>NC_133334.1:41073216-41389049 GCF_042186555.1 Aquarana catesbeiana | reverse complement strand
ACTGTGCATGTAGGTAAAGCTGAAGTTTGTGTCCCTAATTTTTACATAGTTACATTGCTCCAACTAAGCTTGGACCATTGAAGGGGGGAAGGCGCCATACTTGTGGGATCCCCATGGAAACTGAAAATCACTGTAGTATATAGTAGACATCGCTACTCCAGTGATCTCCGCTAGCTTCTGGGTATCGTGCCAAGCGGCTGTCCTGCTGCACTGTGAGCATAGAAGGTCACTTGTTCGGCCTGGGCACCATTTAGGGTACACTTTGCATTATCTAAGTGAATGCAAGGCATTCTCTGATTGGACAAAATGGAGGGGCAGGGTGGTGACATCATGATCGCCACCTTGTCCAATTGGAGAACATTCATTTAAAAAATCAAAGGTGCTCTCAGAATGGTGCTCATGCCAAGCAAGTAACCTCCTGTGTGCAGTAAGCGTTCTCTGATTGGACGAAGTATAGAGACTGGGTGTGGATATCATAATTTCCACCCTGTCCAATCAGAGAACATTCATTGAGAAAATGTGTTCTCTGCATGTTGCCCATGCCAAGAAAGCAACCTCCTGTGTGCAGTAAGAAACAAGGCAGCTGGTTGGCACAAGACCCCGAAGATAGTGGAGATCAATGGAGTAGCGCTGTCTAATACAGTGACGCTTCTAGAGGGGTCCCACAGGCATGGCACATACAAACTTACATTGGTCCAAGCTGATCCAATATAAATATGTATATATTGCCATATCTAAACTTCAGCTGTAACCTTTATAATAAAATTCTAATTGCTTAGGGTTGCCAGATCTACCCATAAGAGGGATGACACCCTGGTGGGTTCAGTCCATCTGCCCCATCCACAACTGAAAGTTCAGTATGGATGGATGCTGCCAGGTTGGCACACCAAGATCTCTGAAGGTCTGTTGTGAGAGATTGTGCAACATCTGTGCTCTGCCCACTCGCCATGGTTGGCATGAGAGGGATTTTCTTGCTTGGCTGCGTCTTTGCTAGGGTCTCCACTTTGAAATGCATGGCATCAGCTGGATATCCATTTTGGGTGGAAGTGATCTTCTTTTGCTGTCCTAGCAGAGTATTATATGCTGGCAGATACATGCATGCGGAAATATTCAGAGACATTAGGACCCCCCCCCCAGCATATCCAGGTTTGTCCCTTTCCAAGAAATCAGAAAATTCCGCAGCAAACATCCTGTTGGGGCTCCCAGAGCCAGAGAAGAGTAACCGTCTTCCTAGGCCGATGTCTTGGCTGCGTATTCCTGAGCTCCCAGCTTGATGGGGAATACAGGTGTTCTCTCTGCCATGGAGTTATCAGTAATGTGCTGCCTCCAGTCCATTCACTTTTCCAGATGGAGTGACCCCGGGGACACAGTAATTATCAGGCGAGATCCCCCTTCCAGGTCTCAGGCTTTGTTTTCCATTGAACACAGATGAACGGAAAAGCTAAAACACAGGAAAGGGGGATCTGGAGAAGAGATTCTGCTGAGAGATTGTTATAAACATTATGTACCCGGGGACATGAGATACATATCTGTCCTCTGCAAAACATAAACTGACACAATGGTAAGAGCACTGCCACTAAACCAACAGCTGCAGGTTAATACACAAGAACAAAGATTACCCGTCCATAGATGTGGTGGCTGCATTCATCTTCTTTTAGGCTTTCTTTATTTTCACCCTGTGATCCTGCCAGTAACACACTCCTGTCCTAGGGTGACAACACTCACTGTACTGTATTTATGCAGGAACAGCGTTGTCACCATAGGACAGGAAGTGTTAACCAACACCTTCCACTCTCCTCTTCATCATAACATAGCGGGGAGTTCAGGCAGAGAGCAAAGGAAGGTATCAGCTGAAAGGGTTTCTGGTGCGATCAACGCAGTTTATTTATGTTATTTTTTATATTAAAACTGAAAAAAAACAAAAAACTTTTAATGGTATATTTAACAGCGAACCGAGGGAAAAAATAAAGAAGTTATTTGTTCAGGTTATTAGCTGCCTTTGTTTTCTCTTATTCTCACCTGATGACCCTGCCAGTAACAAAATTCCGGTCCTAGGGTGACAACACCCTCACTCGCTGTACTGTATCTGTGCAGGAGCAGCATTGTCACCCTAGGACACAACTATAGAACACCTCCCCCTCTTCTCCATAATATAGTGCAGGGGGGTTTTGTAGTTAAAAGTTGAGAACAGTAATTAATGATAATAATGCAGCACAGGAAGTTATCAGTGCACTGGATTTCTGGCAGGATCAATGGGTATGGGCTCCACCCACGCACTGCTGAAAACAGAGACCTTCTCCCATATCCACCACCAGTCACAATGTGTAAAGGTGTACAATAACACAATTTTTTTTTTATGTTTTTTTTTTTTAATTTTTTTTTTACCTTACAGCTCTATGCCATTTGGATTCAATCTAAAAAAAATGTCCCTGGAGCCATATAATGCTACTAGTTTAAGTGCAGGCATTTTTTTTAAGTGTTAAAGGACAGTCCTGGTATTTTAGTGTTCGGTATTAAAGCCCTCCCCCCCCCCCCCCCTTTTTTTTTTTCTTTTTTTTTTTTCCAAAAGTGTATGTATGCCAAAATCTTTCTTGTTTTGGATGCAATATGGAAGGGTTAATTTCTTTGTCTTTGTGTACCATTGGGGAGATTTCCCTTCATTTCCTGTCCAAGAGACACAACAGGAAGTTAGGGGAAAGTTCCAAAGTGAGGGGAATTCACCTTTTAGACATATGTGCCCACATTGGCAGATTTCTTCTCTCTTCTTCCTCTTGGGAAAACTCTTAGGAAAAATATGGGATTTTCTTTTTCTGTGACATTGATCAGCAGTTCTAATAGAAAGGGTCGATCTCCCCAGTGAGGGGGACAGACAGCTATAGAAACTTAGGCAAAGGGTTTAACCTTTTTCGCTGCCAGATCTGTACGTCGTAAGGACCTGACAGCAGGGGGGGTTATACACACATTCCTGGTGGCTGATTGCCACCTGCGCTGCCACCCGATTGTATCCATGCATCCACACACACCCCCCCGGCGTCACTGATAGAAAATATAGGGTACTGAAGTTTGTTGCCATTTAACGGGTGCCCACAAATTTAAAGTGGGTGTTAAGCCACTTTCACTTCCTCATACCATCCCCTCTGTGTGCTAATCCTGTGTGAGTGATTTATAAAAAAAAAAAGCCTGCTATACCTCATTTCACAGCTCTTCTCAGCAATCACATGACTGGCTGGCTCGCTCCTCTCCCCATATGACAGATGAAATGGGCGGGGCTGAGATTCCCCTGCTGACATCACTCGGGAGAGGAGGAGAGAGAGCCGGTCGGTCATGTGATCGCAGAGAAGAGCTGTGAAATGAGGTATAGCAGACTTTTTTATTATAAATCACTTCACACAGGATCAGAACACAGAGGGGATAGTATAAAGATGTGAAAGTTATTTGAGCAGCAGGAGTTGCAGGGGCGGGCACTGTCAAGAGCTGACAGGGAGGGAGGGAGGGGGGAGAGCACAGAGGAGACAGCAGGCTGCAGATGATGGAGGCACGTAAACTGACCACGGTGTCAGGGCTCAGCAGCCATGATATACAGTGGTCAGTTTACAAAGGGGAGGGTATAGCCAGGCAGGATCAGCCAGGTATGACAGGTGGCCAAATGATACAGCACAAGCACTGTGCTGTATAAAATGCTTTAAAGGAACAGGATCTTTTTTTTTCTTTGGGTTAACAAACCCTTTAAGGTTTGACATATTGGGTATCTATTTACTCTGCCCAACCTCGCCTTTTTACAGTATCTCACAAAACTGAGTACACCCCTCACATTTTTGTAAATATTTTATTATATCTTTTCATGTGAAAACACTGAAGAAATGACACTTTGCTACAATGTAAAGTAGTGAGTGTACAGCTTGTATAACAAAGTAAATTTGCTGTCCCCTCAAAATAACTCAACACACAGCCACTAATGTTTAAACCGCTGGCAACAAAAGTCAGTACACCCCTAAGTGAAAATGTCCACATTGGGTCCAAACTGTCAATATTTTGTGTGGACACCATTATTTTCCAGCACTGCCTTAACCCTCTTGGGCATGGAGTTCACCAGAGCTTCACAGGTTGCCACTGGAGTCCTCTTCCACTCCTCCATGATGACATCACAGAGCTGGTGGATGTTAGAGACCTTGCGCTTCTCCACCTTCTGATTGAGGATGCCCCACAGATGCTCAATAGGGTTTAGGTCTGGAGACATGCTTGGCCAGTTCATCACCTTTACCCTCAGCTTCTTTAGCAAGGCAGTGGTCGTCTTGGAGTTGTGTTTGGGGTCGTTATCATGTTGGAATACTGCCCTACGACCAGTATCTCTGAAGGGAGGAGATCATGCTCGGCTTCAGTATGTCACAGTACATGTTGGCATTCATGGTTCCCTCAATGAACTGTAGCTCCCCAGTGCCGGCAGCACTCATGCAGCCCCAGACCAGACCATGACACTCCCACCACCATGCTTGACTGTAGGCCAGACACACTTGTCTTTGTACTCCTCAGCTGGTTTCTGCCACACACGCTTGACACCATCTGAACCAAATAGGTTTATCTTGGTCTCATCAGACCACAGGACATGGTCCCAGTAACAATAGCCATGCAGACCAATTTGATGCAGTGTGCGGCGTATGGTCTTGAGTACTGACAGACTGACCCCCCCACCCCTTCAACCTCTGCAGCAATGCTGGCAGCACTCATACCTCTATTTCCCAAAGACAACCTCTGGATATGATGCTGAGCACGTGCACTCAACTTCTTTGGTCGACCATGGCGAGGCCTGTTCTGAGTGGAACCTATCTTGTTAAACCGCTGCATGGTCTTGGACACCGTGCTGCAGCTCAGTTTCAGGGTTTCAGCAATGTTCTTATAGCCTAGGCCAACTTTATGTAGAGCAACAATTCTTTTTTTCAGATCCTCAGAGTTCTTTGCCATGAGGTGCCATGTTGAACTTCAAGTGACCAGTATGAAAGAGTGAGAGGGATAACACCAAATTTAACACACCTGCTCCCCATTCACACCTGAGACCTTGACACAGGGGAGGGAAAATGGCTAATTGGGCCCAATTTGGACATTTTCACTTAGGGGTGTACTCACTTTTGTTGCCAGCGGTTTAGACATTAATGGCTGTGTGTTGAGTTATTTTGAGGGGACAGCAAATTTACACTGTTATATAAGCTGTACACTCACTACTTTACATTGTAGCAAAGTGTTATTTCTTCAGTGTTGTCACATGAAAAGATATAATAAAATAATTACAAAAATGTGAGGGGTGTACTGTATATTTTTTTTTATTAAATGGGTAATTTACTGTGATTGTGTGCCCTAAATCTCACTTATGTGTATTTTTTTTTTTTACTGACATTTTGCATTTCCTAGACCTTTTGCGGTAATATCGTGTGAAATAAAAAATTGGAACTACCACTTTTTTATTCTCTGTGGTGTCTGCTTACAAAAAATATATGTTTTGGGGCTTTTATGTAATCTTCAGGCCTAAAATAATTTTTTAAAAATGTATGAAAAAATGGCTCTGGCAGCGAAACCTTCCCCACTCTTACATAGTTAGTCTGGCTAAAAAAAAAAAAAAAAGACAAAAAGTCTACCTAGTTCACCTAAAAGGAAAAAAAAATAATATATACATACACACACACACACACACATACACAATTCTATATATACAGTCCTAAACCCACAGTTGATCCAGAGGAAGGCAAAAAAAAACCCAGAAAAGCATGATCCAATTTGCTACAGCAGGGGAAAAAATTCCTTCCTGATCCCCCGGAGGCAATCAGATTTTCCCTGGAACAACTTTACCTATAAATGTTAGTATTCAGAGCTCTATCCAAAACTTAAAAAAAATAAATAAATAAATAAAAAAGGAGGAGGTTTTACCTAAAGATACACTTTAAGATTTGTATTTTATGAAGGCTTTAGCCCAAAAACATGACACTGCAGGGACCTCCTGCTTGTTTATGTCTGCGCCAGACTCGGCAGTCCATACTGATGTGGGGCACCAGCCTTTGCACCAAATAAAGGGCACCTCGGTGAGCCCCAGACCTATGACGCCCAGCACTCACAGTATGTCCTCAGTTTTCCAGATTGAGGGATGCTGGACATCTTTCAAACTAGAAGACTGAGGACATCTTGTGGCCAACAGGGGGTATTGATGTATTGTGGCAGTATGGGTGTTACGCAAGGATTATGGCAGGGAGGTCTCTCTGCTGAAGTATCCATGGACTATAAATGGATCATGGTGGGCTAAGTCAGTCCCTGTATAACACCGAGGATGGACTAGCCAAATAAGAAACGATGGGCCTCCAACATTTAATGAGGGACCGCCATTGGTGTAGAGACCAATACTGGATATATTTTAGAGAATAGCTAACTGTCCTTTTTTTTTCCTCCTGCAGATGATAATGCAGTATTTATACTTTGGTGGTACAGAATCCATACAAGTGCCAATGTCTGCTGTTCTGGAGGTAAGAAGATATGTTGCATGTTTTTATAGGGTCCTGACTTTGCTTCTTTAAAGCATCCCCAGTACACTTTATATCTTTATGTAAGTGTTACTAATACCCTTGCTTTTCCTCTATACATGTGTGACCACCCTTTATATCTATCTTGGTTTAGAAAAAGCAGGGAGAGTCATTTTCTATTAAAGAAAAACTCCACTTTGAGGCTTGGTTCACAATAGTGTGAGTGCGACTTTCATGCGATTTTACACTGGCACTTCAGTTGCATCACGGTAGTGCAGGAACTATTTCAGTCGCTACAACTTTAAGTTGCATAAATTGGAACGGGTGCTATTGAAATCAATGGGCTGCGACTTGTCATGCGACTTTTGTGTCCAAAGTTGCACTAGTGTGAATGGAGCCTCAAAAAAAACAGGCCATTCTGTAATTGAAAATGATTACAAATTCTGTCCGTTTCCATCTGGTGGCACTCTGGTACACTGTTCTTGTATACAACAACTCCTGATAAGTGATTTCCTACTCATGCGATTATAGATGGAAGAGCCTTGCACTTGTTTCGGTTTCACTAAGGGATTGTAATGGCCGGTCTCAGTATTTCCAGAACAGGTGAGGAGCTGCAAGGAGTAGTGTGGAGTTATGAAAAAAAAAAAAAAACACCAAATAAACAATACTCACCTCTATGCTGCAGCGGTCCCATGTCAGCTCTAAGACCGAGAACTAAGTGATCACATGACCACTGATTGCTCAGTCCTTGGTCTGCAGGAGCAAGGAGCAGTGACAGTCATTCACTGCTCTCCGCTCTGCTCCTCCTGGGCTCACTGGAGCACCCAGATGGGGAGGCGGCAGGCAATACTGGCTCTGCTTCTCAATCAGGCAACTGGGTGGTTCCTGACAATATTGTCAGGATCCTTCAACCCAGCTCAATCCTGCACTGATGGGGACGCACGTCCAACAGGAGGATGGAGAGGGTTGCAGACAGGCCGCACAGGACCTGCCTTGAAAATTAAACTTCTTTTATAAAAACATGAGGTGTCTGTTTTTTTTTGTTTTTTTTGTTTTTTTTTTATTAGAGAAGCTGGAATACATGGGTAACATTTTTTAGAAAGGTGAACCAACCCTTTTAGCACTTTAGCTACTTGGCGTGACAGTGATGCGTATGGTTTATTGTAGGCCTGATTGTATAACAGATATACTCTAACCATAGCTCTACTTACATAGTCTGTACTTTCAACGCTGCGGGTTACATTTGTTTTGTGTGTTGTCATTTCAGCTCCTGTCTGCAGCAAGCCATTTTCAGCTGGACGCTCTGCAGCGGCACTGTGAGATCTTGTGTTCCCAGAACATCGACACCGACAACTGCGTCAGCATTTATAAGTACGCCAAGGTGAGACAATGATGGCTTTCATGTTGCTAAAGCTTAAAAAAAAAAAAAATTAAAATATGTAAACCCAACATTTCATGTTCCTGATATGTGCCTTCTGTACCGTGTACTTGTATGAGAAAGTCTCCTGTTCTCTTATATGTATTGCTTTCTTTTGTGTGAAATCCCTGGTGTTCCTGTCAGCCCTTCTGCTTTCCTATAAAATAAAACTGACCACACTAAGCATGAGAGCACACCATGGTCAGTTCTCTAGCTGTGCTGGGAACTAAGCCTGCTCTCCTCCAATGATCAGACTTGTCCTGAAACCCCACCGCACAGCCATTTACTGGGAAGACTAGTGTGCTGCTGATACTCCTCCCCCCAACTCTTATGCAGCTGAGAACAGAGGGAATGTGACCATTTAAAAAAAAAAAAAAAAAAAGAGGGGGGGGGGTGTATTTATATATTTTTTTTATATCTATACACAAATATTTTGCCTTTCATTTCTATTTTAAACTGAATGAGTTGTTTTACATGATGACCGTTTACAATCACTAACAAAACCCTTCCTATGCTCCATTTGTGGTTATATTGGTCATTATTTGCACAGTGGGACCTTTTCATAAAGCCCCAGAGAGAAGACCACATCCTGGAAGGAGCACACATTTTGAGTGTTTTGTAGATTAATGTTTGATGTAATATTTTGGCATTGTACATGTTGATGCTTTCATATGTGTGTTATTGTATGAAGAGTAGAGATTTGCAGATTAGCCATTAATAAAGGGAGAGAACATTGACTACAACAATGCCTAAAGGCTGCCATCCACGGCTTGAATTTTGGCTGATTCCTGCTGAATTTTGAGCAGTGAGTGCCCATTAGCACAACCTGACCTGATGGAAGTAAATTGTTTAATTCATTTTTGTTGAAGGAGCAGTGTGGTAAATTGTTAATTGAATAGCGCCTGTATCCGATCAGATGTAAGTCAGAGGCGTAACTGGAACCTTCAGGGCCTTTCCCACTGATCCTGGAACCCTTTTTTCCAATTGTGGGGCCCTTAATTATGGTCCCACACCAGACCACCTTCCTGCCGGTCTTGGAGTTCCCCCCCCACACACACACACTTGCAAGTGCGACCCTGGTAGTTCCGCCACTGGTGTAAATTTTGTATTTTTTTTTTATTTGGTGTTATTTTTACATACTTTTAGGATCCCCATTGGGGTCATTTTTTTATTTTTGTTTTATTTGTTATTTTTACCATTTTTTTATACATATTTTTAGGATCCCCATTGGGGTCAATTTTTTATTTTTGTTTTATTTGTTATTTTTTACCATTTTTTTTTTTTTTTTTACATAGTTTTTAGACCTCTGGTATAATGAAGGTCCTAACAGATCTCTGATGTCTCACTGTTGAGATAGAGAAAGGGACCGAGGACAGATTCATCAGTCACTTTCTCTGCAGCCTCGGCTGCACAGAATGAACAGGAATAGCTCAGTACAGAGCTTCCCGTTCATTCATAAACCGAGGCCTCCCACTATGCCTCAGCTATGAATGAATAAAAAAAAAAAAAAAATCAGTGATCGGTACCGAACACTGACTATTCATTCAGACAAGCTCTCCACCCTGACAGATCCCCCGCAGCAACCAGTGGGAGGGGGAAAGCAGTCAGCGCTGAGGGGAACCAGGGAAGCACACAGGGGCCGGGGCAGCAGATCAGGGATAGAGAGGCAGCAGGAACTGCCCTCCTGCAGCCGCTGAATGTTTGGGGGAGGGAGAGGAGAAGCGAAGCAGGCATTCAGCGGCTACATGGAGGGATCAGTTCCTCTAAATGCCGCCGCCACCCTCCTATTCAGGCATACAGGGGGGGGCGCATGGGCCCCCTAGAGCAGGGGGTTGGGTCGCAATGGCGACACCAATACATACACACCCCTGGTTCAAGTATTCTGACAGCCGCTGGCTGTCAGAATAAGATATCCAGCAGGGAAGATTTGTCCATCCACACTGTTCAGCGTAAAAAAAGAGGAATCTGTTGCAGCTCTAAAAAAAATCAAGCCAGGCTGAGCGTCGCCCAGCCATTTGTATTCTACGAACAAATACAAAGCTTCCTCTGATTGGCTGAGGCAGAGATCCTGATGTTCCTTTGCCCACCTCTCCTCCTCAGCCAATCAGAGGAAGCTTTGTATTCATTCATACAATACAAATGGCTGGGCAACGCTCAGCCCGTTTAGATTTTTTTTTTTTCCCCTAAGAGTGGGACGGGAAATTACCATCTCACTGTGGGAACACAGGAATGTAAACTGTATGCAGCTGAGGCGACATGAAGCATACATGGGACATGTAGTAGTGAAGGCAATAGTTGGGACCAACTAACTATTTATACTTCACAAAAAGCTGGAGATCAGCTTTAACGGGCGACTCCACTTTTATGGGAAAAAAAAAGAAAGGAAATAAAAAAAATAATATAGAATTGCGACACAAGTCCTATTGTAATTTGAAAGTTATTTAACCACTTCAATACCGGGCACTTAGACACCTTCCTGCCCAGACCAATTTTCAGCTTTCAGCGCTGTCGCAGTTTGAATGACAATTGCGCGGTCATGCTACACTGTGCCCAAACTAAATTTTTATCATTTTGTTCCCACAAATAGACCTTTCTTTTGGTGGTATTTGATCACCTCTGCGATTTTTATTTTTTGCTAAACAAATAAAAAAAGACCGAAAATTTTGAAAAAAATAAAAGTTTTGCTTTTGTTTCTGTTAAAAAAAAATTGTAAATAAGTAAGTTTTCTCTTTCACTGATGGGCACTGATACGGCGACACCAATGAGCGGGCACTGACAGGCGGCACTGGTTGGCAATGAAAGGCAGCACTGATAGGGTGACGCTGATAGGCGGCACTGCTGGGCATCCCTGGTGGCACTGGTAGGCATTGAAGTGGGCACTGACTGGCAGCTGCCTGGGCACACAGTGGCATTTCCCTGGTGGTCCAGTGTGGATCGCTTTCCTGGTGGTCCTGGGTAGGATCCGAGGGGGGGCTGTGCTGATAAACAATCAGCACAGACCCCCCCTGTCAGGAGAGCAGCCGATCGGCTCTCCTCTACTCGCATCTGTCAGACGCGAGTGAGGAAAAGCCGATCACCGGCTCTTTCTATTTACATCGTGATCAGCCATGATTGGACATGGCTGATCACGTGGTAAAGAGTCTCCGTCGGAGACTCTTTACATAGATCGGTGTTGCAGGGTGTCAGAGTGACACCCCGCAACAACGATCGCCGCGATGCGCGCCCCGATATTCCTGATCAGATCATATGACGTCCGATCAGGAATATCAAACCACATTGCCGCCGTCATTCTGTAATAGGGCGGGCGGCAAGTGGTTAAAATGATCTTTCCTTTTTAAGCTGCAGCTCTGTCATTTTCTGTAATATGCAATATGGTGACCTGAAGGCATTCTGTATACAGATGGTGTATAGAACGCCCCCTGAAAATTGAATTTCCTGCTTGTGTGATCGGCTCTCTGATTTTCCCAGAAGTCTGCACTAAGATACATGTCAGATTTCAGGCATCCCCTGCAACTAATATTTTATTTTTGGTGAGAGACTCCCAAAAGAGGAATCACATCTAAAAGGGATGCAGACCTGGCCACTTTTCTAATCAGAACCCTGCAAGTGCAGCAGCTGATTGATAAATATAAAATTACTCCTATTAGATTTACTTACCGCATGGACACAAACGGCTATTTTTTTAGAATAATAAAAAGGTAGGAATCTGCAGCAAAAAGTTTGTTAAACTTCCTGCAATGTACATAGATCACCCGGAGGGGAACGTGTTTTTTTTTTTCTTAACAAAAGTGGAGTTACGCTTTCAGTTTAAATTTTTTATGTTTGGGTTGTAGCAGGAGGCCATAACCAATGTTCTCTCATTCAGGTCCACAATGCCGCCGAACTGGCGCTGTTCTGCGAAGGATACTTCCTACAAAACATGAGGACTCTGCTGGAGCAGGAATCCTTCAAGCAAATTATCTGTGGACGTAACAGCAAAGTACAGGGATTGGACATTCTTATGGACTTAAAACATACACTGACCAATCGGATTAAAGACATTTACATATCTTGTCGGGTGTGAAAGTCATGGGGCAGTCCAAGCTATGTTGGTCTTTATAATGGGCCATTGCGGGTGTCAAGCTGAAACTTGGGAGGGCTACACAGCCAAGAACGAGGCCGATGTAAAGCAATCTGGAGCTGTACGTTTATGTAGATAGGCAGTGCATATATATATATTTGTATAAAGCCGTGTCCCCCCCCCCCCCCTAGGGTCAGGGCTCTGTGCCATGCAAAATTATTACAGCCAAAATCTCCCAGGATTGATTGTACAGAAACATGGAAGCATCTCTTGTATTTGTTGGGGGGCATCGGCTATTTCTGGTTTTTATTAATGTAAAGAAAGTTGCACATATAACAGAGCCCCTGGGGGGATATACTTATGCGAGTGTGGGGGGGAAGAGTTGTGTGCTCAGCCAATATAGAAGCGCCACACATATCCCACTGCTTTCCATCGGGGTCTGTACAATGAGTTCACAGGTCATTGTATGGTGTGTGTTGGACAACCTATGAATCCAGAACCCCACCTTGGAAACTGGGAGGACGTGTCTGTAACTGCACCATGGCTTTGGTCTAGGTGGAGTGAACACATCACTGCAAGTGGGTGTACATACCTTAAAGAGAGAATACACACAAGTAACTTTGGCCAGGTTTACCTATAGCTGGGTCTACAATGTCATGTTTGGAGGTGAACGTAAAACTTAACCCAAATAACAAAAATGTAATATATTAGTTATGCAGCCCTTTAGGTTGGTGACTGCATTAGTTTTCATTTTTAACGCCAAGATTTTCAACATGTACTGAAAATACCTATTGATCTTGCCAAAAATTCAGTGTCCTTGTCATTTCCTGTGAGCCTAAAGCACATACAAGGTTATCTTCCTTATGTAAACTACTAACTAGGGATCAACCGATAGTTTTTTCGGTGCCGATACGATACCGATATTTTGGCCACCTCCGACGATAGCTTGTACATTTAAAAAATGTTTACATTTTATTTGTTTTTTTTATCACTGTTCTTGCTGTCACAAGGAATGTAAACATCCCTTGTGACAGTAATAGGCATGTGAGAAGTACTCTTTATGGAGAGCTCGGGGGTCTATAAGACCCCAAACCCCTACTCTGCACTTGATAGTATTCAAAACGTCAAGATCTGCGTTTTTGAATACTTTATTTTTTTTAAAACTGGCGCCTTTAAAATGCCAGTAATCCAGGAAGTGATGTCATGACATTGCTTCCGGATTGCTAGAGCCGAGACCCGAACGAAGCATCGGCTTTGTTCGGGACTTCGGCCAGCTGGCGCATGTACCGGCTGGTTACTCGGGCCTCCCAGTGGGACAGGAGAGCCCGGGCGAGTGGCGGAAGGCAGTGCGGGGAGAACGTCTCCTCCTGCTGCTTGTAATAACAGCCGAGCGGCTGCTGAGCCACATCGGTTGTTGTTACAATAAAGCTGACCGTCCACTCTAAAGAACGGTATTAGGGTAGCTGCATGCATCCCCCCGGTAAAACCCCTAAAAGCAATATCAGTAATATTGGTCAGTTTTTTGACCGATACTTCTAAAAGTGAAGATTGGCCGATCCCTACTACTAACAACCACTTCCCTTTGTACTTAAGACAAAGGCAGATATGTTTAACCCCTTGGCGCTGGCTGCATGCAAATATGCGGGCCTCCTGGTGCCGATCAGCCCCATATTTGCGTGAACTATTTTATATACAGCTGTGCTGAGGGCACGCGCCCTCCTGGCACAGTTACCTGCGGCTAAAGCGGTTTGGGAGCTTTCTGATCATAAGCGCTGTGACAGCCAATCACTGATCATAAACTCCGCCCTGGGAGGTGCCAGTGCTAAGAGGTTAAAATCCATAGACCATGGAGGAAGTGAGCGTTGTCATCAGGGACACGATTTCCAGGTAAAAAAAAGCCTAAAAAAAAAGGAAACAAATGCAGACACCATATCTAAGGACTGATAAGCTGCAATATATTACATTTTGTTTTTTTCAGTTTTTCTTATGCTTTAAGGTAAACCTTCAATGAGGCTGGAACTCTCCTCTCAGTGTGAGAGCCGGGATTGGCAGACTGAGAGGTCAGTACTGGCCGCCTTTCATTTTTCTTTGAGGCCACGGCCTGTACTAATAAAATGCTGACACAAGACTGTGTGCAGGTATTGGGTGAAATAACTTTTATGATCAAACACCAAACCCCCCCCAAGAAAAAAAAAAGAAAAAGGAGGATGGGTCAGGATATCCTGTAAGGATCCAATAATTACAGCTCAACCAATCACACAGCTGTGTTGCAAACTTTATTAGGTTGGCTGCTTCCTTTCAAGGGGACCTGTCAGGAGAACTGTGGCTACCATCCTGCACTGGAATCATCCACTGCTGACCCCCCCAGAAGCTTTGCTAGTTCCAGGGCAGGGCTCACATCCTCCCACATTGCCATAGGCCTGCTGGATTCAGTAGGATCTTACAGCAATGGAGGGGGATCCCCCCTCACCTCCTCTATCATAATAGCACAGTGTTTGCACCTTATAGAGCACCTGAGCGATGTGTATTACAGGAGTGGATATCTAATGTGTTATTGGCAGATTGTAACATCTCATTACCAAACTGTAATAAGTTTTGTTCTAAAAGAAACAGTTAGAGGTTATTGGTTAACAAAAAAAAACAAAAAACTGTTTTTAATGGACTAAAGTTTGATGCAAATTTTCATACTGATGTAACGTTCACAAAATCAGAAAACATTTATAGACAATAAAAACCAATGTGTAAAACTTTTACATGGAAAGGTGAACAGAATATTCTGTACAATGCGAAAGTGGTGAGAAAAATCATTTCAAGTAAATGAAAGCAGCCAATCCAATCGCTCTCATAGACAGAAAAATTGGCAGGAAGGTAAAGCAGCTTGGTGTGAGCAGCCAAATATTTAAGTGGATTTAAATCTCGTTTAAAAAAAAAAAAAAAAAAAAAAAAAAAATATTCTATTCATTTTAATGACAGAAGAGGCCCTATTGGTCTGTTCGGTCATAAATCTTTCTCCCTGCGGTAATCTACAGGGAGCCCTGCATGTGCAGCTCAGAGTACATTTACAGCACAGCAGTTATGAGGTCACTCCCATGCGCATCTACAGGAGTGACATCATAATGACCAAGTTATTTAAGCAGCCGAGCAGAACAAGCTTGGCAGGAAGATCAGGAGAAGACGGAAGTTCCCAGGACCAGCTGGATGGATTTCTTTGACAATAAGTTTGCTATAATGTGCTCATATACAGCGCACACTAGCACATCATGGCATAAACCTCCTGGGGTCCTATTAAAAAATAAATAAAAATGTAGCAAAGTTTCATTCATTAATACTAATTTATTATAAAGTAAATTTGACACTAGTCAAATTTTCTTCAAGCTTTATTTTCTTCAAGCACCTGCTGCAATTTTGTGTTGTTTTTTGGGAGGGGGTTGTAGAGTTCTTACATCAAACGTGACATCTCCGGATCCCTTAAGAGCTGCATTCTTTTAAAAGCGTACTCACAACTGGCTGCCAGAGACCACATGGGGTGAAAACAAAGTGGTGTTAATTTTCTAAAACTGGAGAGTGCAGAATCTGATGCAGCTGTGCATGGTGGCCAAATCAGCATCTAACTTCAGCTTGTTCACTAAGGCTCCATTCACACTAGCGCGTTTTTTTGATGCATTTTGCAGAAATGCATGGGAATCTTTTAACATGGGTTCCTATGGAACATGTTCACATCAATGCCTTTTTGTACCTCTGCACTTTTGGAAAGGGTCAGGGACTTTTTTTCATGCAAAATGCAGCGTTTTGCATGTAATAGAATTCAATGGATCAGCATCAAAAACGCAAGTGCAGCGTTTTTGATGCGTTTTTTTTTTAAACTGTATACAGTCTAAAAAAAACTGCAAAAAAAAAAAAAAACAGCAAAACACAGCAAAAACGCTGCTCAAAAACGTGGCAAGCATCACAAAAAAAACTCCAAAAACGCTCAAAAGCAACATGCATAGATGTGAATCCAGCCTTAGGCCCCTTTCACACCGGGAGACCGATCGGGTGCACCTGTCTGTTTTTTTTTTTTGTGAACCACCCATTGTTCTCTATGGAGCGGCAGGTATCCCCTGACACCCGATCCGGTCCACTAAAAACATACAGATGGGGATCCGTCGATCGGATGATAGTTTGATGGAAACAGATAGGCAGTCCGTTACTGACCGCCGCATAGAGAACAGCGGGCTGTGTCTGCTCTACATAGCGGAATGGACACGGACCGGTCATCATCAACAGAGATTCCCCGGATTCTGCTCCATCTGAAAGGGGCCTTAAGCTTTGACAAAAACTGACTGGCTTCTATGCAGAGCTGCACCAGCTTTAGTACTTTTTAGTTTTAGTAAATGAACCCCGAATGTCTCTGGGAAAACCTACTAACTGTAGTTTCTCACCACTTTTTTCACATGCTTTCTAACACTGGACAGAAATAAAAAATCATTGCCTGCCTCTCGACATTGAATCAACCCGATGAGAGGAGCAAAACGGCATAACATTGACAACAATGTGGACTTATTCTTTAGCTTTGTACAGTCTACATATATACACTTCTCTTAGTCTATATAGGTTTATACACAAGGCACGTATACAGAGGCTTAATAAACACCCCAACTATATATACAGATTCATCAAGGAATGAGCCTGATAATAGTCCTCCCTCCTGCTGCAGGTACCAGGATGATGATGGCCTCCTCATGGTGACTGTACAGGATGATCGCCGTATATCATATATCAGCAAAGCCCCGACTGATCACTTTCCAAACTTCTGCTTCTTGTCTTTGTTTTTCTTCAGCTTTTTCTGGAACTTCCCACCGCTCTTCTCCGGCTGGTCCAGTTTCCGTTTCTTGTCACTGAAAGGATCAATTTCAGAACATTACTGGAATCTGTGAAATGAACTCTCAGACACCAAATTCCAGCTGCTTTACATACAGCTACCATTTGTGTCAAAATCTGTTTCGGCATGCTGTAACCCCCTGTACAGCAGTGCCCAAACTAGAAAAGGGAGAAGCAGCAGTGACAGCCAATCAGGGCTCTAGTGGTTTGTGCTGTAGAGTTGGTAAGGTTGAATAAAGACACCAGTCCATCCAGTTCAACCTGAGTGATTGTCTACAATTATCCCGATCCCTGTACATTGTGTCTCATTAAGAAGCTCATCTATTTTATATTATTTATTTAACCCTTTCATGACTAAGCCTATTTTTGAAATTTGGTGTTTACCAGTTAAAATCTGTATTTTTTGCTAGAAAATTACTTAGAGTTCCCAAACATTATATATATTTTTTTAGCAGAGAATCTAGAGAATAAAATGGCGATTGTTTGCAATATTTTTTATCACACGGTATTTGTGCAGCGGTGTTTTAAACGTAAATTTTTGGAAAAGTGACATTTTCATTAATTTTAAAAACTCCAAACAGTAAAGTTACCCCAATTTTTTTGTATAATGTGAAAGATGATGTTACGCCGAGTAAATAGATACCAAACATGTCACCCTTTATAATTGCACGCACTCGTGGAATGGCGACAAACTACGGTACCTATGAATTTCCATAGGCGACGCTTTAAAAAATTTTAACGGTTACCAGGTTTGAGCTACAGAGGAGGTCTAGGGCTAGAATTATTGCTCTTGCTCTGACGATCGCGGCGATACCTCACATGTGTGGTTTGAACACCGTTTACATATGCGGGCGCGACTTCCGTATACGTTTTCTTCGCTGCGCGAGCTCGCGGGGACAGGGGCACTTTAAAAAAAATTTTTTTTTTTTTATTTATTTTTTTACTTTATAAATTGTGTTTAAAAAATTTTTTTTTTTTTTTTTTTACTTTTATTGCTGTCACAAGGAATGTAAACATCCCTTGTGACAGTAATAGGTGGTGACAGGTACTCTTTATGGAGGGATGGGGGGTCTACAAGACCCCCCATCCCTCCTTTACACTTCAAAGTATTCAGATCGCCGAAAACGGCGATTCTGAATACTGTGTACTTTTTTTAATTCGGCGCCATTGGCAGCCGAGTAAACGGGAAGTGACGTCATGACGTCGCTTCCGCGTTTACAACGAGAAGGCTGGAACGAAGCCGCTCACAGCTTCGTTCCAGCCCGCCCCCAGCCGCCGAAGGCAGCCGAATGGACGGGAGGCCCGGTAACAGCGGCGGGAGGCGGCGGGAGGGGGGGGGATGTCCCCTCCCGCTCCTACGGTATAACAACCGAGCGGCTTTTAGCCGCATCGGTTGTTATACACGGGTAGCCGATTGCCCGCTGTAAACAACGGTACCGGGATGATGACTGCAGCTGCAGGCATCATCCCGGTATAACCCCGGAAAGCCGAGTACGCATATCTGCATACGGTCGGCGGGAAGGGGTTAAGGTACCCATATAGCGCCGTCAATTTACGCAGTGCTCCACACATACATTGCACACTCACATCGGTCCCTACCCTCAAGGAGCCCACAATCTAAGGTCCCCAACTCACACCCATATACCAAGGCCAATTTTGGACAGAAGCCAATTAACCTACCAGCATGTCTTTTGGAGTGTGGGAGGAACCCGGAGTACCCGGAGGAAACCCACGCAGGCACAGGGAGAACATGCAAACTCCAGGCAGGTAGTGTCATGGTTGGGATTCAAACCAGCGACCCTTTTTACTGCTAACCACTACACCACTGTGCTGCCCTGTACTGTTACTTAAAGTGGTTGTTAACCCAATTGATGAGGCACACAGTACATGGTTTCCTAAGCATTGCAGCATCATCTTTTTTTTTTTTTGTAAATGCCTTTTATTAGCATGTTTTAGCTCTGTCAATTGTACTATTTCATCTCCATATCCGAGCCGAGGGAGCTGAGTAGGAGGGACACAGATTTCTTCTGACTTATGCAAGATACGTCAGAAGAGGAATCTCTTATCTTCCTCCATTTGGCCGTCAATGCAGTGTGTACGAGAGGGGAGGAGGTGGAAGAGAGGAGCGTGGCTGGGAGTGTAGGAGATCCTCCTTTCTCAATTCAGACTACATGTTGACAGGCAGAGGGAGGGAGAGGAGGGGGGAGCTGAAAAAGGCAGAGAGGAGACCTGCATTTAGACCATGGTATCTTGGCTCAGCAGCCATGATAATCGTTGTCTGTTCTCAGGGGGGAAGACAGGAGCTGGCAGGATCAAACAGGTATTATAAGAGATTATTATAAGAGATACAGAGAAGTAAGGCAAAAAGCAAAAGAACCAAGCTGCAGCTTTCACATTAAAGGGACAGGAGCAGCATATTTTTTTTTTTTTTTTTTGGGTTAACATACGCTTTAACCGCTTGCCGACCGGCTCATGTCGGGAGAATGGCACCACTGGGCGAACCGCTGTACCCATATGGTGGCTCCTTTAAGAGCTGTAGCAGGCGCACGGGGTGACCTGCAGCGGGTGGCCAGCGTGCACGAGAACCAGAACCGGGATTTATGTGTGTAAACACACAAATCCCGATTCTGATAGTAGGAACGGACAATCTGTCTCTCCTCCCCTAAGTAGGAACAACGATCTGGCTCCTCCTCTAGTCAGTCCCATCCCCTCATAGTTAGAAACACACCGTGGGAACACACTGTGGCTGCAGGAAAGAAAATTGCATCATCTATGGCTTGCTTAAAATATAAGAATGTATAGCTGTAATAATGAGGGGCTGCAGGTGTAATCTGGAATGGAAGCAAATTGCTGTGCTGCAGTGGAGGATCTAGAATCTATGGCAGGGATCCACTTTTACCCTCTAAATGAAATGGCGGCATTCTGACCTTTTCACACTGATAATAGATGCAGCCTTGCCAGTCTTCTTCAGAACTTCGTTCCACTCGTCATCGTCACCCCGGATTACGTATCTGCAGATAAAGCAGAATGCATATTCAGGGTTCTGACAGAACGGCACCCAGTACTGGGACCTTCAGCTTCCTCACAATCAGTCAACAATTTCACTTACTGCGACAGATTGATTCCTTTCAACTTCTGCACTTCCTCTTTGTGCTTCTGCTGGAACTCCCTGGCTGCCTCTTCCTAAAGGAACAAAGAATAGCAATGTTCAACGGAGAGTGACAGAGACCGATCGAAACATCTTCACAGGTGTAAAGCAAATCTCACCAGATCCTCACTGAGGGATTGCAAGGTGGGCTCCATAACCACCTCCTTGACGGCCCCCATCTGTTCCTCCACAGCCTTCTCCTGAACCCTGTTAAATACCTGGAGACCCAAAAACATAGAATAAAGTACTGGAGGATAACTCACTTGAGGCAAACAACTAGTTTATAAATCACACCTTCATGTATAAAACACAGCATTAATTATATACGCTTAAAGTGCATGTAAAGCCAAACAAGGAAAAAATCCGTTTTTAAAACCTGCGGGCACACAAGGAGGAAGGTGCAATGAGGTGAATGTCACTTTCTGGAGAGTTTGCTTTTTTTTTTTTTTTTTTTTTTTGCAATACAGTAAAACCTTGGTTTGAGAGCGTTTTGCAAGACAAGCAACATTTTTAAATCAATTTTGACTTGATATACAAGCGATGTCTTGATATACAAGTAGTGTCATGTCACAACTGAGTATAAGGCTTCATGCACACGAGACGCCGGTGCAAACTCTGCTAAACACATGTTTTTAAAAGCTGAAACCGGCGTTTAGAAACGCCAGTTTTGCCGTGTTTGCATGCCGCGTTTTATCGCGTTTGCGCCTAGAAGCGTCTGCAGAGCAGAAAATGACATTTTGCAACCCAAATTTGGGGCCCCATATCTCGGGGCCACTTGGTGCTAGGAACCCCAAATTTGGTGTGCAAACACAGTAGTGTAGCACTACAACATATCCAAAGCTGGGGTTCCTAGCACCAAGTGGCTCCAAGATACGGGGCCCCAAAGTCGGGTCGCAAAATGTCAAGCACTTCTGCAGCAGAGAATGACATTTTCCGACCTGACTTTGGGGCCCCATATCTCGGGGGCCACTTGGTGCTAGGAACCCCAAATGTGCAATTACAGTAGAACTAGCACTACAACATATCCCAAGCTGGGGTTTCTAGCACCAAGTGGCCCTGAGAAATGGGGCCCAAATTCGGGTCGCAAAATGTCAAGCACTTTTCTGCAGCGGAGAATGACATTTTGTGACCCAACTTTGGGGCCCCATATCTTGGGGCCACTTGGTGCTAGGAACCCCAAATTTGGATATGTTCTAGTGTTAGTACACCAAATTTGGGGTTCCTAGCACCAAGTGGCCCCGAGATATGGGGCCCCAAAGTCGGGTCGCAAAATGTCATTCTCTGCTGCAGTTTACCATCATATTTCTGTGTTTTCTGGTCCAAAAAATAGGGTTCCTTTAAAAACACTTATAAACGCGGTACCGGCATTTAGCCACGTTTGGCATCTGAACCCATTTTT
Source organism: Aquarana catesbeiana (assembly GCF_042186555.1). Taxonomy (NCBI): domain Eukaryota; kingdom Metazoa; phylum Chordata; class Amphibia; order Anura; family Ranidae; genus Aquarana; species Aquarana catesbeiana. Next base: position 41,367,665 of record NC_133334.1, on the reverse strand, counting down.
TTGCTTCTGGAAAAACGAGGTTAAATGCAACTGCCTAAAAACGGCAAAAAACGAGACTGTGTACATGGACACATAGGATAACATTTAATGAGTTCAGGGGAAGTGAAAAAAGTGTCCAACTGCCTCTGAACGCGCGTTTAACAGCGTCTCATGTGCATGAGGCCTAAAAGAGAAGAGAGGTGTAGCAATATGGTTACATTTAATGAAGGTACAACATTTAGCAACATATTGCTACACTTAAGAGGCGCCTCTCTTCTCTTTTATACTTTGTAGCTCCTGCTGGATTTTGCTTCTAATCCCCTTGTGGAGGCTTCCATATGTGGATGGACATCTTACGGTTACACAACTTATCGCATTACTATAATCTTTTTATATGGACTATAAACTGAAGGACTTATGAATAAATGGTTGTGGAACGAATCATCTGAGTTTCCATTATTTCTTATGGGGAAATTTGCTTTGATATACAAAGTGCTTTGGATTACAAGCATGTTTCCAGAACAAATTATGCTCACAATCCAAGGTTTTACTGTATACTGTTTCACTGAGCGCCGACAGTATAACCATCGCCATACTTCAGGCGCTCCTACACCCAAGCTACAGGTGTCCTTGCACAGCAGTTGAAACCTTGTCTGCAGCTGAACTGCATACCCATCCTCTCCCCTTGTCCAATCATAGAACACTTTGCATTCTGTGCACCCATTCATAAAATCCATATCATTTTCTGATTGGGGAGAAGAGAGGAGGGGGGTGTGCAGAGCAGCCGTTGTGTAGGAGAAGCTGCATCTATCCTCTTGTCAGTTCTCAAACAAAAGAGATTCAGGATGTGGCATACACATTGCACTTAAAGTGATACTAAAGTCTCAATTTTTTTTAGTTAAAAATAACGAACATGTTATACTTACTTGCCCTGTGCAGGGGTTTTGGACAGAGCAGCCCCGATCCTCCTCTTCTCAGGTCCCCATCGATGCTCCTGGCCCCTCCCTCCTGTAGAACACCCCTACAGCAAGCAGCTTGCTATGGGGACACCTGAGCTGCAGCCCGGTGTCCTCTCTCTCCTCATTGGCTCACTCATTTTGATTGACAGCAGCAGGAGCCAATGGCGCCGCACTGCTGTATCAGTCAATGAGGAGGGAGAGTCCCGGACAGCTGAGTCGCTTGTTCAACATCGCTGGATCGAAATAGGGGCTTAGGTCAGTATTAGGGGGGCTGCCACACACAGAAGGTTTTTTATTTTAATGTATAGAATGCATTCAGATAAAAAGCCTTCTGACTTTACAACCACTTTAACTCCTTGTAAGCCAGCAATTTTTAAATAATTTTTCCTGGAGTTCTTCTTCACATTTACCATTGAAATTGTTTTCTTATATCTGTTTGATAAGTGCAAAAAAAGCTGCTGATGGTGTCAGAAATCTTGTGAGCTGATTGTTCCTGTGTTCACTGCTCGCACTTCTACATTGCCCCAAGCTAACTCTCTGGAAAACAAAACATTTCCCCCAATCTGGTATAGAAAACAGGAGAAGGATCATAAAGGTGAAAATGAAGAAAAAGTTACATAGTTACATAGTAGGTGAGGTTGAAAAAAAGACACAAGTCCATCAAGTCCAACCTATGTGTGTGATTATGTGTCAGTATTACATTACATATCCCTGTATATTGCGGTCATTCAGGTGATTATCTAATAGTTTCTTGAAGCTATCAATGCTCCCCGCTGAGACCACCGCCTGTGGAAGGGAATTCCACATCCTTGCCGCTCTTACAGTAAAGAACCCTCTACGGGGGCGTGTCCAAGATGGCGCTGGGAGCAGACGTGTGTTAGCTGAGCTCCCGTCTCCGGCCACTAATCCTACAGCTATCCTAGTGTGAAGGATCGTAAAAGTGGACCTTATCGCCTCAGGAGGCTTGGTGGGTGGATTGGGCGATGCCCGCGGGCAGGAAATCGGGCCAGCACAGGTACAATAGCACCCCGGTGAGGACCCGCTCTGTCCCGAGACCCGCACCACACGAGGCATCCAAGATGGCGTCGCCGGCAGCTTCCCCTCCTGACGGAGCTATACAGGCGGGCTCCGCGGCCTTCGATGCCCTAATGCTGGCCATAACCACTTGCCAGGCGACCCTAACCACAAAAATTGACCATGTACAGACGGAGACCGCCCTTATCCGTAGAGACATGGATAAGTTCAGGGACCGGGTATCTGAGGCGGAGAGACGGGTGTCAGATATAGAGGATACACAAAGGGAACACCATGCAGATATCCAGGCCCTGAAGCTGAAAGTTAAACACCTGGAAAATGGGGCCGAGGACGCGGAGAACCGCAATCAGAGGAGCAATCTGAGGATCCTTGGCCTCCCAGAGGGTGCTGAGGGGGCCGATCCGGTCACATTTATGGAGGGGCTCCTGCCTCAGCTGCTCCCCAGGGCCACCTTCTCTCCCCATTTCTCTATAGAAAGGGCTCATAGGATGCCAGCGACTAGAGGACCTCCGGGAGCGCCACCGCGCACTTTCATATTCAAGCTTCTGCACTACAGAGACCGGGACACGATCCTCCGCGCAGCGAGACTACAAGGAGATCTCAAACATGGTGATGCAACCCTGCTTATATTCCCGGATTACTTGGTGGAGACTCAGCGCCGCCGCAAATCATTCGATCAAGTCAGAGCTATGCTGAGACAAAAGGGTGTGAAGTACAGCATGCTCTTCCCTGCCAGATTGAGGGTCCAAGATGGAGAGAAAGTTCAATTTTTTACATCGCCCAGAGATGCAGCGGCGTGGGCTGAGACTCTCCGCCCCTGAATCCTGATACTGCTGATCTGCTTATGTGCTACCCCTCTGACTTAACCCTGGATTTAACACCTCACATGCGCTTACAGGAATGCAGGACTGACCCTTCTTGCTGACACTCCTTCATACAGGCGCATATGTGCCATGCAAGGTTGGGGATAACCAAACCTGGTGAAGCGACACCCTCTGGTGGGTGGTTTAGACACTCATGATCCACCTCAATTCACTGCGCCACTCGGGGGGTCGCGCGAAATACTTCAGAGAGAACCTGTCACACTCCCCCTCTGACTCTGCCTGCTCACGGGGGCTCCGGAGGAGGGGGGTAATAGTATCCTACTTGCTGATGGAAATCCTGGAACCTTTCACATAACCCAGGCCTTGTCTGTCCACATTCTTCCCCCTGTTTTGGATGGCTCCTATAACTAAGGGACTGATCTGACCCGGGACTCACCTTCCCTCCACTGGTCGTCGCGGCGCCCTTCCGGATTCGGTGCAGCTGCATACTCCCTTCTCTTATCCCTCCTCTTACACTGAAGAGACTTATCCTTGTTGCTGCTTTGAGAGGGGTGGAGGGGAGAGGAGATGCGGAACCTGTCTCTGGAGTCGTCTGACCAGGACTTCCTATGTATGGTATCTCCTGTTATAATGGGGGGGGTATGGTGATGACCCAGGATATAATATAATGATGGCAGGGGTAGCCATATGGCAAGCCACTTTAGAAGTTTAAGTAAGCGCCCCCGGGGACCCGGGTGATTCACACTAAAATATCCGTGCCGGATAACAAGAAGCTAACTTGCCGGTGAAAGGCTGAGCGCCGTTTGCGCATTGCCCTCATGTTGGCTCTGAGCCTTCCCCTTCTTTTGTTGGATGGGAATGAGGCCCCTCCTGCCGTGTTGGGGGGGGGGGGGGGCGGGGTGGGGGGGGGATGTTTGCTTCAATTGGACTGCAGTTGCAGACCCACTTGTGTTGTTTATTTTATTTTGTTTTTAAGGTTTTTTGTTTATGACAGTACTACCAGCAGACTACCTGCAAACTATCCATGCCGCCTAGGGTCCTGGCTTGGTCTGCCTGGGCCCGGATCCCTGGTCAAGGAGCTGGTCTCTCCCATAGATCCTACCATAATTTTGAACTGCACAGATGACCTCCCTTAGACTGCTCTCCTGGAACACACGGGGTCTAAACTCTCCGGTGAAGCGCTCACTGGTCTTTCAGTTTGTTAAAACTTACCGTCCCCACTTGTGTGTGTTCCAGGAGACACATTTGGTGGGAAAGAAGACCTTTAGTCTTAAAAAACCGTGGGTAGGGTATCATTACCATGCGACACATTCTTCTTTTTCAAGAGGAGTAAGCATATTAATTCTTAAGACACTCCCCTTCAAGCTCCTTGACCTGGCTCTGGACCCTGGTGGTAGATATGTGGTGTTACATGCCCTGCTCCACAATGTTCCATGGGTTATTGTGGGCCTATACTTACCGCCCCCGGCCTCTCTTCAAATACTGAACCAGGTAACCGCGAAAATAGCGGAATTTTCGACGGAAAATGTAGTCATTTTGGGAGACTTTAACCTAGTACCGGACGCAGGTCTGGATAGACTGACCCTCACTGGTGCGACCTCACAGGGGCTTGCAGAGTGGGTGGCCACCTATGGTATGTTTGATCTGTGGAGGTGGAAGCACCCTCGGGAGAAGGCATATACCTGTCACTCTGCGTCGCACAGAACCTTCTCGAGAATCGATTTGATTTACGCGGGGGGTTCCGTCCTGCCTAGAGTTCGTGAAATCACAATTCTCCCCCGGGGGATCTCGGACCACGCCCCGCTTCTCCTGGATCTGGATGCCTCGACGGTCCCATCTGATAGACTCTGGCGCCTGTCGAGGTACTGGATCTCGGATGCGGAGGTAGAGCCGAAGTATAGGAGTTGGAGATATACTGGATGGAGAATGAGGGATCTGCTTCGGCGGCCTCGGTCTGGGATGCCTTTAAGGCATTTACCAGGGGACAGTTCCAGACCATTATCTCAGGAGTTCGCAGGGACAGGAGAAGGGAGCTCACACGCCTCGAGATGGAGGCGGGTAGACAGGAGGCTCTTTATGTTAGCTCCCCGGACCCCCAGAAATATGGGAGACTGCAGGAGCTTCTGAGAGAGACCCTCATGGTACGAACTTCATTAACCCAAAAGAAACTATTGCACCAAAAGCAGAGGATATTCGAGCAGGGAGAGAGGACGGGTCGCCTACTGGCGTGGCTCTCTAGAGAGCACTCGGGGGGGATGTCGATAGGACAAATCTGTGATGATGGGGGATCTGTGCTCACCTCCCCGGTGGACATTAATAAGGAATTTGCCTCCTATTATCAGAACTTATACCGCTCTAGGACAGACTACGAGCCGGCGGAACTAACGGCCTACCTGAACAATATTGACATACCGACCCTTACCCCTACATATGCTAATAAATTAGAATGCTCCCATTAGTGTTGAGGAAATTCTAAAAGCACTTAAAATGATGCAGACGGGCAAAACCCCTGGCCCAGATGGCATTCCAGTTGAACTTTACAAAATGTACGCAGAACAGCTGGCCCCCAAAATTCAATCCTTATTGTCGAAGTCTATGGCTGCAGAATCTATTCCCGACTCGATGTATGAAGCGGTGATTGTGGTCATCCCCAAGGCAGGAAAGGACCCAACCCTATGCTCGTCCTACCGCCCCATCTCTCTACTTAATGTAGACACCAAGATTCTGTCAAAGATCCTTGCCAATAGACTCAATATGGTGATCACGGCCCTAATTCATCCAGACCAGACAGGCTTTATGCCTGGCAGGGGCACAGACATTAACATCCGACGACTACACACGCATATAGCTCTTGCTGGGGAGAGGGGCTCGGGAGTGGTGGCCTCACTCGACGCGGAGAAGGCGTTTGACTCCGTCGAGTGGGGCTACCTATGGGCAGTCCTCGCCAAGTTTGGCTTTGGGCCTAAATTTTTGACCTGGCTCCGATTACTGTACGCCAGACCTACGGCTCGCATCTGTACTAATGGTACCCTCTCGGATAAATTTTCCCTTGAGAGGGGCACGAGGCAGGGATGCCCACTCTCCCCGGCCCTCTTTGCCATGGCACTTGAGCCGCTAGCTATCCTGCTTAGAGCAGACGTAACGGTCAGGGGGATACAGGTGGGAGCTGTCACCGAGAAAATTTCGTTGTATGCGGATGACTCCCTCCTGTATCTAGCGGATGCCTCTGACTCCCTGCATGCAGCTCTGGCCCTCTTCGATACATTCGGTCGTTTTTCGGGCATCCGCATTAATTGGAACAAATCCATGCTTTTTCCCCTCTGTAGTTCCCTACCACCTATAGACACAAACACTCCATTGAAGTGGGTGGGGGAGTTCACATACCTGGGAGTGCGTGTAGGGGGTGAGTTAAAGGGGTACCTAGACAAGAATGTTTACCCATTATTGCCTCAGCTGCAACAAAAGTGCTCCACCTGGAGGTCTCTTCCCCTGTCCCCGGTTGGTAGGGGGAATTTATTGAAAATGATCTACCTGCCAAAATTTTTATATTATTTTAGGCAAACCCCGGTTTTGATACCTAAATCCTTTTTTCGTAGATTGGAGAGCGTGGTGATCTCTTTCATTTGGGCGGGGAAAACCCCAAGGGTAGCTAAGGCTATATTGTACCTTCCCCTGTCTGGTGGTGGACTAGCCCTACCGAATTTCTTAATATATTACTGGGCGGCTGTCCTTGTGACGGTGAGGTGGTGGTTCTCGCAGCCCCGCCAAAACCCGGCTGTTACATTAGAGGCGGCAGTTGTGGGATCCTACGCGGCGCTCTCCAATCTTCCGTATAGAGGAATAAAAGCCACTCCTGCTGTTACAGGCCCTATGAAAACCACCATTCAGGTCTGGAGGTCCTCTAGGGCAGTTTTATTACAACCAGCTACTGTGTCCCCACACACCCCGTTGTGGGCTAATCCTATGCTCCCGCACCTCTTCACTGTCCCGGACCCGGCGGCGTGGGCTAGGCGAGGCATCACTAAACTAAAACAAGTAATGTCAAGGGGAAGAGTACAGTCGTTTAGAGATATGCAACAGGCCCATAATCTACCAAACTCCTTCCTTTTCAGACACATGCAGTTGCAACATGCTCTCAGGGCCCAGTTTCCTGATCGGGTGGCGCTCGAACCGGATTCCATCGAGCGTCTCCTGATTTCGGGGACGCTGGAGAAGCCTCTATCCTCTCTGTATTTATACTTAACAGTGGCCCACGATGTTAAAACTGACAGAACCAGAGTCAGATGGCAGACGGATATTCCCTCGCTTGGGGAAGAGGAATGGGAGGAATGCCTCTCCACGTTTATCCCGTCCATGATTGCAGCCAGGGATAGATTTATTCAATTAAAGTTTATCCACAGAGCCTACTACACACCCCACCGACTAGCACAAATTTACCCTGAGAAGAGTCCCACCTGTACTAGATGCGAACTAGAAGAGGGAACATTTTTTCATATGGTCTGGTCCTGTCCCAAGCTGCATCCATACTGGAACGCAGTGGCAGACAAGCTGGGGGTGGTGTGTGGAGCTGAGGTACCGGTGGACCCCTTGGTCCTATTACTCAGTCACTTGGAAGACATAGAGGGGGACCGTTATATTAAACAATGCTTAACATACTCCATATTCTATGCAAGGAGAGAAATACTCCTCAAGTGGAAGGATAAAGAGGCCCCTACTAAAGGTGCATGGGAGGCTGCGGTAAATAATGCACTGCCACTATACCGTTTAACCTACGAGAGCAGGAATTGTCCCCAAAAATTTGACAAGGTGTGGTCGAGCTGGATAGATGCATGCGGTTGACCCCAGATGTTGGGGGAGACCCCAGGTATCTATATCATCCCCCCCCCCTCCCTCTAATCTGGGAGGTGGTAGGGCAGACTGATCAATAGCACCCTGCTGATGTATCTAGAGGTCTCCTTATATTATCCCATCAAGGAAAGGCTATATGAAGATTTCAAACTTTCCAACCTGTATAGGATTTGGCCCCGGTTAAGACTTTGATTAAGATTGTGTTCATAACATTATTATATAGAATGAAGAAGTGTAAATTTTATACATGTACTGCTATAAGATTGTAGTCTGTTAACTTATGATGGATCCTCAAATAATGCTGGCATTGTTTGTACTGTCTTAAATGTTTAATAAAATAAAAAACTTTACTGTTAAAAAAAAAGAACCCTCTACGTAGTTTAAGGTTAAACCTCTTTTCTTCTAATTGTAATGAGTGGCCACGAGTCTTATTAAACTCTCTTCTGCAAAAAAGTTTTATCCCTATTGTGGGGTCACCAGTACGGTATTTGTAAATTGAAATCATATCCCCTCTCAAGCGTCTCTTCTCCAGAGAGAATAAGTTCAGTGCTCGCAACCTTTCCTCATAACTAAGATCCTCCAGACCCTTTATTAGCTTTGTTGCCCTTCTTTGTACTCGCTCCATTTCCAGTACATCCTTCCTGAGGACTGGTGCCCAGAACTGGACAGCATACTCCAGGTGAGGCCGGACCAGAGTCTCGCAGAGTGGGAGAATTATCGTTTTATCTATGGAGCTGATCCCCTTTTTAATGCATGCCAATATTCTGTTTGCTTTATTAGCAGCAGCTTGGCATTGCATGCCATTGCTGAGCCTATCATCCACTAGGACCCCCAAGTCCTTTTCCATCCTAGATTCCCCCAAAGGTTCTCCCCCCAGTGTATAGATTGCATTCATATTTTTGCCACCCAAATGCATTATTTTACATTTTTCTACATTGAACCTCATTTGCCATGTAGTTGCCCACCCCATTAATTTGTTCAGGTTTTTTTGCAAGATTTCCACATCCTGCGGAGAAGTTATTGCCCTGCTTAGCTTAGTATCGTCCGCAAATACAGAGATTGAACTGTTTATCCCATCCTCCAGGTCGTTTATGAACAAATTAAATAGGATTGGTCCCAGCACAGAACCCTGGGGGACCCCACTACCCACCCCTGACCATTCTGAGTACTCCCCATTTATCACCACCCTCTGAACTCACCCTTGTAGCCAGTTTTCAATCCATGTACTCACCCTATGGTCCATGCCAACGGACCTTATTTTGTACAGTAAACGTTTATGGGGAACTGTGTCAAAAAAAGTCTGATAATAAAACTAATGCAGTTGGACCCTACAATATATACATATAGACCCTTGAGAAGTAAAAGAGCAGCTTTAAAACATAAAAACAATACAGAGATTATACATACAGATTGTGACATGTATGGTCAGCTTTTGTTCAGCAGGGACCGACTGAGATTCGATCAGTTTGTGGCCATCCCTGGTTGATTCTGCCCAAAGGGCATGCTAGAAAACTTTTCTCGATCAGTGGCCGCAGCTGCCGATGTGGGTGCAGCTGTCAGAATACAATATCCCAATGGGGGGGGGGGGGGGACTCCTTATTGCACCTTGTTTGTGTGGATTGAGGTATCTTTTAGTTTAGTGGGCTGAACAAAATAAAACATTGTATGGCCAGCTTTAGAATGCATACAAGCAACACTCTACAAACACAAGGTAATCATTTTTTATCTAGCAGTGCGCCAGTCCAGGCAATGCCACTTTTTTTTACAATGCGGGGGAGGAATTCTTAAAGCTCAACTACTGGCAGTTTAAAAAAATGATCCCTTGCAGTAAGCTATGCCCACACTGCAAGGATTAATTGCCTCTTTTTTTCTAGGGGATAGAAGAAACAGTTTTACTTACCTGATCCTCAGCTCCCCCAGCAGGTGGCGCTTCCCCACAATCTGGCAATGGGCTATCCCTCTGCATCCTGATGCCCAGAGCTGGGCTATGGAGCCTGCTTTGGTCTTGATGACATCAGGACCACAGAACAGTGGGGTGTGGGGGTCCAGAAGCTGTGGGGACCGGTCTAGATGTGGGGAGGAGCAGAGGACATAAATAAGCCACAAGTGACCTTTGTGGTATTGTCGCGGCCCCACTGCAAGAGATCTTTTTTTGTTTGCCAGGGTTGGGCTTCAAAACACCCCCGCAGTAGGTTTCTGTCATATGCAGGGAGAGAGTCTCAAAGCCAAGTACAGTGGAACCACATCAGAGGAAACAACCAGATTCAACTTCCCCTGGAAGTCAGATTGGCGATACAATGGAAGGCTCAAACTAATTGGCAATAGAGAGGAAGGCTCAAACTGACTGGCAATACAGTGTAAGGCTTAGTTTGATTGGTGATGCAATAGAGGACTCAGCCTAAAGCTGCCCATAGATGGTTTGAATCTCGGCTGGTCTCTGCTGAACCAGCCAAGATTCAAACCATGTATGGGCTGGCTGATTGATGGATCGACTTGGGTACAACCAGCATGTCGAATTTCTAGCATATGATAATTTCCAGGGGCTATAGCCGCTAGCAATATTCATTATGTTCTCCCGGCAGGGATGACTCATAGCGCCCCCTAGGAGAAGACAATAGCTCTGCGGGAGGGATTCCCCCATCACTGACTGTATTTATGGGGGAATTGAGCGATTTTATTTCGTGCAGCCTGTGGTTACTGGAAAAAAATGGCATCATCCATGCATGGTAATACAATGGAAGACTCAATCTGATTAGTAATATAATGGGAGACTCTATAGCAGTGGTCATCAACCTTTTCCTCAGGGCCCACTAACAGGCCAGGTTTTATGTATTACCTTGGGGGAGATGCAGACTAGAATACTGCAATCACTGAGCAGCAAATGATATCACCTGTGATGTATTTCAGTTATCTTGCAAACCTGGCCTGTTAGTGGGCCCTGAGGACAGGGTTGATGACCACTGCTCTATAGGATTGGGTTTACAGTGGATGGCTGAATCTAATTGGTGATACCGTAAAGCATGGGTGCTCAACCTGTGGCCCAGCTGTTGACAAACTACACGTCCCATTAAGAATTGCAAGACTGACAGTTCTAAGCATGACTCCCAAAGGCTAAGGCATGATGGGACTTGCAGGTTGGCAACACCTGGAGGGCCACAGGTTGCGCACCCATGCCGTAATTAAAACAAGAATCTGAGTATTGATAACCTGGCTTCAGCAATTCCTTCAGCCTTTTATTTTAGGGGGTTATTACTGTGACCCCAAAAGAAAACAAACAAACAAACAATCTACTCATCAGAATACAGAGCTTTAGTAAAGTTACCTGGACAATTTTGCGGATGACGCGGTTAAACAGACCCATTAGCTGACTGACAGGCAGCTCAATCTCCTTCTCCAGCTGATCCATAGACTTGTGCTGCAGCCCGATTCCCAGGAGCAGAGCCTGGGGGGAAAAAAGAGGAGAGGCCAGGATGAAAATCACTACACTGAAGATCATAACAAGCATGGTAGAAAATATCCGCTTTCTCCAAAGAACATTCACCAAGCAAAGGGCATCTTCTTCATCCAACAACTGTGGACATACTGGCTGGCAGGATGTTGCTTACGGCATCTGTCGTAACAACCACACAGCACTTTCAGGACTTTGTGCACTGGTGTGCAGTCATGTTGGAACAGGAAGGGGCCATCCCCAAACTGTTCCCACAAATTTGGGAGCATGAAATTGTCCAAAACGTCTTGGTATGCTGATGCCTTAAGAGTTCCCTTCACTGGAACTAAGGGGCCAAGCCCAAACCCCTGAAAAACAAACCCGCGCCATAATCCTCCCTTCACCAAATGATTTGGACCAGTGCACAAATCAAGGTCCATAAAGACATCAATGAGCGATTTTGGGGTGGGGGGACTTGACTGGCCTGCACAGAGTCCTGACCTCAACCCAATAGAACACCTTTGGGATGAATTAGAGCAGAGACTGCGAGCCAGGCCTTCTTGTCCATCAGTGCCTGACCTCACAAATGCGCTTCTGGAAGAATGGTCAAACATTCCCATAGACACACTCCTAAACCTTGTAGATTGCCTTCCCAGAAGAGTTGAAGCTGTTATAGCTGCAAAGGGTGGGCCAACTCAATATTGAACCCTACGGACTAAGACTGGGATGCAATTAAAGTTCATGTGCGTGTAAAGGCAGGCGTCCCAATACTTTTGGCAATATAGCGTACATCGCAGGACTACTTACATTCTGGGCAACTGACAGGTTGAAGCTTCCAAGTCGCTGTAAGAACACCAGTCGTGCAATAGAGGGTATGAGATCCATGATGAGGTGATAGTCCACCATGTTCTGAGAATACATCTCTAACCTCTTAAGGTCGTACGGTGAAAAAGAGGCTTCCAGCTCTAAACGAGTAATCACTACGCGGGGAGAGAAGACGATGGAAGTCAACAGATTTAATGATACTCAAGCCCAAAACACATAAAAGAAAACCCCCAAAAGAAAAACAGAAATTATACTTTAACGCACAACTCTGAGATTCTTTCTTGACGTTTTTGTTCTGTAGCATATTCAGTGCCACCGATGGGGAGAAACTGCTGAACTGATAGGACAGTAAAGATAGGAAACGTCTTCGGAAATCTGCATGAAAAAAAACAGATCCAAGTGAGAGTTCAGTACAAAGATTAAACCACCTAACCCGATGTTCCATCTGAAGAGGAAGATGTATGCAAGGGATCGCCCTCTTTCTGCATGGAGGAAAACCTCCATCATATGGAGTTAATGTTTCTATAACTATAGTTTTTTAAAAAAAGGTTTTTAAGTTTTAAACTGAGGTTTTATCCCTGATTTTTTGTTTTACAAATAAAGCAGTTGAAAATCCTAATTTTTATACTTCAAAATGTAGTGTGTGGGGGTAGAGTACAACACAATTCCTACCCCAAGGAGGTACCATCCCTTGGAAAGCAAATATAGAAGTACAAAATAGTTTGGGACTTTAAATGTACCCCTTTGGGTATAATAAACACTAAAATCAATTCGTTATAAAAGGTAAACATTTTTGACATGTTGTTGAATATTAATGGTTTCATGTGTGTTTTTTTTGTATACTGTTTCAGGATAACAGGATCTGAAGCCCTGATGAAGCGGGTCAGCCCGCGAAACGCGTTGGCTTATTAAAAACAAAATAAGATCTCAAGGCCAGGATAACATCACCATGGACAACTGTTTTGAGGATTTGTAAAACACTAATATTTTAAATAAAAATTTAACTTTTAAAACGGATTCGTGTTTATTATACTTAAGAGGGTACATTTAACTTCTATATTTCATTTTTAATTTTTATACTAGCCTGCTCTGTGCAAGTATTGCACAGAGCGGCCCCTTAACTCCTCTTCTGCGGTCCCCCACTGGCACTGTCTGCACCTCCTCTTCAAATGCCCCACACAATGCCGCTTGGCCCCCTTCCCCACCAGATTTGATTGACAGCAACAGGAGCCAATGGCTCCTGCTGACATAAAAGCCTCCTGTGAACAATGGAAATGGAGAGAAAAGCTTCTGCAGACGGGACATTGCTGGTTCGAATGAGAGCTCAAGTGTTTAAGGGGGGGGGGCTGGGTAGAGCTGGTTTTTACACATTCATACCTTTCCAAAATGCGGTCAGCCAAGGCTCCTGTTCAGATTCGTCCTCTTCCTGAAGACTCTTCAGCATAATGCAGGAGTGCTCCCCCGTGAGGTCATTCTGAGGCAAGACAGCATGAGGTTAAGTAGCAGATACTTGATTATCTGTATCAAAACACATTTCTGGTAAAGAGGCTTCATCACCAATGGCACCAACTATACCAGGCTGAGAAATAGCACAGAACCAGCAGACTCCTCACACCCTGAATTTTTAGATCAACATTTTTACATCGGTATGGTCAGGGCTTTTTTCCTCAGGGAATAGGTGTAGGCACTCCCTCCTTCTGAGTCAACCCTGAGTCTCCGCCCCCTACCCACATCCGAGCATCGTTCCTTGGTTCCACCCTCTACCCACCACCCAGTATCAATCCTTTTAGAGAATACAGAATCAAGTATCATTTTGTGGTGCCAAATAATTTGAATTGAATTTGTTAATAAAAAGAAAAGCAGTCAAATAGATCCACAACAATTAACCCCCCCTCCCCCCTCCCCAGCAACAATAGATCCACCCCAGCAACAATACACCCCGCCCCCAAGAGGATTTGTCCGCTAGAAACAATAGGGCCCCCCTGCAAAAAAACAACAACTCAGCAACAGTAGATCAACCCCAAGAGAATTTATCCACCAGCAACAATAGATCACTGAGCAGTCAGCATTAATAGACTTTCCTGTAGCCAGCAGCTAACATTAACAGACCATCTAGCACACTTCAGCACCTCTTGCCATTACATACATCCAATGCTGGAGGTGCCGGTACTGTGTTCCCCCACATTTCCGCTGAAAAAAAACCCTGGGTATGGCACTACAAATGATCACAAGTGTGTTATTCAAAGAACCTTTGTGTAGTTTGCACAGTGTACTATGGAAATGGTGCTTAGTGACAGCCGGCACTGGAGACCATTCAGTGAAGTACCTTTGGAACCCTCAAACAATTGCCCCCAGAAGGCCAATTTACCGATTTCCAGCAAAAACTGTATTATGAATCAGCAGCCCTCAGAGAAAATCTATTATAGATTCCAAATATGTCACAAATGGTTACAAACAAGCAGCTAATGTAACAGGATTGAAAGTGTTGATAAACTAGATTTAGATGAAGGAAGGGTTACACTACGCAGGATGCCGGTCTGTACAGCAGGAATATACAGATGTCTGCTTGCAGCTCAGTGTACATAGAACGCCCCCGGCGAGCCCCAAAATAATGAGCAATCCACTATGCAGCTTCCTGGGCAATAACTGGCATGCCTCCTCTGATGCCTTCCTATTGTGGGAAAGACTGCCTGTGGCATTTGGCAACCAATAGGAAGATATAGGATGGGCTAAAATGAGCCCATGGGTTCAATTCACCGATGTCACCATTCTAAAAAAACAAAAAAAAACAAAACAACTCACTGGAGTCTGACGTAGGTATACAGGAATAAACCCAGCTCGCTTCCAGAACCTAAAGAAAGAAAACAGATTAGACGCTGAATCTAATGGCCAGCTGATATGATAAATAAGCAAAAGGCAATATCCAATTAAAAACCATAGAAGATTCATTGGGTCTTAACAGACCACCAACATTGATCACGTTAAATAGAACATGGAACACTCCTGCACTTCTGGGTTTCACTGTTTTCCAGCAAAGTGCAAAATGCACTCCCAAGCTCCCATGTTGTTTAAACTTTGCTTGTCCTCAATTGCTTCTGGGGCACAGCAGAGCTTAGACGTTCCTGTGGCTTAGCATTGCTGGAAAGAAAGAGAATGCACTGCACATGTGGCTCCTTACAAAAAGAAGCACGCTGCCATGGTGCTGAGAATGAGCGTCCATGCTCTGTTATAAGGAAGTATATGGGGCAGGCTTTGGGGGAACCAGTAGAGGCCTATAGGTGTACCATTCACAATACATTTAAATTTTTTGTGCAAAGGGGAAATAGTGCATTGCAATATACTGGGGCCCCTTGTCTGCATAAGCCATTTTACACATATAATAAACTTAGCCTTCAAAAACAATCACTTTGCCTTCCCCCCAACCATTGATACTTGTGACGGACCGTCCAGCACCCAGCTTGGGTGTATCCGTCAAGATATAACTTCCTCCACTCTGAAACCAGAAACCAGGTATTTACAGCGGAATATTGCACCCAAGATCTAGACGACACTATCTTAGGAAACAAACTGGAACTCACTTTGTCAGATCAAATCAGATAAGAGCTTGATCACTTTATGCAAACAGTAAGATAATTAACATAGCTAAAAAACAGCCAACATAAACAGTACCGTATATACTCGAGTATAAGCCGACCCGAATATAAGCCCAGGCACCTAATTTTATCACAAAAAACGGGGAAACGTATTGACTCGAGTATAAGCCTAGGGTGGGAAATGCAGCAGCTACTGGGTAAACAATGTCCGTCTGCAGCCTCATTGTGCCCATCTGGAGCCTCACTGTGCCCATCTGCAGCTGTACCTTTGATAGCTAAAACAGCAGATGTCGCCCACTGTGTCATGCAGTCTGCTCGGCGGCCGTCCATTGTAACAAAGCCCCGCCTCCTCCTCGTCCGTGATAGATGGAACACTGATACAGTTTCCCAGCACTGTATCAGTGTTCCGTCTATCACGGACGAGGAGGGCTTTGGTACAATGGACGGCTGCCGAGCAGACTGCATGACACAGTGGGAGACACCTGCTGTTTTAGCTATCAAAAAGGTACAGCTGCAGATGGGCCCAGTGAGGCTCCAGATGGGCACAATGAGGCTGCTACCTCACTAAAGTATTCAGGGGATTTACACAAGCACTGTTGCAATGCTTTAAATAAGCAAGGTGACAATGTCTCTAAGTAGGTTACTTCAGCAGTTGTGGTGTTAATCCATAGGACACCCCCAGATAATCCAACTTCTCTGCTGGTCTCTCACTGAGTCGGAGCAGGAGGGGCGGCAGGTTCTTCCGAGGTGTTACCATCTCCTCTAAAAGGCTGACTGCCTACAAGGGGGAAGCATATGACATTATATGACACAGGTCATCAAAAATTACTCAAATACAACCACTGACCAAAAATCCTAACAAGAGATTCTCACCTCACTGCTTATTGAAGTGATGTCTTGGGGCTTATTTATGACATTTTCCTCCAGGCAGGTGAACTGTCCCTCATAATACATCTGCAGCAACTGCAATGCTTTGCTTCCATAACCCATCTATAAGAAGGTAATTACATTGTTATAAATCACTCAGAACAACAATTAGAGATGATGTATGGAACAGTCTTCTCTGGGTCCTACTCCGCAAACTGCAAGTCATAGACCTCTGAACCATTCTGCTTTGTCAGGAATTTGTTGGGCCGAGTCATCAGCTATGTGTCCAGAAGTTTGTTGACACCTGACTATCTCACCCACATTATGGTCAAAAGTATGTGGACACGCCTCAAAATTATTGAATTTAGGTCGGTGTTTCCAGTAAAGGGTTACTACAGCATACAGACATTTTAAACATTTACTTTGGGGAAGGTCCTTTTCTGTTCCAGCATGACTGTGCCCCTGTGTGCAACGCCAGCCCCATAAAGACATGGTTGGAATAGTTTGGTGCGGAGGAACGCAAGTGACCTGCAGAGAGCCCTGACCTCAACTCTACTGAACACCTTTGGAATGAAATGGAATGCCGACTGGAAGCCAGGTCTATTCATCCAGCATCACTACTCACACCTGACCTCAACTCTACTGAACACCTTTGGAATGAAATGGAATGCTGATTGGAAGCCAGGTCTATTCATCCAACAGCACTACTCGCACCTGACCTCAAAAATTTGGACTGAATGGGCACAAATTCCCCCAGACCCACTCAAAATATTGTGGAAAGCCTTCCAAGAAGCATGGAGGCTGTTATAGCTGCAAAAATAGCCATGGTTTTGAAATGGGATATCAAGCTTATATAGGTGTGATGGTCAGGTGTTTTCACACTTTTGGCCATATAATGCACCTCTCGGACAGCAAGATCTACCTGCAAAAATGCCTTTCAGTGTCCATTCTTCTTTACTAAAATGTAAAATTAAAAACATACCTTAGGGAAATATGACATTCTTTCAAGAACAGCAAGGTGCACATTTTGGACAGACATCCAAACTAGAACAACCATCTCTGAACAGGGGTGGGGCCTTCAACACTATCTGCCCCCCATATTTACTGCTGTTTTAACATCTCTACCTTGGCGATTTGACAACAATTCACCCTTTTAGCCGTGCAAGTTGAAGCTATGCAGACTTCCTGACACCAAGAATCAGATTATAAAATGAGAACAGGTTGGTTTCTGCAACTTCCACACCTCCCACCCTGTTCCTGAACAATCAACTTCTACACATTCCATGATTATTGGGTTCAGATGTCTGTGCGACCCGTGTGGATATAAATATTGGGGTATCTTCCTGAAACTGAAGACGCAGTTCGGAGAAGCTACAAAACATGTTCAAGATTACAGAATAAGTCCAGTTGAATATGAGAAAATATTGCTAGCTAAACCATCACCTGGATAAATGAGAACCTTCACAGACAATTTGACTTTATATTGGCAGTAATCTTGTCACCATCTGATCGCCATATTAAAATAGTGGATCAGTTTGGACACCAACATTCTGACATATAGAGTTACACATTGTACAGGCACAATATAAATGAACATGTATTGTAATTTAACCAACAGACATTCTGAAAAGGATGACAGGAACATAAAATGTATTACCCCTTGGTAGTCTGGATGAACAGCAATCCTTACAACTCTTCCTCCAGATAAACTGCTAAAATCTGGGTCTTGAAACTGAATAATGTTGGAAAACAAAGTATTAATAAAAAATGTCATACATAGGTAAAGCCCTACACCAGGTATACAATCTAAAAGACCATCAACCCTCACTTTGTGTCCTTTTTATTTATTATCATTTAAAAAAAGTTTTGATGCAGACACATCCTGCTATATTACGACTCCCAAGAGCCCTCACATTCTTGGAAGTTGATAGATCTAGTATGACCAGGCTTGTAGGCTTGACAGCAACTGGAGGTACAGGTCATTCAAGGGGAGTGAACATTATTTGGCAGGCTGCCTCATCATGCAGATCGCTTCATGTACTGTCCTCTTGTGATGGCCACAACAGTGCTCTGGTCTACAGGGGTTGTAACCCCGGCTTTGAGGATAATAGGGAAGTTGCTGGATGCTGCTGGAGGCAATTCAGTCAGCAAGCAGCCTCAAGCTGTAGTGCAAATATGGAGCACAATGTAAGATACAGGGTGTTCAGAGATCAGGGATACTGAATTACAATGAGGAGAACATTAGGTGGAGAAATTAAAAGGGAAGTGATCATGAGAGAATAAGAGGCTGCCAATGGTGACCTCTCCTTATCTGAATGCTAGATTCCACCATACTAAATCCTTAGTTTCAAAGTGGACCGGTGTTGCTTCTAAACCACTATGCTTGTTCCAGGTCTGTGACTCAAAACTACCTACGGTGCCTTGAAAAAGTATTCATACCCCTTGGAATTTTTCACACTTTGTCATGTCACAACCAAAAATGTAAATGTATCTTATTGGGATTTTATGTGATAGACCAACACAAAGTGGCAGGAAAACGATAAATGGTTTTCCAAATTATTTACAAATAAATAATATGTGAAAAGTGTGGCGTGCATTTGTATTCAGCCCCCTTTACTCTAATACCCCTAACTAAAATCTAGTGGAACCAATTGCCTTCAGAAGTCATCTAATTAGTAAATAGAGCCCACCTGTGTGTCATTTAATCTCAGTATAAATACAGCTGCTCTGTGAAGCCCTCAGAGGTCTGCTAGAGAACCTTAGTGAACAAATATAAACAAAAAAACCTTGCCCCCAAAAAAATATTAATAAAACAAACAATTGCCAGCAGCAGTGTGAAAGTGAGCTCACCGTCACTATGCAATGAAAAGGTTGGACACCGCGCTTAGCTGATACAAAATTCAAACATATTAGACGTAAAATGAATGAATCAAACATCTCAGTTATTGCAAATGTCCCACTTAGTGAATTAAAGTGCTCGTGCATAAATGAATAATCGGTGCTTCAATTTCTGGTTTTCAGACAGAGGTGCCCCACATGGATGTACACTCACCCCTAAACATTGACCACCTATCGCTACTGGTCGCTTGCGCTTTGTGGGGAGTAAAAACCCGTAGATGGCTTATTCCAAGGTCAGTTGTACTTGGGATGGATGGGAAGAAAAATAATAGAAGGGGTCTCCCATAGTGTAAAACCGTATTTATTAAAAAAAATTCCAAAGTAAATATAAAGGATGCACTCATATGTCGCGACACTAGATCCGCCTGGAACACGAGCACAGGGGACCGAGCCTCAACGCAATTGAGTGACGTCCAACGGGGACCGGCCAGACCACCCTTTACTAAAAATACATGCTGATCACACCGGGTGCCAGGCACAGGCACCAAAACATGTAAATGCATCTTTTATATTTACTTTGGAATTTTTTTTTATAAATACGGTTTTACACTATGGGAGCCCTCCTTCTGTAATTTTTCTTCCCATTCATGGAGGATCATCCGAAGTACAACTGACCTTGGAATAAGCCATCTAGGGGCTTTTACTCCCCACAAAGTGCAAGCGACCGCTCTAGCGATAGGTGGTCAACGTTTAGGAGTAAGTGTACATCCATGTGGGGCACCTCTGTCTGAACACCAAGAATTGAAACACTGATTGATTAATAATTTATGCATGAGCACTTTAATTCACTAAGTGGGACATTTGCAATAACTGAGATGTTGGATTCATTCATTTATGTCTAATATGTTTGAATTTTGTACCAGCTTAGTGAACAATTAGCATCACAAAGGCCAAGGAACACACCAGACAGGTCAGGGCTAAAGTTGTGGAGAAGTTTGAAGCAGGGTTAGGTTATAAAAAAAATATTCCAAGCTTTGAACATCTCACAGATCACTGTTCAATCCATCATCCGAAAATGGAAAGAGTATGGAACAACTGCAAACCTACCAAGACATGGCCGTCCACCTAAACCGACAGGCCGGGCAAGGAGAGCATTCATCAGAGAAGCAGCCAAGAGGCCCATGGTAACTCTAGAGGAGCTGCAGAGATCCACAGCTCAGGTGGGAGAATCTGTCCACAGGACAACTATTAGTCGTGCTCTCCACAAATCTGGTCTTTATGGAAGAGTGGCAAGAAGAAAGTAATTGTTGAAAGAAAGCCATAAGAAGTCCCATTTGCAGTTTGCGAGAAGCCATGTGGGGGACACAGAAAACATGTGGAAGAAGGGGCTCTGGTCAGATGAGACCAAAATTGAACTTTTTGGCATAAAAGCAAAACGTTATGTGTGGCGTAAAACTAACACTGCACATCACCCTGAACACACCATCCCCACCGTGAAACATGGTGGTGGCAGCATCATGTTATGGGGATGGTTTTCTTCAGCAGGGACAGGGAAGCTGGTCAGAGTTGATGGGAAGATGGATGGAGCCAAATACAGGGCAATCTTAGAAGAAAACCTGTTAAAGTCTGCAAAAGAGTTGAGACTGGGGCGGAGGTTCACCTTCCAGCAGGACAATGACCCTAAACATACAGCCAGAGCTACAATGGAATGGTTTAGATCAAAGCATATTTATGTGTTAGAATAGCCCTGAATACAAATGCAGGCCACACCTTTTCACATGTTTATTTGTAAAAAAAAAAAAAAAAAAAAAAGTAAAACCATTTATCATTTTCCTTCCACTTCACAATTATGTGCCACTTTGTGTTGGTCTATCACATAAAATAAATTAATGTTTTTTTTAGTTGTAACATGACAAAAATATGGAAAATTTCAAGGGGTATGAATACTTTTTCAAGGCACTATAAGTCAGACACAGCTATTCAACTAGCATTTGCAAAATAGGCCAGCAATGACAGCCCCCATACAACCTTCAGGACAGTCCTTTAAATCCATTTTAAGACACAGCATATAAAGCTATCGAGTATACATATAAAACGTCAGGGAGGGGTACATACCTGCTCCGACACTGTCCAGGGGATGAGATCCCCAGAAGCTTTCTTCCCCCGAGAAAGACTGCTCATGACTGACTGGCGTGAAATTTCCCCCTCCAGACAGACCTACAAGAATGGCACAGAGCAGCTTGTTTATTGGAGAAGTCACAGTAGATAAGTGTCTGAGTTGCCCATAGAATCCACCTTCCAAATGTCATGAATAGCATTGCTATGGGCAACATAAAACTTTCCCCAGTACACAAAAACCAGCATCCCCTTTTGTAATAAACTTTGCTAAAATTCTACACAATGCTTAGTGGGTTACCTGAAGCACAGCCAAGACCTCTGGCAAGGAATTCTGGGTAGGAGGTACTGGTGGGAGGAGGCAGAAGAGGTGATGCGCCGGGGCGTCTGAGAGCATCTGAAGGTCATTGGGTGAATTCTGTAATGACCGCAATCATTAGACACGACTATAGTCCCATTCCTTGGCTTAACATGTCCTTATTTATCTTGACATTTGAATCTGTTCTATATGAAAGAATTAGAAGTCCATACCTTGTAATGAGAAGCAACATAAAGAGCCATTAACCTCTGCAGGAATGATTCGGATGCCTTGTGGTAGCAGAACAGAGTGTCCCGGTTTACGTAATATCTGTTACAGAAAGTTAAGTATATCTTGGACAACTACTGATTATAAAATGTCTTCAGTACAACAGAATTTAAATACCTGCCCCTTAATCACTTCAATACCGGGCACTTTACCCCCTTCCTGCCCAGGCTAATTTCCAGCTGTCACATTTTGAATGACAATTGCTACGCTGTACTCAAATTAGATTTTTATTTTATTTTTTTTATATACAGAAGGAACTTTCTTTTGGTGGTATTTAATCACTGCTGGGTTTTAATTTTTTGCTAAAATAAAATGTAAAAAGACCGACATTTAAAAAAAAAAAAAAAAAAAGTTTGCTTCTTCACTGAAGTGCACTAATGAGGCGGCACTGTTAAGCTGCACTGATGATCAGTATACAGTGCCTTGAAAAAGTGTTCATACCCCTTGAAATGTTGCACATTTTGTCATGTTACAACCAAAAACGTAAATGTATTTTATTATGTGATGAACCAACATAAAGTGGCACATAATTGTGAAGTGGAAGGAAGATGATAAATGGTTTTCACTTTTTTTTTTTACAAATAAATATTTGAAAAGTGTGGGGTACATTTGTATTCATCCCCCTTTACTCTGATACCCCTTACCAAAATCTAGTGGAACCAATTGCCTTCAGAAGCCACCTAATTAGTAAATAGAGTCCATCGGTTTGTAATTTAATTTCAGTATAAATACAGATATTCTGTGAAGCCCTCAGAGGTTTGTTAGAGAACCTTAGTGAACAAACAGCATCATGAAGGCCAAGGAACACACCAGACAGGTCAGGGATAAAGTTGTGGATACGTTTAAAGCGGTAGTAAACCCGCTGAATTTTTTTTTCTTTCCCTACACCTGTAAGGGAAAAGGCATAATGAGCTAGTATGCACTGCATACTAGCTCATTATGAGATACTTACCTTAGAACGAGGCGCTGGCATCTCACCCGGTCCACGCTGAGGGAGCTGACATTTCCCCTCAGCGTGTCTTCCGGGTATCGCGGCTCTGGCGCTGTGAGTGCCCGGAGCCGCGATGTCGTCACTACCGCGCATGCGCGCCGGAGACTTCTTTCCAGCAAGGTCCGGAGTTTGCCGGGCTTTCAGCTGAGAATCCCCTGTGCGCATGCGCCGCTGCAGTCAGAGGCTCATTGCGAGGGGAATATATCTTATATTAAAAGATATTTTTTTTACCTACAGGTAAGCCTTATTATAGGCTTACCTGTAGGTAAAAGTTTTAAAAATAGGTATACAACCACTTTAAAGCAGGGTTAGGTTATAAAAAAATATCCCAAGCTTTGAACACCTCACAGAGCCCTGTTCAATCCATCATCTGAAAATGTAAAGAGTATGGCACAACTGTAAACCTACCAAGACATGGCCGTCCATCTAAACTGACAGGCCGGGCAAGGAGAACATTCAGAGAAGCAGCCAAGAGGTCCATGGTAACTCTGGAGGAGCTGCAGAGATCCACAGCTCAGGTGGGGGAATCTGTCCACAGGACAACTATTAGGCTGCATTCACACTACAGCGATGAATTGATGGCAGATCTGCCCGAGATTTGACAGCGCCGATGTGTGAATAACAAAACGTATGAATGACACCTCAAATCGCGGTGTGGTTCTACCCCGACTGTCGTGCGATAAAATGTGCTGCAATCGTGAGACACGTCGCCCAAAAATAGTTCAGGAGCTACTTTGGAGCGCCATGCGTCCTGCTGTGCAAGCCGTATCTCTCATTTTGGTGTGCTGGAGTACTCCTTGTATGCAAGCAGATTTTAAAGGTTTATTTTTTCCTAGAGTTTGTCTTTAAACATACTAGATGCTGCTTTAAAGATTCATCTTTGGGAACATAATACATACACCCATTTTTAGAGTGGAACACTCACCGGGGCCAAGCTACGAGGGAGAGAGGAAAAAAAATGGGGGGGGGGAGGGAACAAAAAAGGGGGAGAGAGGGGAAGCAAAGGACCAAAAATAAAGAATAGAGAGGCCCTCTCCATCCATCTTTGAGGAGTATGGGTAGGGATATTACATCATAGGCGACATTCAGTTGAGACTAC
The DNA here is from genome assembly GCF_042186555.1 of Aquarana catesbeiana. Lineage (NCBI taxonomy): Eukaryota > Metazoa > Chordata > Amphibia > Anura > Ranidae > Aquarana > Aquarana catesbeiana. Next base: position 41,343,679 of record NC_133334.1, on the reverse strand, counting down.
CATGGTTCAGAATCCTGTTGATATGACCAGATATCAACAGGTATCTTGTTGTAAAAACTGCATTTATTATTTTTTTTGAAAAGGTGAACTTATCCTTTAAACTTCAGTGATCTGAACTGGATAGATTGCTTTGAGTCCCTTCAATTTCATAATCATTACTGCTTTTTCTGGTGTCCTATAGGAATAATTTTGAACATCTTCATGTCTGTCAGATCTCACAGTGCACATTCATAAATGGACACAGTACTATTATAGGACTATAGGATTATAGGAGTAAGGTACAAAAAAAGGATACAGAGAACAGGTCTCAGGCAGAGGACACCCACTTATCATCCTGCTGATGTTCAGGCAATCTAAACACAGTAGCTCATTCAGCCATTTCTCCACGGCGTCTCCCGGAGCGTAACGTATAGATTCCTGCAGAGATACTTCATGGAGGGTACGAGCTGGAAGGAAGGAAGGGACAAAAACAAACATAAATCAACATGAAAACAGCTCAATTTTCAGATGCAAGCATAGAAGACCCTAAAATGACTTTTCAGAAATGGTTTGCAAAAAGCTGAACACTAAACCGGCTGCTATAAGTAAAAAATAAACATTTATCAACGCATCTTACATGTCAAAGTATCACTGAGAAAATCTGTCTCAGTCTTTGTTGACACAGCAAGATTCAATGCATTCCTTCATACAGCACAGACCAATTATTTTGGGTACACAGAATATACACATCAGTTATGCCTCCAAAGGAACTGACAATCTAATGTCCCTTTATTGGCCATGTGGACACATGGGAGGGTCAGTATAAAGGTGGACTTCAGGTAATCCTAGTAACTGATATATTTGCCTAGAGTACTTATGTGTATTCTGTAAATTTAACCTGTTACAATTCAAACTGAAAGGGTTACTAAACCCAGGACCCTGCATTCACTATATCTGGTCTCCCACAGTACACAGAACATGGAAATGCAATTATTTTAGTAAATATAAACCGATAAATACTTTTTCATCAGCAGTATATAGCAGTCTTGTGATTTCTATCAGTTCCTGGTAAAGCTTGTAGGAGGAGTTTTAATACTACACCAAGCTGTCCTATCAGGATCCAGGGCACCTGATCCTCTGTCTGGACAGTGCTGATTGGCCCTGTGCTGATCTCATGCACCCTCCCAAGAAAAAACAATTCTAGTAATACACACCAAACTGAGCATGTGCAGCCTGACTCCAAAGGTTCTGTCTTATCGGGACATGTTTTGGAGTCAGTGGAAGAAGGGGAGGATCAGAGAAGACAGGATCAAACAGCCTTTTTACACAATGCAGAGGATTAACCTCTTAGGTTCCACAGTGAGTATAACAAGCATGCTTTACTGCATATACAGACTGATTTTACTGTTGTGGGTTTAGTAACACTTGAAGCTCTGATGGAAAAAATGCATAATCAGAAATGAGCAAAAGCTGTCAAAACAATCACACGATCCAGAGATATGGGCAGCGGACGTTATATAGTACAGTACTGTGCAAGTGTTTTAAGCAGGTGTGAAAAATGTATGTAACTGAAGAATGCTTTCAGAAATAGAAGTGTTAAGATGTATTTTTATCAATTAACAAAATGGAAAGTAAATGAAGCGAAACCCAAATCATATCAGCATTTGGTGTTAACATCCTTTGCCTTCAAAACAGCATCAATTCTTCTAGGAACACTTGCACACAGTTTTTGAAGGAACTCAGCAGGTAGGTTGTTCCAAACATCTTGGAGAAATAACCACAGAAGTGGATGTCTGCTGCCTCAGATCCTTCTGCCTCTTCATGTAATCCCAGACAGACTCGATGATGATGAGATCAGGGCTCTGTGGGGGCCAAACCATCACTTCTAGCACTCTTTGTTCTTCTTTACACTGAAGATAGTTCTTAATAACATTGGCTGTATGTTTAGGGTTGTTGTCCTGCTGCAGAATAAATTTGGGGCCAATCACATTCCTCCCTGATAGTAAGGCATGATGGATAATATCTGCCTGTATTTCTCAGCATTGAGGACACCACTGATCCTGACCGAATCTCCAACTCCATTTGCAGAAATGCAGCCCCAAACTAGTAAAGGAACCTTCAACATGCATCACGGTTGCCTGCAGACACTCATTTTTGTACTGCTCTCTAGCCTTTCGCCAACACACTGCCTCCTGCTACAGCCAAATATTTCACATTTTCACTCATCAGTCCAGAGTAACTGCTGCTATTTTTCTGCACCCCAGTTCCAATGTTTTCATGGATAGTTGAGTCGCTTAGCCTTGTTTCCACATCAGAGGTATGTTTTTTTTTTTTGGCCACAGTTCTTCCATGAAGACTTTTTGGCAGACTTATCCTGACCGTAGATGGGTGAACCTGGGTCCCACCGGTTTCCGCCAGTTCTGTGCTAATGGTACTGCTGGACATCTTCCGATGTTGAAGGGAAGTAAGCATGATGTATCTTTCATCTGCTGCATAAGGTTTCCTTGGCCAACCACTATATCTACAGTCTTCAACGTTGCACGCTTCTTCAAATGAGCTTGAACAGCACATCTTGCAACCTTTTGTCTGGGAGAGACCTTGTTGATCCAGTATAACTACGTTGTGTCTTGTTGCTGTGCACAGTCTTGCCCTGGTGTATGACCTGTGACATAAGGTGTTCCACAACCTCATCCTTAGTAGCAGAGTCTGGCTGTTCCTCACCCAGTTGTAGGCCTCCTACACAGCTGTTTTTGTTTCAGTTAATGACGGTTTCAACCTACATTTGAAATTGATGATCATTGGCACCTGCTTGGTATAATTGGTTAATCATACAACTGACTCTAATCCTCCAAAATCCCAGACTTTGTGCAAGTGTAAGAATTAATGCTGGTTTGAATCCAAATGACGGTCACACCAAATATTGATTTGAGGTAGATTTTTTTTTCTGTTAGCTTACTGTGAATTTTGTAAATTGATAAAAATAAACAATAAAAATATATATTTTTGAAAGCATTCCTTCACAGCTGCCTAAAACTTTGTCACAGTACTATATATCTAGCACTGCATGCTAATCTCAGATCGAATCTGATGAGTTTACTAAAGTCACGAAAATTCCCGCACGACAGAAAAAAAATTTGGAAGTTGTGTCATGTGTTGTAATGCATTTTCGAACGATATCTGTTCTGATTAACCACTTCAATACCAGGCACTTAGACACCTTCCCGCCCAGGCCAATTTTCAGCTTTCAGCGCTGTCGCAATTTGAATGACAATTGCGCGGTCATGCTACACTGTACTCAAACACATTTTTTATCATTTTGTTCCCACAAATAGAGCTTTATTTTGGTGGTATTTGATCACCTCTGCGGTTTTTATTTTTTGCTCAACAAATAAAAAAAAGGAAATAAACAAGTTTTACTTTGTTTCTGTTAAAAATTTTTGTAAATAAGTACGTTTTCTTCTTCAATGACGGGCACCGATATGGTTGCACTGACGGGCACCGATATGGTTGCACTGACGGCACCGATATGGTTGCACTGGTATGCGGCACTGATGGGCACTCATGGGTACTTATGGGTGGCACTGATAGGTGGCATGGATGGGCACTGACAGCTGGCACCAATGGACACTGATGGGTGGCACTGACACTGATTGTTGTCACTGATGACACTGATTGGTGGCACTGCTGGGCATCACTGAAATATAATGGTGCCAATCAGTGCCCATTTGTGGGCACTGATTGGCACAGATTGGGCACATGTGGATGGCCATGGGGTACATACCTGGCCATCCACATGTTGCCCCCTTCCCTGGTGGTCCTAGTGGCGTCCCTGGTGGTCCAGTGTGGTCATCTGAGGGGGGGGGGCTGCGCTGATAAACAATCAGCGCAGACCCCCCCTGTCAGGAGAGTCGCCGATCGGCTCTCCTCTACTCGCGTCTCTCAGACGCGAGTGAGGAAAAGCCGATCAATGGCTCTTCCTATTGACATCGTGATCAGCCGTGATTGGACACGACTGATCACGTGGTAAAGAGCCTCTTCTGGAGGCTCTTTACCAAGATCGGTGTAGCGGTGTGTTAGAATGACGCCCAGTCAGGATAATGGAACCACCGCCCGGCCGTCAATCTGCTATAGGCCGGGCGGGAAGTGGTTAAATGAAAATCGTACAATCTGGCATCATACGAAAAAAATTTTTGTGCATGTCCGATAAAATAATAATAAATCGGAGGAACTGTCATGATCGGCTCTCGAAAGCTCTGTACTAACGATCGGATTATCGTATGATTGATTTGAAAGCGGTATTTTCCGTACGATTTTCTGATCGTGTGTATGGACGGGGCTTGAGACTGGGAGAGGGAGAACCAATCAGGCTTTGCTATAGCGTACATGTGCTAACAAGCAACATACTAACAGAAAGAGAGAAAGAGACCCTCTTCAGGCTTCTGCTCTCCTTCACTGTCCAACCACTAACTGAGGGCTGGGAGATGACCTAGCCATCCTGCATAACTGTAGTAGAGAACATTCGGGTCAGCAGCCTGGATGTGCTGGTCGTCAGGGCTGTGTAAATCCCAGGACTGGCTGAGCAGAAGTATCTTTTGTCAGTTAATCAGCCACTGTATGTGGGTTTCAAAAGTGTATTTAGCAATTTGGCATGATTACATCAATGTATTAAAACACATCCACTGATGAAGTCACGTGACACGAGACGATATGCATCGGGATTGGGCCACAGGTAGACTGGAAGTGACATAGGAGTACGAGCTCGCCACTCGTGGATGTTATGCCTTGCTAAAGTTTTTAAATGTGAGTAAAATCTAGCTGCTTTTATAATAAAATATTTTGAGCAACTATATCACACTATTGGAGCATCTTGTTTACATACCACCACCACGGAGCATACTAGGAGGAACCCCGGGATTACGTTTAAGGAGGCATTGCCGTATATCCAGTGCTAAGGGCAGTATCCATTATAGAGAGATCACCAGAGTAAAGTGGAGGCTCAAGGATTCCCCATGAGAGTTATTTAATCCAATGCTGTTACCTTACAGCAGTAAGGTGAGAGGCCTATGAGCACTGAGGTGTCATATACACCAGTGATCATCAACCCTGTCATCAGGGCCTACTAACAGGCCAGGTTTGCAATACATCACAGGTGATATAATTTGCTGCTCAGTGATTGCAGTATTCTAGTCTGCATCACCCCAAGGTAATACCTAAAACCTGGCCTGTTAGTGGGCCCTGAGGACAGGGTTGATGACCACTGATGTACACTATAAGAAGAGACACCATCACCATTCACATGTGGAAGAATTAGAGCACCTTAATCACAATTGCACCTTTGGATGTATACCGTCACTACTGAGACTTTTATGTATATATTTTTTTATTAGTCACTTTTATTTCCACTTGAGTTTTGCGGATATTATAGAAGCATAATTTTATGTAGTCATCCTTTTTATGTACTTATTTATGCACATTCACTGCATAGTATTAAACACAGTACTCTACCTGAGGACAGGAGTTGGGTGCTAGTGTTTTTGTTCTCTGCAGTGTTGGAGACCTGACTTTCTGCACTCTGCTGGCGGAGCTGCTGAATCAATTTGAGTGAAAGGGAGCGGCCAGTGCCTTCATATCTAGAAAAATGATAAAAGGTCAAAAAAATTAATTAAATTAAAAAAACGTACATTCTTCTACCATAGCCCACACTTCCATGTGTTACATCTCCAGTCCCTCTTTCTAAGGAACTCACCCATTGATTGTAGATGCCATGAAGACCAGGTAGGGCCCCATAAGACTCTTTACTAGAGGCAGAGGGATAGCGGCTGCTTCATCGATCACCACCAGTTCCGCCTGACCCAACTTTACGGCATCTGCCGGATGGATGTACTAAGATAGGAACAAGAGTTTATCAACATTAGCATCTCCTTGATAAATAAAACATCTTAGGCCAGCCATAAGTGGTTCGAATCTTGGCTGGTTCAGCAAGAAAGTACAAACACGCATGCTCGGAATCAATGCTCAAACACGAAATTAGCAGAAGGGGCCCAAAGGGTGGCACTCAAGAGCTGAAATTCCTTGTAGTACATCACCAGGTTCGTGTTTGTGGCACGACAATTGTGTACCGTTAGTATGCAAGACAAGATCCTGGTACACGCCCTTAAGACAATAATCAGACGCTCGGTTGGCCAACAATCGTACCGTGTGTACAAGGCTTAAGGGTGGCCATACATTATACAATTTTCTTGCACAAATTTTCCTTTAGATTTACCAAAAGCCATATAATATGAGGCCAAACCCAAAACTACACAATTTGTATGCAAGCAGACAGGCCCTTGGCACTACCATCATGGGTGCTCAACCTGTGGCCCTCCAGCTGTTGCAGAACTACAAGTCCCATGAAGCATTGCAAGCCACTGACAGTTACAAGCATGACTCCCAAAGGCAAAGGCATGATGGGACTTAGATCTGCAGCAGCTGGAGGACCACAGGTTGAGCACCCATGCACTACATAGTTGAAGGTAAAACTAAAGGAAATTGTACAAGAAAATTGTATAATGTATGGCCAGACTACAAACCCAATTCAGGTTCAAGTTACTGAGGAGGAAGTGGCATAGGACAGCCACGTCCAAGCATTGATGCTTCATAAGTCCCACTTAAAGCAGAACTAGGCTGCATCTGAGCACCACAAACTAAAAACGCTATTTTTAATATGCAAAGCAAACCCCCCCCCCCCAATCCAGCCATGTCTCCATGCTTTATTTTGCTGAGAAATCACTTTGAAAACCACCGCCAAAGCATTTCTGGCCACGGCCATCTTAGGTGAGGGCAGATGATTCATGTAGCATTTACTTCCTAGAATTCAGCTGCCCTTAGCTCAGGCATGCAGGCAGGAGGGTGTGTTTAGCTGAGAAAACCCTCCTCTCATGAAGACTGGGATGTATGCCATTATTTGTCTAGGCATAGAAACCAGGAAGTAACTGAAGAAATGTAAAAACAAAAAGTTTAAAACAAGTAAATATAAATCTACCTTCCTATCCTATCCACATAAAAATTAAAAATAGTCAATGATGACAGAGTGAAATTCCACTTTAAAATAATGCCTCTTAAAGAGGAACTGCAGTCTGCTCACATAATTTGTAATAAAAACATCTTTGCCATTCTGAAGCTTCCCTCCTATATTAAAGGCTTACCTGTAGGTGCTGGAAATAGCTCCTAAACCTGCACGGTTTAGGAGATATTTACAATAAAGCCGTGCACCGATGTGTACGGCGCGTGCGCACTTTAGAAAGGGCAGATTGCGCCGTTTCTAAAGGGGGTCATGCCGTGACTAAAGGCATGCACGTGGGAGTGATGTCACGCGACTCCAGCCAGTCACAGAGCCGGAGTTCGCGGCCCCGGAAGGAAGAGGGGTGAAGATGGACGCTCCCTGCTAGTGGGGACAGCGGTGACATTGCAGGCTTCGGTTTCAGGTAAGTGACACATAATGGGCTAGTATGCGATGCATAGTAGCACATAATGCTTTACCTTTGAAGGAAAATAAACAGGAAGTAAAACCCACCAGGATTTATTTCCTCTTTAAAGCCTCATGCGCACCGGGGCTTTTGTAATCCCTTTTCTCCTGGCAGGAGAAAAGCAACCTTAAAACGCACCTAAGCCACGTTTTTTGCAAATGCATTGAAGCTCGTCAAGCACTTGGGCATTTATTCATTTTATTGGCCAGAATAGAAAACTGGCCAGGCCACTGAAATGAATAAACGCACCTAGCGCTTAGCCGCATTTAGACGTTTTTTCTGCCACAATGCTCCTCTCTTGAACACAGGTAATTTTTTTTTTCTACTTCTAAACGCCTATGTGTGCATGGACATATAGGCCAACATTGAGGGGCATTTAGAATCAGAACAAAAAAAAAAAAAAAAAAAAAAAGTAAAATACCTGTAAATCAGGCATTTATGAGATCAAGTGTCCATGAGACCGAAAAAAAATTACACCAAAGACACACAATGCATGCATTATTAGTGAAAAAATATATCTGTTCATTCTGCCTGAAATCCATTACCGTCATGCATTCTTTGTCTGCTCAACAGTTATCAGTTCGCATTATTCCCAGTTCACCTATGAACTACAAAAAAAAACTCCCCTTAGGAGAAGGGGAAGGTGTTCTGTAGTCCTGACACATTTTCTGTACAAGGGTGACAATGCTGCTCCTCTTCTGATACAGTACAGTGAGTGAGCGTTGTCACCCTAGGAGAGAAAGTGCATTACTGTAGGATTATAAACGCAGCCACCATCGCATCTAAACGCTGGTAAGTCGCAGCATATTACATTTTTATTTCTGGGCTTAGAGACACTTAAAAAAAAAAAAAAAGTTGAATAATCAGATTGCTGCACATGCCCAATTGTGATTGGCTCCTTTTGAGGCCACTAGCACCTCAAAATAAGCCAATCACATGAAGAGTAAGGAGATACACAAAAGATGACTTACTGGCCACAGGGGCCAATCAAATAATAAAATTGCCCAAAGTGGGCCGACTTCAACCTTGCCCCGTTCTGCTCACCTGTATGGTCTGTCGGTGCTCCTTGAACACATTGACTCGGACCACGGCTTTCTCAAACTCCGGGTTCAGGGACTGGATGATTTCATAGTCCATATGTTCCTATAAAAAAGGGGTCACATACTTTGGAGGTCAGACAAGGAGTGTCAAATATTTTCATAGAATTAGTATTCCTTTTATATATAATTACCAAGAGAGGCAAGGAGGCCGCCACTGCTAACCTGGAATATGACGAATGCTCTTAAGCCCAGCCTGTCGTCTATACACCCCCTAGGGGGCGCATCATCACAAAGGCTGGGCACACAGTACTTTAGGACTGAGCGGCGCTCAAATGCGATCACATAAATGCCGCTCAGTTCTAGATTGAGCAATAACTATTCATAAAGGGCAGGAGGGGAAGGGGTTAAATAGAGCCACAGGGGAATACACAAAGCTCAGAGGAGAAGGGAAGAAGCCTCACCTGGTAATGCAGCGAGTCAAAGCCTTTGAAGATGAACTCAAACAGGGTGTGCAGGTTATCGGGGCTCGGAGAAGTCACAAAAATATTGGAATAACTAAAAACAGATAGAAACCAATCAAAAACCAGTGTACTGAATATAGCCATGTTTATTATTTTCATAGAATATCACAAGGCTAATTACCAATGCAGAGCGGAAAGTCATTATAAACAAATGTAAAAAATATAAAATCTCTTTAGTTAAGTCACACACTAACTCATAAATATCTGAATACTGCTAGTATAGACTACAGAAACCTCTCTGTATATTAAAAGAGATAATACATTATCATATTTTTCTTTTTCTTAATTGTGCTGCAATACCCTAAGGCAGAGTGGATAAAAATCAATAAAAACAAAAAACAAAAAAAAAAAAAAAAAACAGGATTTTTCTAATTTAAAATCAGATTTTTTTAGATTTTTATCAAATTTATTTTAATAAAATGCATTTGGGGCAAAAATCAATCTAAAGTTTTCTATTTAAGATACATTAATAATTTTGTTTATTCAGCATGAAATTGAGCTTACTTATGTAGCATGAGGCTGAATATTCTGCAATATTTACATTTTTGGTAAACTGATTTGATGAATCCAAGCTCTGCAAGCTGAGATAACATGCACTGCATTGATGCATTTACACAATTTCACAGTAACCATGAGATAAAAGGGAACGTTCCTTTATCCTATTGTTTTGTAAATCTATGTACACTACAAACTGTATGATCGAATCTGTTCTTATATCGCTGTATTACTAACCTGACAGCTTAATTTTCTAAATAGGAAAGCTTCATTTTGTTGGCAAATGTTAAAGATTCTAACTGCCAGCAAGAATAAGTCCTTACATTTAAAGAGCACCTGTCATTTCAGATCCATCATGGCAGCGCCTGTTAGCGGGCATCCACTCACCTGCTGCCACCATGTCCCTCACCGCCGCCTCATCAACAGTCCCATTAGAGTGAATGGAACTGTCGGTGAGTCAACAGGTCAGAGGAGAAGCTGCGGCGGGACAGAGATGACAGTTGCTCTTTAAAAATTATGATTTAAAAATCGAGCCTTTTTACTAGAATAAATCTTTAAATCTCAATTTAAATAGACTTGATTTAAAGCAAATCCACCCTGCCCCAAGGTAATCTGTTCCTTGATCCTTGTGTTCCTTTGTTTCTGTATCATTTAGTTGCTGGCCAGGATCAACAGATTGAGGGCGACTTCCTTCCCTTAAAGCAGGTGTCTCAACCTGGCAGCCCTCGAACTGCTGCGAAACTACAAATCCCATGAGGCATTGCAAGACTGACAGTTACAAGCATGACTCCCACAGGCAGAGACATAATGGGACTTGTAGTTTCACAACAGCTGGAGGGCCACCAGTTTGAGACCCCTACCTTAAAGGGTTCTATGAAGCCACCCTTGAATGCACACACCAGGCGGGCAGCTACGGACACTGAATGCTTTCAAAGAGATAGATAACCAGGCAGCAAGCCAATACCCTGCTCCCCCCTCCTCTCTGTGCATACGCTGTTCGTGCTAAACAGTACACGTGCTTCCCTAACGTTCTGGGAAGCGGCACTCAGACCAGGAGTCTGAGGCAGTATGCAGAGAGCCTGCGAGCCTATATACATACTAAGCTAATCAAGTATGGAACAAGGCTTAAAGAAGAATTCCAAGTATGGTATTGTTTACATAGTTCCATTGGTTTAGCTTGGACAACAATAAAGCTTTCACATACCATACCTGCAGGATCTCTAGTTGGAGAACACTATAGATACCGCAACTCCAGTGAAAAATTAAAGAGGTGCAGCAGTGATGTCACTGGAATAATAGAAAACGCCATACCTGCCAATCTTCTTTAATAGAAAGCATCATTAAGGTACGATTTAAAAATGAGCAGTTAATAATAATTTAAAGCAGGTGTACATGCTGCTTACTGAATTAGGAAAACACAGGAAGTGATAATGCTCATTTACAGAACATTGAGGAGAAGGCGGCTTTAAAATCTCTAGAACTGCAGGTTTTGGGGTTGCGATCTGGTTATATACTGTGGTACAGCAAAGTCTGTGGTACAGCAGCACAAGGATACAGGTATCTGCAATCTCATCTTTTGTACAGCCCAGAAACTAGGTACGTTTCCTGGTTTCAGCACAAAATTCTATCTTTCTGTATGTACATTCTGTGCAAAAGTTGGCAAAATCAAATGTTATAGGCCAGGTGTAGGCAACCAGTAGCCCTCCAGCTGTTGTAAAACTAAATTTCCCATGAGGCATCGCAAGGCTGGTAGTTACAATTACTCCCAGAGGCATGATGAGACTTGTAGTTCTGCAACAGCTGGAGGGCCCCAGGTTGCCTTCCCCTGTTATAGGCTATTTTCACTCCTGGTCAGATGTTCTCCATTCATAAGGATAGCATGAATCAGGAAAATACTGCATTATGGTCACTAGATGGAGCTGCTGATCATAGTAAATTAAAAGTGGTTGTAAAGGCAGAAGGTTTTTTATCTTAATGCATTCTATGTATTAAGATAAAAAACCTTCAGTGTGCAGCAGCCCCCCTCATACTTACCTACGCCCCGTCTCTATCCAGTAATGTGCACAAATGCCTCGGCCCTCCGGTACTCTCTCTCCTGATTGGCTGAGACACAGAAGCGGCGCCATTGGCATAGAGCAGTGGCTTGGCTCAGTGCCCCCATAGCAAGCAGCTTGCTGAGGGGGGCACTCAAAATCAGGAAGGGGCCAGGAGCACAACGGGGGACCTGAGAAGAGGAGGATCTAGGCTGTTCTGTGCAAAACCACTACGCAGAGCAGGGAAGTATAACATAACATGTTTGTTATTTTTAAAGAAAAAAAAAAACACAAAAAAAAACCAAAAAAAACAAAAAAAACACAGACTTTAGTATCCACTTTGTATTTATTAATCAGCTCAATCCTGTGGCCATAATGCAGTATTTTCTAAATCCACTCTACTCTTACGAATGAAAAACATCCAACCTGGGAGAGAAAATAGCCTAGTGTTTCCATTTTGATGGCATTCACATATAATTAATGTACATGCAGTTTCATAGGATGTTAGCTCTGTAAATTGTTTTATACATAAAATGGTCATTATCATTGTGTATGTAGAGGAAGGGTGTGTTACCATGGCTAACCTACTTTTCATAAGTAAACTGCTCTTTACCTTCATGATTGTTGCTACGTCATTGTTATTTTTAAAAACTTTCAACAAATAAATGTTATAAATGTTAAATAAAAAAAATAAAAAAAGAAGAAAATCAAAAAAAATATACCAAACTGAATAAAAAGGTAAACAAATCATACCCAAAAGCCACAGCACCCGCAATCGCCAATCCCAGTGCTGCCGACTTGCCGCGACCTCGAGCTGCTGTCAGGGCCACTGTACTGCGAAGGGTCTTCTCCGATATCGCCTCTATAAACTTCAGAACTGCCTTAGCCTGCAGAAAAGGAGGAATGTGGAAGAAACACCAAAATGTAAGAATAAAAAGTTGCACATATGAAAAATTGGGAAAAACAAAAACAAAAAACTGTAGTATACATATTGGTGGCTCAAACAGCCTGAAAAACCCAGCACAACATAAAGAGTACTTGTGTTGTCATAGTACACATGACACTAAAAAGATGGAGTGTAGGTGCTATTTTTGTACAAATCCTGAAGTATTGGCGCGTTTAAGAGTAAACACCTTTAGGAATAAGAATTAATCACTGGGCTATAATTTCTACAGAGCAGCTAGCATGAAATTATTGGCAACAATAAAACAAGGGAAAATACAGGTATATGCAGCGTTAAAAATAAAAGGCATAAAAATATGCAAATAAAAAGTCCACTGTAATTTAGCATTAAGAGTCCATGTTCAGAAAAACTGGGATCACCCACGGTGTATACAGGACAAAAACAAGGTGAATTAATTATCCTCCACCGAACACCAACACACCGGGCCTCTTACCGCAAACAAAGGACCACTAGATTATAGGTGGTCACATAGGCATGTTAAATCCATAATATCATGACTCCACGCAGATGACTGGATCTCATGCAGTCTCAACATGGGATCTGACCACCTATAATCTAGTGATCCATTGTTTGCGGTAAGAGGCCCGGTGTGTTGGTGTTCGGTGGAGGATAATTAATTCACCTTGTTTTTGTCCTGTATACATCGTGGGTGATTCCAATTTTTCTAAACATGGACTCTTTATGCTAAAATTACAGTGGACTTTTTAGTTGCATATTTTTATGCATTTTTAGCGCTGCATATACCTGTATAAACACCTTTAGGCCTCGTTTACACAGGGAGCAGTAAAACCAGGCGGTTGAGTGTTTTTACCGCTGCTGACTGCCCACCTAAACTGTACAATGGCGGATGGAGGGGGAAATCGCTTTGTTTCACGTCACATATGTGTAATGTTACACTTATTAGATAGGACTGCAGCCAAACTTGACCCATAAGGCCTCATTCACATGGGCATAATTAAAGTGGTTCTAAAGACAGAATGTTTTTTTACCTTAATGCATTCCCTTCATTAAAGTAAAAACCCTTCTGTGTGCAACTCTCTGTACCAGCCCACCCAAAAAAAAAAAAAAAAAAGGCAATTCGGAAGACTGCAGTATCACCCAACAGCTGCTCTAGAGGTGTCCAAACATAGCAACAGATGCTTACACTGCCCTAGGAATAAAATGCCTGGCTGAACGACAAAAGCTCTCTAACCATTCTGGGCAAGGTCAGAGCTTACCCGCTCCCTCCCATCCTCAGTACATTACTACCTGCCCTTCAATATGGCCAGTAGCGTTCAGTGAAAAGTGGTGGACAAGCCTTGTCAATCTTTTTGGTATGTAAGATTTACAAAATCTGGTGCCACACCCCTAAGTGTAAAATAGGAAACAAATTGGATCTAGAGGAATTCTTAAGCCCCAACTTGAATGGAAAATAAACCTTAAACAACAAATGTTTATTGACCACAATTTTTTCAAATTAGACAAGAATCCAGAATTTATAAAACGAGGATGATGACTTTAAAAAGCAAAAAGTCCTTTAGGCGCTGTATCCACCTAGTTTTCCATTGTAAAAAGCCCTTGTCAAAGTCCATCCCCCCCCCCCAGGGTCCTTATAGACACGGTCTAATGCCATGAACATCATAACAGACACATCATAGTTGTGAATGAGGCCAACATGACAGCCAATTGGAGAAACAATTTTTCCATTACCTATATAGGTGATCATGGACATGTTTATGGATGAGTTGTTTCATTTTCCCCATGTAGAATGCACCACATAGACAAAGCATGCAAGGAAAAGTGCCAAATATATTAGACTTGTCCCCACATATAGCTCCTGATGAAGTGGATGAAATCCAGGACAAGCGCATTAATAAGTATATTCGATCTTGAAAGAAAAGCTGCTCTATTAGAGAGCTTCAAATATGCATCTTGTAAAATAAGTTAACAGGACTTTTAAGCTCATCATCATGGTTCTATGAATTTTGGATTCCTGTCTAATTTTAAAGAATTACGAACAATAAACTTGTTATTACATTTTATTTTTAATTTAAGTTGGGTCTTCAAAATCCTGCCCGATCCACTTTGTTGTTGCTTTCCTATTTTGTTATGTATGTTCTTGCATCCAGGAGAGAAAATCTGCCAACATCAAATCAAGGACAGCGGAAGTATCACATCATGTCCCCTCTTCAATTGTTTCTTTGCACCATCAGTGGTCTTCTCAAAATCAGATACACCCCCCCCCCACCAATCATTCTTCATACCAAAATGTCGATTATAAAATGTTTTGTAAATTGAAACCTAGTCCTTGCCTTTACCGACCTCAGTTTGCTCAAATCCTTTTGAGGCCAGGAGAGATCTGGGGTCTAATAGACTGCAGATCTCTCAATAAAGGGAACCCTGTCATGGCCCATACTATCACAAGGGATGCTGTTCATTTCTTGCGATAGCAATAAAGTAAAAATAAATAAATAAAAAAAATAAAAAAAAAGGTACAGTTTCTTTTTTTAAATAAAAAATAGTGAGGCTGACTTACTTGCGTAAAAAGTGGCGGACAGGCTTTGTCACGTTATTTTTTTGGTATACAGGTGTATCTCAAAATTAGATCAAAAAGTTCATTTATTTCAGTAATTCAATCAGTATCTCAGAAAATTAGATTACACAAGACCAATAAAAAAAAAAAAAAAAAAAAAATTCTTTATCATACATCACGGGACACAGACCAAGCTATATATATATAACTATCTGGGGTATACGCCACCTGTAGGTGAATGAACCAAAAAAAAAAAAACAGACAGGAAGTCCCCCTCTATATAACACCTTCCATAAAGGAAGTACTTTGAATTGAATTACTGAAATAAAATTTACTTTTTGATGATATTCTAAATTTTATGAGATGCACCTGTATATGTTCTTTTATGTGTAATAAAATTAGGGGTCATTAGCAGACAAGAGCGATATTGGCGAAAGGCAGACAGAAGCTCCAGGACTGGAAACTGGTGGGAGCCGCCAACATCAAACCAAAAATAGCTGAAGTCTCACATCATGTCCCCTCTTCAATTTTTTTTTTTTTTTTTGTACCATCACTGGTCTTCATAAAATCGCAGATACACGGTCTACCACCCCCATCATTCTTCATACCCAAACGCCGATTATAAAATTACAAAATGTTTTGTAAATCGAAACGTAGTCCTTGCCTTTACCGATCTGAGTTTGATCAGATTCTTTTGAGGCCAGGAGAAGAGATCTGGGGTCTAATAGACTTTTCTTTGCACCATCACCGGTCTTCTCAAAAATCACAGATCACAGATACAAGGTCTAACCCCCCCCGGGTCATCTTTCATACTCAAATGTTGATTATCAAATTATAAAATGTTTTGTAAATCAAAACCTAGTGAGTCCTCCAAGTCAGATTTACCTGGTCAAGTGTCTTGCAGTTTTCGACCAGAACCCCAACCGGCTGTGTGTCCTGGAGACTGAGCTTCACATCTAGTAGCTCCTGCTCCTCCGGGGTCAGGCTGCTCTCCTGAAAAAAAAACATATTCAAAATTAACAAAATTACAAAACAGATTGAAATACTGCTGAAGCACCATACAACAGTCAGTATATTATGGAACAACCACCACCTTATGATCACATACAAAAAATAACAAACAGATAAAGGAAATAAGAAAATTGCAGAGCTTGAACTGATTTTTTGCTATCTGACATACATAACATCCTTGAAGTATATCTAAATGCAAAAGCAAAAATGTAATTTACTGCAGCTTATCAGTACTTAGATGCAGTTGCTGTATTGGTTTTCTTTTCTATGCTTTTTTCCACCTGATAAACATGCAAATAGCATCACATTTCTTGTCCCTGATAGGCGACAATCATTGCACTACTATATCTATAGAGAGGGTCGTGGTTGCCACCCAGGCTAGACTTCATACTTTCAGAAAAATAGCCAGCACACCAGCAGAGATGAACCTCAAAACTCCAGACATATTGAGGTTCTGTTACAGAAATTTGTATCTGTGAAGTGCAAGGAAAAATGCAAATAGGTGCATGCCAACCTTTCCTTGCAGGTGGGAATGTTTTTTTTTTTACTTTGTGTTGGACATTTAATTTATGCACTTTATAACGGAAATATCAATAAATCTGAAGTCTTTGAGGTTCGTTTCTGCTGGCTATGTCTGTGAATAAGCTATAAAATACAGTATCACCACTGGCCGAGCTCCTATTTTTTTGGGCTATAAGGGTACGGTGGCAGGTGGATTGGACTTCAAGCATCTTTGTCTTTGTTCACCTCCAAAGCTTAGGATATTTTTTTTTTTATAACCTAACTCTGCTTAAAACTTCTTGACAACTTTATCCCTGACCTGTCTGGTGTGTTTATTGGCCTTCATGGTGCTGTTTATTCACTCAGGTTCTCCAGCAAACCTCTGAGGGCTTCACAGAACAGCTGTATTTATACTGAAATTAAATTACACACAGGTGGACTCTATTTACTAATTATGTGACTTTTGAAGGAAATTGGTTCCACTGGAGTTTACTTAGGTGTATCAGAGTAAAGGGAGCTGAATACAAATGCACACCAAACTTTTCAGATATTTCTAAAAAAAAAAATAGAAAACCATTTATCATTTTCTTTCCACTTCACAATTATGTGCCACTTTGTGTTGGTCTATCACTTAAAATCCCAATAAAATACATTTACATTTTTGGTTGTAACATGACAAAATGTGGAAAATTTCAAGGGGTATGAATACTTTTTCAAGGAACTCTATATTTGAATTGGATGCATTTTTAACTGCATCCAATTCACATAACATGTGAATCGGACCGGCAGATGCTACAGCGATTCTCAACTTCCACAGGGAACAGATAGAGGGATGGAATATGCATACTTACACTGGTCCATGCTGGATCAATGTAACTATACAAAAATATTCATACCTGGAATTCAGCTTTGACAACTGCTTTTTTTTTTAATCTGTAAAAACGCTTATCTCCATTTTGATCAGATTTTGCATTCCAGTATTTCTGATCTCCTCCATCCTCTTTCAGCCACTTTTTATGTAAAGGAGGTAAAGACAGGAAGCACCACTTGTGTGTAATATTAGTGTAAACAATTTAATTGTCAAGATACAAGGTCTCTCCTAACGTCCTCGCACTGTATCCATGGGCTGTAGAGGTGAAGGGAGGTCTGTAGTTCGTCCTGTGGTCACCAGGAAGTCCAACTAAACCAGCGTGGAACGCACGGAAATAACGTCACCGGAAGTGGGGAGACAGGTGGGAACACTGCAGAGGATTGGTTACACGTTCTGAGCATCAGCTTCTTCTACTGGCCTGAGTGGAAATGCCTATACCAATCTATATAAATAGAGAAGCTGGCCGTGGGACTACAGAGGCCAGAACCTCTATGGCATGCATTAGATTTACACCAAAACTGAAAGAAAACCAACAGAATGAGAAGTAAAAGACCAAAAGGGACTTGATAATATATAAAAGACCATGAAATGGGGACAAAGCTACTCATCTCATGAGGACTGTAGTAGGAAGTAATAAAGGCCATACACAATGGCAGATGGTGGCTAATCTTACAGCAGAATAATATATAAATATATAATTTTTTTATATATATTTTAAATAAATTTTTTATAACAACAACACTTGTGTATGACAAATAGTACGATCATCCATACACAAACTGGCAATTTAAAAAACAGGAGAACATGTCGTACACCGACAGGCAAGGTAACATGTAAAGATCAGCAAAAAATGGGTGGTAGGAGCAAAGGTTAAACCTCTGCTAAGGAAATGTCATGGGGAGAGTGTACTGTATTGGAGAGATTGCGGATTTTTATAGTTTCTGCACGTTTTCTTTTCGGAGCAGCACCCCATCCTTGGCCTCAGCGGGAGGAGCAGAGCCCCCATCCTTGGCCTCAGCGGGAGGAGCAGCGCCCCCATCCTTGGCCTCAGCGGGAGGAGCAGCGCCCCCATCCTTGGCCTCAGCGGGAGGAGCAGCGCCCCCATCCTTGGCCTCAGCGGGAGGAGCAGCGCCCCCATCCTTGGCCTCAGCGGGAGGAGCAGAGCCCCCATCCTTGGCCTCAGCGGGAGGAGCAGAGCCCCCATCCTTGGCCTCAGCGGGAGGAGCAGAGCCCCCATCCTTGGCCTCAGCGGGAGGAGCAGCGCCCCCATCCTTGGCCTCAGCGGGAGGAGCAGCGCCCCCATCCTTGGCCTCAGCGGGAGGAGCAGCGCCCCCATCCTTGGCCTCAGCGGGAGGAGCAGAGCCCCCATCCTTGGCCTCAGCGGGAGGAGCAGCGCCCCCATCCTTGGCCTCAGCGGGAGGAGCAGCGCCCCCATCCTTGGCCTCAGCGGGAGGAGCAGCGCCCCCATCCTTGGCCTCAGCGGGAGGAGCAGCGCCCCCATCCTTGGCCTCAGCGGGAGGAGCAGCGCCCCCATCCTTGGCCTCAGCGGGAGGAGCAGCGCCCCCATCCTTGGCCTCAGCGGGAGGAGCAGCGCCCCCATCCTTGGCCTCAGCGGGAGGAGCAGCGCCCCCATCCTTGGCCTCAGCGGGAGGAGCAGCGCCCCCATCCTTGGCCTCAGCGGGAGGAGGAACGCCTTGTATCAGTTGGAGGAATAGTGCCCCAAGGGCCAGACAAAAAGCAATCAAAGGGCCGCATCTGGCCCCACAGACCACAGTTTGGAGACCATTGATATAAACAGAAAGAGACCAAAAATTTCAAAAAAAAGTATATTTTCTACTTTCTGTTATAAAACATATCCAATAAAATTATTTTTTTTTCATAAATTTTAAGTGATGATAAAGGTTGAGTTTCTGCGGTCACAAGTAAGGTTTTGATTGTGATTAAGATACTAATCTGTACAGACACTATACTAGTAATGGTGGTGATCAGCAACTTAAATTGTGACTGTGATAGTGTGGCAGGGAGAACTACAACCAGAGCCGTTTACAAACACACATATCTGTGGTGTGATTGGCCACAGCCGATCAGCAGGTACACAGCCAAAATGGTTGGCTTTACCCTGCTGACAAACTCATGCTGTGTCCAATCACAGCACAGGTCAACAGGGGGGGGGGGGGCACGCATGCGCGCCTCTAAAAGAAGTACACTGCAATGTACAGGTAAAGTTGAGGGTGCCTGGCTGTGCCGTCTGCTAGCAGTAAATGTACGGTTAGCAGGCGGCAAATGGTTAGGCAGATAGAGCCCAAGAGTTATCGAGATGCCCCCTTACCTGTGTCTTTGGCGGAATCGGCGTTATGTTGGCATTATGGCTGGAAATAGGCAAGATATTCAGCTGATCATCAATCACCATACAGTTCTTACAGGAGGACAGAGATAATATAAACCTGTGGGGAATGTAAATATATCAGTACACAAGATTCATCAAAAGCAAACCGGCCAAATGTTCCAGATGTACAAAACATGCTGCAGTAAGGCTAAGTATACATTTCTGCTTGGAGGGGGAGTGGTAAAAACAGGTGCTTGGAGCAATGTTTTTACCGTGCCCCCCTTGAGCTGCAAAGGCAGCCAGATGGGGGGGCTGTACACTTGCCGTGGAGGCAAAGCTTTGCCTCGTGTCAAGATTTGCATCACCTGCTGTGTTCAGCCAAATGTGTCCCATGGGGGCTGCACTGCAACTTCATGCAAATCACACAGCGTTGGTACTTGCTTTTGGAGTTTAAAGCAGATGGTGAGGTGACATACTGTCACATGCCCTCTGAAAAGTGATCCACCGCTGATCGCTCTTCAAAGGGCAATACAAATCTCAGGAGCTTATATAGCCTTATATAAAAAGGAGCAAGATAGAACACACTCAAATCAAACAGATCATCTACCTTTCATTAAAACGTCCCACAATGTCCTGATGTGCTTCTGTTCTGTAGCGAGAATGAACATCCTAGAGAAGGAAGACAAGAAATGAGTCCCTGCACATTTCCTCACTGACAACACTTTTACAACTGAGGAGCAGGAATGGTATAGGTGGGGAACATTGTAAATGTGCTGCTAGGGGGAAGGGTAAAGAAGGAACACACAGACAGGGCCCGAGCACAGAGGTCAACATGTAATACCGGCTCTGGGCCCTAAAACTATAGGTTAGGTACTGCAGCTTATTCCTCTATCCCCAGACTTAACGAGCATTTAACCCCTGCAGGGTGAGCAGGGGGCCCATTGCAAGAGTACACGTTCTTTCCTGCCCGCAGTTAAACTTTACAAAATTACTGATTCCTACATCTTTAACTACTTCCTTTACAATTGTCTCATACGTGTAAAAAAATCTGCATTTTTTTTTTGCTAGAAAATTATTTAGAACCCCCATATATATTTTTAAGCAGAGGCCCTGGAGAATAAAGTGGTTGTTGCAATTTTTTATGTCGCACGGCATTTAACCGCTTGCCTACAGGGAACTTTTGTTATAAAATTTAGCAAAAAGGAAAAAACGCAAAACAGCGAGTGTCCCACACATTTTTATGTTATGCTGTATTTGCGCAGCAGTTTTTCAAACGCAGTTTTTTGAGGAAAAAAAAAAAAAAAAACACACACACACACACACACACTTTTATCTTTTTAATGCAAAAAAAACAATACAAACCTAATTTTTTTGTAAAATATAAAACATTATGTTACATCGAGTATATAGATACCAAACATGTCATGCTCTAAAATTGCGCACGCTAGTGCAGCAGCGACAAACAACGTAAATTTTACTATCCACAGACAACGCTTTAAAAGCCATGTTTACAGGTTACCACTTTAAATTTACACAGGAGGCCTGGTGCTAGAATTATTGCCCATGATCCGATGTTCATGGTGATACCTAACATGTGCAGGACGATCACTGGTTGCGTGCATGCGGAATTGACGCATGCATTTGCCTTTGTCCGCAAGCATGGGGGGGCAGTAGTACTTTAATTTTTTTTTTTTTTTTAATTTATGAATTTATTATATATATATATATATATATATATATATATATTTTATTTTTTTTTTAACATTTACACAGTTGCTTTACATTTTTATCACTTTTATTGCTGTCACAAGTAATGTAAACATCCTTGTGACAGTAATAGGCAGTGACAGGTACTCTTTATGGAGGAATCTGGGGTCTATAAGACCTCCAAACTCCTCCTCTGCACTTTAAAGTATTCAAAACCCCAAGATCTGCGTTTTTGTATGCTTTTGATTTTTTTTTTTTTTAAATGGTGCCGTTGACATCCAGGTAAACTGGAAGTGAGGTCATGTCATCGCTTCTGGGTTACTATACCAAAACAGATGATCAAAGCCGATCCCAGCTTTGTCTGGCTGTCCGGCCAGCTGGTGGAAGCCAGAGCAAGCCGCGATAGGCAGATGAAGGGTGGGGGAAGAGGAAGTCTCCTCACGCTGCTTGTAAAAGCAAACAAGTGGCTAGCTTGCCGCTCCGACTGCTATTACAAGAGAGCGGGCAGCCGGCTCTAAAAAAAAAAAAAATAGTAATGGGTTGATGTTTGCAGCTGAGGCATCACCCTGATACAACCGCTTGAAGACCAATGACGTTCCAGGTACATGGATGGTCAGCAAATAGGTTTGTGGATGCGCTGAAAATGTGGTGCACATCTACAAATGTATCCTTACTACATAAATCTGTAAACTCCCCCTTGGATTACATAAATCCTGCCGTGACTCCAGTCCTGATACACATACCATGGTCATGGTGTACAGCTGCTTCAGGGAGCTCATAGTGCGGAGAAGAAGCACCACAAGTCCACCACCTTCCACCGTCTCTATGGTACGAGCCAGCAAGTTGGGAGTCAGAGCCTCGAAATCCTAAAAAAGAAAGGAAGACTGAAACAACTCTGTACAAACCTGAGAGACAGACACAGATGACGGAGGATCAATGCATTCCCATGACACCTGCTTTCAATAGGGATGAGCTGGGTTTGATCTACAGAACCCATGGGAAGCTGTTACAGGATCGCATCCCTGTCAGCCCATTCAGCATCAATTGCTCGCAGCTGCACAAACACAATAGGCTGGGACATCGCTGACCTAATGTGGCTGCAGGGCCATATGGCCATATTAGGTCAAAGACATCATGAACATCCCTGCCCTGCAGCTCCACATTCGCCTCGGTCACAGCCGATTGGGCCGGGGGGAATGTGATCATGTGACAGCTTCCTACAACTTCAGCTGAATTAAGTTTGGAACAAACCCAACTCATCATCACTTATAACTGGCTTTATTTGTGATCAAACTATGAACAAGTAAAAACATTTTGCACACTTTCGCGTTTGTTTCGCACCCAATTTTGTAGATCTAGAAAAGCCAGCGCGTCCAGCAAATCCTGAGGAACTCTGTGCCTCCTGCCTCAGAGAACTAATAAGCTCACTGCTGGGTTAAGGCCTGGTAGGGACGAGAAGAACGATCTAGGAACGACATACCTGCAAGACACACATGCCGTAAGTGTTTCCCAGAATCTTATGGGTCTCGTTATAATAACAATAGCGGATGTTGGTGGCGGCAATAAACAGCTCAAACGGGTCGTCCTCCTTGATGTTCAGTGTGCCGCTCTTTATCCTCTTCTGTAGTTTTCTCATTTTCTTCTTCCGGTTACTGCAAAAGAAAGGTGTATGTGTCACAAACCAACTCCAGAGACGGCACGTGCCGGTTTATAAACATCGGCCTCATTCAGAACATCTCCAGAGACGGCACGTGCCGGGTTATAAACATCGGCCTCGTTCAGAACATATCCAGAGACGGCACGTGCCGGGTTATAAACATCGGCCTCATTCAGAAAATATCCAGAGACGACACGTGCCGGGTTATAAACATCGGCCTCATTCAGAACATATCCAGAGACGGCACGTGCCGGGTTATAAACATCGGCCTCGTTCAGAACATATCCAGAGACGGCACGTGCCGGGTTATAAACATCGGCCTCATTCAGAAAATATCCAGAGACGACACATGCCGGGTTATAAACATCGGCCTCATTCAGAACATCTCCAGAGACGGCACGTGCCGGGTTATAAACATCGGCCTCATTCAGAACAACTTCAGACAAGTCATAGAAACAAACCACTGAACACGACTACTGGGCTTAAAAATAACCAAATTATTTTCCCGCTGGCTGAGAATGGTTTACAGGAGGCTTTGGGTAGGACTGCAGCCTCTTGCCACTCCAAGCATTGAAAAGGACGAAGCTTGGGAGAAGAATTCAGAAATATTTATAACTAAGACAGACCATGTAGGAATGTGCCATAGTGGTGCTCTATTGGTACTGCCATTTCTGTTTTCAGACACTAGGTGGAGTTGTATGTTCTCTCTTCAGTGAGCTGACATCTGTACATAGCTCTATGAAGTTGGAATTGACTTTGTTTTTTTGACATTACAACTTTACATTCTTTTGTGAGTGTTTATGGATCATGTATGCTTAAATGTGTTTTTTTTTTATCAGAAGAAAGACAAGTCTGACCATACATTATATAATCTCATTGGACAATCCCCTTAGAACTACCATCAATTATAGAGTGCATTAGTCTGCCTGACTGTATATTAATTAAATGAATAGGTTGTTCAGCTTCATATTCCTATTTTTTTTTTTTTAAACGCCGGAGGAGATGGTACAATGTGTGGCCAGCCTTTGACTGGTTTTTTTATTGTAATTATTTTGGATAGAACAGAGAATGTTTAACCACTTGTCTACCAAGGTAGGTTTATAAACGGCATGGTAGACAAGTAGTTAAATCAAAGTTCACAAGGCAAACTTATAAACAAGCACAATCAACGGTCAGTTCACAGTGGAAAAAAAACAACACAGTAGCAAACAATAGAGTCCAAATGATGATAGAACTTCGGCTGGGAAGGTATTTGGAAAATACACACAGTCTTGGTCAGCTCCTCAACCAGGATAAGGTGATCCATCAAGAACACGCTGCCTTTCCTGAAACGCGTTGCTGCCCACCCCTGCTGCTTCTCCCAGGCCACTGTCAGCAGCGCAAGCGTTTGTCAGAGACGCCACCGACCTCCACCTCGCTGCAGGCCGGTGTCTTACAGCAGCCATCCAGTCAGCTCAGATTGCTGAGGCGGATTCTGCATGTCTGCACCAGTCACTTGAGCAGTACACAAGATCAGGTTTTTTGATGTAAGCGAGCCTACAATAAATTGTGTTGCTTTTTAACCCATACCGATCTAGCACCCTGCTCTGTTTCCTTGTAAATCTAGTTCACAGCTTCTCTTGCAGCCGTGAGCTTGGTCCTGGCTTTAAGAGCTGCCAAAGGCCTATGCCCCAAGTCCTGGCAGCACCCGCGGGTGTTCCTGGGCTCTCCCATTCCTCTGGGGATCCCAGGACTGCAGGAAACTGCTTCCAAAGTCTAAGCAGGAAACACTTTGGGAACTTCCATTCCCCAATCACTCCTGTGATTAATGATCCCGGAGACGACATGTACCACGCTGATATACTTTACAGCTGGTTTACACTATCCACACAGGAAAACTTTCTTGTGCAGGCCGGTGTCCAGGTTGCATAGACTTCAGGGGCCGGTGCTTTGTATTTTTACAACGCAAGGCAATGTTTACTTTATTGAAATGTCACACAGGGGGAGATTCACTACAACTGGTGCACGCAGAATCTGGTGCAGCTGTGCATGGTAACCAATTTGCTTCCAGGTTTTATTGTCAAAGCTTAACCACTTAAGGACCAGAAGGATGTGTGTGCCCCCTTAATGACCAGGCCATTTTCTGTGATACAGCACTGCGTCGCATTAACTGACAATTGCGCAGTCATGCAACGATGTACCCAAACAAAATGTATGTGCCTTATTTCCCACAAATAGAGCTTTCTTTTGGTGGTATTTGATCACCTTGGTGGTTTTTATTTTTTGCGCTATAAACAAAAAAAGACCGACAATTTTGAAAAAATTTATAAAAAAAAACTAAATTTTTTTATCAGTTTAGGTCGATATGTATTCTTCTACATATTTTTGGTAAAAAAAAATAAAAATAAAATAAATATATCACAATAAGCATATTGATTGGTTTGCGCAAAAGTTAAAGCATCTATAAAATAGGGGATTTATGGCATTTTTATTATAATTTTTTTTTTTTTACTAGTAATAGCAGTGATCAGCGATTTTTAGAAGGGACTGCAAGATTGCGTCGGACAGATCAGACACTTTTTTTTTTTGGGACCAGTGACATTTATACAAAGAGCAGAGCTAAAAATAGCCACAGATTACTGTATAAATGCCACTGGCAGGGAAGGGGTTAACACTAGGGTTAGGTGATCCCTAGGGAGGCGTTTCTAACTGTGGGGGGAGTGTAGTGACTGGAGGAGGAGAGAGATCGCTGTTCCTAATCACTAGGGACAACAGATTTGTCTCTCCTCCCCTGACAGAGCAGAGATCTGTCCTTTTTATTGACAGATCCTTGTCCTGTCTCTCTAAGGAGCGATCACGGGTGGCCGGAAGACATCACAGCTGCTGGCCACACGTACCTCCGGCGGCACGCATGTGCCCCCTAGAGCTCTTAAAATGGCTGATGTACAGTGACGCCGATTCACCCAGGAGAGCCAACCTGCCCCAGTAAAAGTGCGGCAGCTGGTCTTTAAGTGGTTAATTGATTGGTTACTATGTAAAGATTCTGTGTGCACCAGTTTTAGCAAATCTCCCCCAAAGTGACATTTCACGCATGTCTATGCACTGCAGCTCAGCTATGGTGCAGAAAAATGCTGATCATCACAGGCATGTTGCAGATTTTCATGAGACTCGACAACTGCTAAGGATCCATAGAAAGTACAGGCCGGCAACTCGACAGCTTCTCCATAGAAAATATTTATTTGAGCATTACAACAATAACATCATCCAAAAACTAACGCGTTTCGGCCTTAGGCCATCATCAAACTTTTAATAAAGGCCTAAGGCCAAAACATGTCAGAATTTTTGGATGATGTTATTGCTGTAATGCTTAAATAAATATTTTCGGGGGGCGTGGCCGGCCGGAGACTGTGATGGACGCCTAATCACACAGCTCGTCAGCCAGGGGAAAAGCTAAACGACACAGGCCGCACCAGAGATCCCATCCACAGCCATCCTTGCTTCTGCCACACTGGAGAACAAAATGCAGGCCTCCAGAAAAAGATTCACGGACCATAAACACCAGAAACTGACTGAATTCGCCTACAAGCCGGCGATCAGTGAGCAACAAGATGGCGCCGGCCCGATTGGACCGCGGGACTCATACACAGACCTGCCGGATGAGATCCCGGAGCATCATCAAGATACAGGTACTCAGGCTGAGACCCCTTGCTCCCCAGAAGGTGACCCCCTGCCAGGCAGCCCAGCAAAAGCTAAAATGAGGCTAGATGCGCCGTCGCTGCGGCCGCAGCGTCAGCTAATTGAGGCCCAGGCTCCAAATCCCTTCACTATGCACCAGGCCTTGCACTCATCCATGGCCTCTTTCCCCACCTCAGGCCAGCCGATCATCAATACCACCCTAAAGGACATGCTAATATCCTTGCAGTCCTCACTCAATGTTTCATAAAATCACCTTTGAATTACACTCACTAGATGACAGAGTGCATAATACTGAAAGAGGCCTCACTGAATGTACCACCACAATTAATGAAATCATTGATTCATATGAAGCTGTAAAAGAGGAACAATCGTGGGTGCGCGCCAAGCTGGCCGACTTAGAGGACAGGTCACGCAGGAACAATATTAAGTTGAGAGGCATCCCTGAGTCCATACCACCTGCAGACCTTCCAAGGTACGCAAAAGAGCTGATGCACACCATTATACCTGAAGCATCTCCGAGAGATGTTATAATAGACAGAATACACAGAATCGCTAAACCATCCCACTTGGCAGCCTCGGTCCCAAGAGATGTCCTCATGAGGGTACATTTCTACCACATTAAAGAAAAACTCCTCATGGGAATCAAAGCTAAATCATCTCTTCCTGCTCCATACACAGGGATTCAATTTTTTCCAGATCTCTCCAAGTTTACCCTCCAACTGCGACGCCAGATGAACCCGGTCACCAAGAGCCTCCAGAACCACAAGGTGCCCTACAAATGGCGTTATCCAGCCACTATCCTTGTTGTGAGGAATGGTCAATCTCATTCGATTGTGGACCTCGACAGAGGTCTCAAGCTCCTCCAATCATGGGGCATAATACCAGAACCTCCTTCCACAGCTCCAAATGGCAGAGGATCTAGTCCACCTCAAGGTAACACAAACCGCAACACCTAAATGGCACACAGTCACAAGTCTAAAGGCCGAACGACGCCATTACAGCTCCCCTGAGCTCTGACACCATGCGAACCCCTGTTCTCACTCTCCCGAGTTAATAACTTTTTGAACCCCAATACAGAGGCTTTCAAGGTGCTACGCACCTCCTCTGTATTCTTTGCAGTATATTGCTCTCATTAGTTCAGCGACTCTACCACTGTCAAAGCGGTTAACGAACTTCCTAACCTCACACATTGTGCAGTGCTCTTTGTTCTTTTTCTTCTTTGTTATCTCTAACGTATTGCTCTATTTGCAGTTTCTTGGGCAATTTACTTCCAGATAGTGATCTTCCGTCTTCCAACCTCCAAACACAGCTGCCAGGTATCTTGAGACACAGAATCCATCAACGAACTGTAAGTGTTATATAATTCACTCGCCAACAACATTCACAAGATGCCGATCAACATACTATCGATAAACGTCAACGGACTCAACCACCCCGCCAAACGTCACTCACTATGGAGAACCGCTTCGGCTCTCAATAGTGACATTCTGTGTGTCCAGGAAACCCACTTGCTAGCATCACACGCTTCCCTTTGCAAAAACCACCACTTTCCTCATGTCTTTCACGCAACGCACTCCACTAAAGCTAGAGGAGTCATGATAGCGATCAAGGATTCAGTAGACTTCCAATTACTAAATACCACATCAGACCCCAAAGGTCGCTTTATTATCTTAGTATGCAACATCAATAGAGTAACATACTCTGTACGCACCAAACTCCCATCAAATGAAATTCATACGCAGAGTCATGCGTTCCGTCAAATCCAATCAAAAGGGCCACGTAATAATATGCGGGGACTTTAATCTCGTACCGGACATACACATGGATTCCACATCACCAACCAAAAGGAGAGACTCACCCTTGAAAAAAATTAATCTCTTCCCAAGATCTTTATGACGTATGGCGCTGTCACCATGGATCAGAACGAGACTTCACTTTTTTCTCCTCCAGACATAGCTCGTATTCGAGAATAGATTTGTTCCTAACCGACAAATACATTCTCCAAAAAATATCAAACTCTGTGATCCACACCACGGTATGGACGGACCATGCCCCTATCTCAATTACCATACAAGATTCTAACCTAGGGCAAAACGCATTTATATGGAGAGCCAACAACTCCATTATCCAAAACGACACATACGCCACAGAAATAAAAGATCACATTAACGACTTTTTCATGTTAAACAAAGGCTCGGTCTCCGACCCTGCCGTGGTGTGGAGTACGCACAAAGCGTACATGAGAGGAATGTTACTTAAAATGGGTGCTTATCACAAAAGAAAGAGGACGCAGCGTGTGGACGAACTCACGGCCCAAATAGAGACCCTAGAACTAAAACATAAAATTACCCCACATAACCCACTGACAAACCAATTACTCTCCCTAAGACAGGAACTAAAGGTTCTATTACTTCACTCCTACGAATTCCTTCAAAGGAAATTCAAAGCGACTACCTATTCCACTTCCAACAAAGCGGGGAAAAAACTCGCACAACGACTTAAGGGTAGGCGGGTGAAAACTAAAATACCTCTTCTAATCCACCCGCACACGTCAATCCCACTAAGTAACCCTCAAGACATAGCTGACGCTTTTAGTGCCTACTACGGCGACCTCTACAACTTACACAGGGACCCTCACACCCCGCAACCTACACAAACTGACATAGACCACTTCCTCCACAATCTCAAACTTCCTACTCTGACTGACGATCAACTGACTGAACTAAATGCCCCCTTTACAACCCAAGAGATTAAAGCCACCATAGACTCACTACCTGACGGTAAAGCACCGGGACCCGATGGTATGACAGGGGAATATTATAAACAATACGCACCTCAACTGATTCCCCACCTTACCGAACTCTTCAACCACGCTGCCTCCTCTTCCTCTTTTTTAAAGGAATACCTAACAGCATTGGTTATAACATTACCGAAGCCAGGGAAAGAATCAAATGTCCCCCAAAATTTTCGCCCGATATCCCTACTCAATCTCGACCTCAAAATATATGCTAAAACGATTGCAACAAGACTAATCAAAATCATGCCAATGCTAATCCACCCTGATCAGACAGGGTTCACTAAAGGCAGACAATCTTCTGACGCCACCAGGAGAATGATTAATATCATACACCAAGCTGAAATTACAGGAACGCCTTCTCTGCTCCTATCCCTGGATGCAGAGAAGGCGTTCGATAGAGTCCATTGGACTTACCTACACACGGTTCTCAGGAAATTTGGATTTCAGGGTAACATCTTGAACGCCATTATGGCACTATATTCAAACCCAGAAGCCCAAGTGTATACGGAAGGCATGTTGTCCCGTCCGTTTCCCATTACCAATGGCACACGCCAGGGGTGCCCATTGTCACCGATCATATTCAACTTACTCATGGAACCTCTAGCGGAACACATCCGTTCCCACCCTAGCATATCCGGCCTACTAATTGGCAATGTACATCATAAAATCAGCCTGTTCGCTGATGACGTTATTCTTATCCTTACCAACCCGTCTGGCTCCCTGGCTGAAGTACAAAAATTACTAAACTGGTTTAGCTCAGTATCGTACTACAAAGTTAACACTACCAAATGCTTTATACTAGATGTCAACATAGACGCCACTTTGAAAAATTTACTACAAACGCAATATCCATTTATTTGGGCAACTACAGATATAACATACCTGGGAATTCACTTACCAAGAACGACTAAAAACCTTTACTCATGCAACTTCCCACCACTTCTCCAGACCATCCAAGCGGCCTCCCAGCAAATAGCAAAACATGAATTGTCTTGGACAGGTAGACTAGCGGCCTTCAAGATGATTTGCCTTCCCCAATTGCTTTACTACTTCAGATCTATCCCAATCCCATTACCAACTAAATTCTTCAGATCCCTGCAAACACTGTTTAACAGATTCCTGTGGGATGGCAAGCGCCCCAGGTGTGCCCACTCCAAACTGATTAAACACAAACTAGCTGGTGGTATGGGCTCGATAGATTTCGAAGATTACCACTTGGCAGCTATTCTAGCCCAATTACCAGGGTGGTTCCAACCCAGTCCAACAACACTATGGGGACAAATAGAAGAATCATCGCTCATCCGCCCTAATCTAAAAACCTGGTTACTCAGTATCCCGTTGGGTTCCATAGTACCGACATATTTATCTCCTACCATGAAGGCCTCGGCCCACGCATGGTCGAAACTAAAAGCCTCCCACACATATGCGTCTGTCACCCCACAATCCCACATACCCTTAAATGTTCTTCAACATTTAATGCTAGACCTCTCACTAACATCTTGGACTAGGAAAGGTATACAATCACTACAAGATATACTTCACGACAACAGCATTAAAACATTTCCCCAATTACAATCTGAATTCAACCTCGCTACAACCGAATACTTTACTTACCTACGCATACGTCATTGCCTACGTACCATTATTCTCCCTAATTATACCATCCACCCAAAGACCTGGGAATACCTCACTAATACTGACACAAAAACCAAGGGCATCTCATATTTTTACAATACTTTCCACCAAAAAATAGGATTTTTTAAAACAGCTTACCTGTAAAATCCTTTTCTTTCGAAGGACATCACGGGACACAGAGCCACAGTAATTACTGATGGGTTATATAGGTATCACTGGTGATTAGACACTGGCACACCCTATCAGGAAGTTCAACCCCCTATATAATCCCTCCCCCTTGCAGGGATACCTCAGTTTTGTAGCCAAGCAATATAGTGTATTAGAAGAGGGGCGGGACCTCTGTGTCCCGTGATGTCCTTCGAAAGAAAAGGATTTTACAGGTAAGCTGTTTTAAAAAATCCTATTTTCTTTCTCGAACATCACGGGACACAGAGCCACAGTAATTACTGATGGGATGTCCCAGAGCAATGCTACCTGAGGGGGGGGGGGAACCACGACCAAGTAGGGTGCAATCAAACCTGAGGACCCTGTACCGCTGCCTGCAGCACACTACGCCCAAAGGCGATATCCTCATGCCTTCTCACATCCACCTGATAGAATCTGGTGAATGTATGAACTGAAGACCAGGTTGCGGCCTTGCAGATTTGAGCCATAGAGGCCCGGTGATGCACTGCCCAAGAAGCACCAATAGCCCTTGTGGAATGTGCCCTGATCTGAAACGGAGGAATCTTCTGTTTCAAACCGTAAGCTTGAATGATCAACTGTCGAATCCATTTAGAAATGGTAGCTTTTGACGCTGCCTGTCCTCTATTGGGACCCTCTGGCAGCACAAACAAAACATCCGTCTTGCGGATCTGAGTAGCTGCCCCTAGATAGGCCTTAACTGCTCTTACTACATCCAACGAATGTAGAGATCTCTCTTCCGGAGAACAGGGATCTGGAAAAAAGGAAGGTAGAACAATGTCTTGGTTTAAATGAAAATCAGAAACCACCTTCGGTAAAAAACTAGGATGAGGGCGTAGTACCACTCTATCCTTGTGTAGAATCAAATAAGGCTCCTTACAGGAAAGAGCTGCTAATTCTGATACTCTTCTAGCAGAAGAGATGGCCACCAGAAAAATTAATTTCCTTGTCAACAAGACCAAAGGAATCTGACTTATTGGTTCAAAAGGCTGTTTCTGTAACACAGCCAGGACCAAATTCAAGTTCCAGGGGTTTAGGGGCGCTTTAACCGGAGGATTAAGACGCATCACCCCCTGCATAAAGTTTCGGACCAAAGAATGCGAAGCAAGTGGCCGCTGAAATAATACTGATAAAGCAGAAACCTGGCCCTTGATGGTACTCAAGGCCAGCTTCATCTCTAATCCCATCTGTAGAAAATCAAGGATTCTACCTATGACATATTTCCTGGGATGCCAACCTCTGGATTCACACCAGGTTATATAAGCCTTCCAGACTCTATGATAAATCATCCTGGAAGCTGGCTTCCTTGCATTAATCAAGGTAGATATGACAGGACCTGAGAGCCCACGACTCTTCAGAACGTGGGTCTCAATAGCCAAACCGTCAAATTTAGCGTTTGTAAGGCAGGATGGAACACTGGACCCTGAGATAACAGGTCTGGGCGTACCGGTAGGGTCCACGGGGAACCCACCGTCATCCTTACTATTTCTGCATACCAAGTCCTTCTGGGCCAAACGGGGGCCACCAGAAGTACCGACTTCCTTTCCTGCCTGATCCTGCGAAGGAGTTGTGGTAGTAGCAGAATAGGCGGGAATGCGTAAATCAGTGAGAACCGATGCCACGGAATCACCAACGCATCCGTCCCGCATGCAAGAGGATCTTTTGTCCTTGCCACAAATCTGTCTATCTTTTTGTTGAATCGGGATGCAAAGAGATCTACATCTGGAACCCCCCATCTTTGGCATATGGCCCAAAAGACGTCGGGATGCAGAGACCATTCCCCTGGAAGTAACTGCTGGCGACTTAGATAGTCCGCCTGCCAATTCTCTATTCCCGGGATGAAAACTGCCGATATGCATGGCACATGCATCTCTGCCCAGACTAAGATCTGGTTCACCTCCTTTTGAGCAGCTCGGCTCCGGGTGCCTCCCTGATGATTGACATAAGCCACTGCTGTGGCATTGTCGGACTGGATCCTGACCGGACAACCCTGTAGCCTGATAGTCCAGGCTTTTAGAGCTAGATGTATCGCCCGGATCTCCAGAATGTTGATGGGTAAGGTCCTCTCTGTCTTGGACCATACCCCTTGGACCGCAGCCTGTTCCAGAACTGCTCCCCAACCTGACAGACTGGCATCTGTTGTTACCACCGTCCAGGTAACCGGTAGAAAGGATTTCCCCTTCTGCAGGTTTTCGGGTATGAGCCACCAATTGAGGCTCTGACGCACCGCATGCGACAGGTGCATCGGAAAGTCTAATGCCTGAACCTTCTTGTTCCAGGTCGACAGAATACTGTGTTGCAGCATTCTTGAGTGAAACTGAGCATAGGGAACTGCTTCGAATGAAGACACCATCTTCCCTAGTAGCCTCATACAAAGGCGGACTGAGGGACCCTTCTTGGTCCTTACTGTCAGAATCAGCTCTCTCAAAGCAGTGATCTTTGCCTGGGGTAGAAATATTTTCTCCTGGCTTATATCTATAATCAGACCTAAATACTCCAGTCTTCCTACTGGTTTTAGGAAAGACTTTTCTAAGTTGAGGATCCAACCCAGGTGTTCTAGATACCTGACCGTGGTCCTCAAGTTTCCATTCAAAGAGGCTACCGACCTGTCTATCAAGAGCAGGTCGTCTAGGTATGCTATGACAGCTATACCCTGAGCCCTTAATCTGGCCAGAGGAGGAGCCAAGATCTTTGTGAACACTCGAGGTGCAGTGGCTATCCCGAAAGGCAGAGCCACAAACTGGAAATGGCGCCCTCCTACCTTGAAGCGCAGAAACTTCTGATGAGCAAGAAAAATGGGCACATGCAGATATGCATCTCTGATGTCTATTGATGCCAGAAATTCTCCTCCCTGCAGGGTGGGAACTACTGTTCGAATTGATTCCATGCGGAAGGATTGAATCCTTAGGAATCGGTTCAGATCCCTTAAGTCCAAAATGGGCCTGACATCCCCATTTGGCTTTTGGACCGTAAAAAGGTTGGAATAGAAGCCCAATCCCTGGTCCTTTGCGGGAACTATCATAATGACCTCCTGCGACAAAAGTCGCTCTAACGCTAGAAGGAGCGACTGCTTCTTCTCTGGGTCTCTGGGAACATTTGATCTAAGGAACCGAGGAGAAGGGAATTCCTGAAACTCCAGCTTGTACCCTAAGGTTACCGTGGAGACTACCCATCTGTCCTGGAAGTCCTCGTGCCAGAGCTCTGAGAACTGTCGCAGTCTTCCCCCCACTCGAGTGAGCGGGGGCGCCCCCTCATGCAGAGGTCTTAGTGTTTTGCCTAGTAGGCTTCTTTCCCCAGGACTTCTTTTGTCCCTGGGGTTGACTCTTGTCTCTGGACCCCGATGGAGGCGGCCGTCGAGACTGCCTGGAGGCTGAAGCCCCCGGCGCTGGGGAAAGAGTCCGTTTGAAAGAGGGACGCTTACTCTTCTTCTTGACAGGTAAGAGAGTGCTTTTCCCACAAGAGATTCTCTTGATATAGTTATCCAAGTCCTCTCCAAACAACCTTGCACCACGAAATGGAAACCCAGCCAGTAGCTTCTTACATGGTGCTTCGGCTGACCAATTTTTCAACCATAGGATTCTACGTATATGCACCAACCCCAGTGAAAGACGGGAGGTTTGCACCATAGAATCTCTAATGGCGTCAACCACAAAGCATAAGGCCGCTGGAAGGTTAGCAAACCCCTGGGCCTGCTGTTCAGGTAATACTTTGATGACCTGCTTAACATGGTCTCTTAAGTATTGACAGACTCCAATCGCTGCTACTGCAGGTTGGGCCACTGATCCTGCTAAGGAGAAAACATCCTTCAATAGGGATTCCATCCTTTTATCTACAGGATCCCTGAGCATCTGAGCATTGTCTACAGGACAAGTCAGGCTATTATTTACGGAGGAAATGGCGGCATCAATAGCCGGTATTCCCCACATTTTAATAAACTTTTCTTCCATCGGATAAAGTGTTGAAAACTTTCTCGGCGGAAAAAAACGTTTGTCTGGGTGATCCCACTCAGAATAAATAAGCTTTTCAAGTAAAGTATGAACAGGAAAAGCATGTGCTGCTTGGAAAGGTTTCAGTGACCCCAAAGCAGAAGAGGATTCTTTAGCAGTTTCAGGTATGGGCAACTTAAATGTGGAGCGGACCAATCCAGTAAGGATCTGCACTAAGACTTTCTCCTCTTGGGAAGTCGCAGAGGGTCCCTCTCCACCTGAATCCTCCGAAGAGGAATCATCCATCCCATCCCGATCCTCTGAAAGGGATTCATCTCCTTTATCCCAGAGCTCCTCTGTCTGAGGGTCTTGGGGAACAGAGGAAAGCCTAGTGCGTTTTCTTCCACTGAGTGAAGACGTAATCACGGCCATTAATCTTTCCTCTAGACCATTAATGGTTGAGGAAAAAACCTCTTGTGTAATATATACAGGGGCTGAAGTGCCAGAAGCAGGTGTAGCCCCTGACCCCGATGGCTCTCCCTGGCTAGCCGTCCCTGGCCCATCTTTAGGGGGGGAGGATGCTGCCGACAGGGGGCCCATAGAACCTGAACGAGATCCCCTAGTGTCTCTGGTTCCTGGGGTGCTTGAACCTCTTCTACCCATAGTGCAAAGCAACAAGGTGTGAGGTATACAAATGAACACTGCCCGCTGAGCGATGTAGTCTGGCTAAAAGCCTTGCTACCCAATGCTCAGTCTGGTGTTACTTCAGTAAATGCTGCCTAGGAGAATGCCTGTGTCCCACCTTACATGCGACCGTCAGCTCTGTGTCTCTCAGAAGGCTGAGTGCACCTGTACAGAGTGCCTCTAATAGCCTGCAGCTGGCCTGAGTGGGAGTCTAAACACTCTGTGCTGACGTCCCGCCCCCTCCTCTACCGCCCCCCCTCGAGGTTTGAAAAAAACGAGCGCTTCCTGCACTGCCGACTCTCCTGTCATGCTTCTGGAGAAAAGGCTGGGGATGGGGGGGGGGGGGGGGAGGCTGGTAACAAGATCTGCCTGAACGGCTATCTTCAGAGATGGTGGCCATTAGGCCGCAGAGCCCGGGTGGTATAACCACTTTCTAGACCCCTGTGGCCCCTCTCTAGCCTGGGGGGAACATTCAAAACATGAGAAATCCCCCTTTCCACCTTACCTGCTTGCAGCCTGCTTTGAGATGCTGGGACATAATCAGCACTGAACACCTGAGACAGTCAGTCAGCATGTGTAGGTTTGTGCTCTTGGCAGCCCCTGGTGGTCACAATAGGCATAGCATGCATTTACCTTAAAGGAGAAAAGCCACTAGAACTCAAAAATTCTGTGGAATCTCCTCTTACCTTATCCAGCTGCAGGGTGCTGTTTACACAGACCCAATCTTCACCTCTCACGGTGGGCTCCGTTTGAAAAAACCGTCAGAGACTGGGGCCCCCATCAGTAGGGGGATCCAACAGTTCTGGGACCGTAAAGCACCTCGCCAGAAATTAGGAAGTTTAAAGCCATTTTCTGATCTGCGGGGTCCAGCTCTCTAAAAAGAGAAGCATTACGGGTAAAACCTCGTTTCTTCGGACACGAGGCCCGGGTACCATTCAATTCGGCCATGAAAAGACACTTTGAATGGATCCGGTTCGCCTGGCTTGCCCCAGTATAGGATCTTAGGATATTCCCTTTGGAGCTCAGCACAGGACATCTTTACATGTCCATCACCTAAGACACTGGCGTAAAAACTGAGGTATCCCTGCAAGGGGGAGGGATTCTATAGGGGGTTGAACTTCCTGATAGGGTGTGCCAGTGTCCAATCACCAGTGATACCTATATAACCCATCAGTAATTACTGTGGCTCTGTGTCCCGTGATGTTCGAGAAAGAAACAGACCTTCTCCAAAACAACTGAACATCATAAATGGGAAAAAGATTTAGCCTGCATATACACAGAATCCCAATGGCAGCAAGCACTTAAAACTGTCTACAAAGCCACCAAATGTGCGGCCCTCTGGGAGCTCATGCAAAAAATTTCCTTACGTTGGTATCTAACTCCAGCCAAACTGTCAACCTTTAATCCCAGAACCCCCAATGCCTGTTGGAGATGTAAATCATCCACAGGAGACATGCTCCATGTTTTCTGGTCATGCCCCTCCCTTCGAATCTATTGGGAAAAGGTCTTCCGACTAATATCGACGATAACCCGAATCAAAACCATACCCTCACCTGCACTAACAATCCTAAAC
This sequence comes from Aquarana catesbeiana, assembly GCF_042186555.1. Classification (NCBI taxonomy): domain Eukaryota; kingdom Metazoa; phylum Chordata; class Amphibia; order Anura; family Ranidae; genus Aquarana; species Aquarana catesbeiana. The sequence goes on along the minus strand of NC_133334.1, from coordinate 41,306,081 downwards.
CTAACTATTGAAGACATTCCCTTCTCCTTCAGACATGTCACTACACACATACTCCTGGCAGCGAGACTCAACCTGACTAGACAATGGAAGTCGGACAATCAACCTACACTAACCCAAGTAGTGCACATAGTTGCCCTACACTTCAGCTACGAGATCACATCAGTAGCCCACACGGGCCACACAACATAAACACACACTTACTGGCAACCCTGGAAAGACTGGACTGATACTGCATCCCCCATATGATCACCTGGTGAAATAATACTATTTCTTGACCGAGCAATACTGTACTCTCTCCTAACGTTATCTCACAAAGGTTCTGCTTAATAACTTTAAGACGTACTCAGTTTTATAAAAGTTGTACACCGGCGCTCTGCGCTGGGGTGGCACTAAGGATCCCAATTGGGGTGCCACACCAGGGTAGAGGGCTACTAATGATAATAACGTGAAAAATTTCTCTTTCCCCTTTTTAGGATAATTGAAACTTGTTCATAAATTGTTTCATATGTATACTGCGAACAAACTATTCACATCCTGTTAAAGTATATCTATACCTTGTTAAAACACTTTGACGTCGTTGCACGACGTACAGTTCTAATTGTACAATGTATTTCCTTGCAAAAATCTAAAAAATATGGAAATAAATAAATATTTTCTATGGAGAAGCTGTTAAGTTGCCGGCCTGTACTTTCTATGGATCTTTTGTGAGTTTTAATTAGCCAGAGCACCGACTACTCTACACACCAAAATTATATATCATTATTCCCACGCTATCTGGTACACTGGTACACTGAACAGAACACAGATAGGAAAAGCTGCCTGCACCGAATCAGGTACAGCCCAAACCCTGTGGATAAGTAATAATAAACAAAAATGGTGCCGCGCTAATCCTGGATAAATTATCTAAATTAACTTAAGGTGGTGTGACAAATATAGGGAGTGTGTGGTCACAGATATGGTGACACTATAGCAGTGATACCGACTAACGTGTATCAATCTCCACTCATATGGCAATAGCTCTGAGTGGTGGAATGTTCAGCACCCGTGGTGACGGCAATTAATACATATATCTCATTATAACCATATGGAAATATCAATCATGTAAAAAGTGTCACTAATCAATAAATAAATAAATCTCAACATGCCCAAAAAAAAATATCAAAAATATATAAAGTGTCGAAATAGTGCAACATACAATCTAAAGTGACTTTTAGTACATAGTAGCATGCACCGCTTAAAGTGACATTGTGCAACAGTGCAATGACATTTTTTAAAACAATATTAGAAAATCCAAAAATTAGCAAGTGCTAAAGTATGAAAACTATTAGGTATAGTGTGACTGTAACGTCCTGACATGTAGCAGTAGTAACAGTACAATGTGTTTCAGCAAAAAAACAAAATCTTTTTCGTGACAGCAACGTCCTGACATGCGACAGTCGCAGTGCAGTAGTAACAGTACAGTATGTTTCAGCAAAAAGAAAAAATCTTTCTTGTGGCAGCAGCATCCTGGCATGCAACAGTCGCAGTGCAGTGCTCGCGAAAACTCACACAGTGCCCATCTTCGTGTTTTAAACACACAAGAAAGAAGTGGCCCCTTACCTTGGGGTAATAGGGCAAAACGCATATGACCTTAAATCTTTAGGGGGATCCTCCTATGGGTGTAGAGCGTTGTCTTCCCAGTCTTAATTGCACGAGGTAATACCCTCAGTGGAATAAGGGGACAGAAAACATAGGGAGTCCCAATAGCGTGATACCATTTTAACCAATAGCTTTTATTCAATAAAACAAGAGTACTCACATTAACAGCATAAAAACGATCATATCTCCAAACGAGCGGCGAGCTCGTATACCTCTCTTAGCATGTAAAGCCTGTCTCGTCCCTACGCGTGACGTCACACCACACGTGACATCATCCCCTTATGAAGTCACATGTGGTGTGACGTCACGCGTAGGGACGGGACAGGCTTTACATGCTAAGAGAGGTATACGAGCTCGCCGCTCGTTTGGAGATATGATCGTTTTTATGCTGTTAATGTGAGTACTCTTGTTTTATTGAAAAAAAGCTATTGGTTAAAACGGTATCACGCTATTGGGACTCCCTATGTTTTCTGTCCCCTTATTCCACTGAGGGTATTACCTCGTGCAATTAAGACTGGGAAGACAACGCTCTACACCCATAGGAGGATCCCCCTAAAGATTTAAGGTCATATGCGTTTTGCCCTATTACCCCAAGGTAAGGGGCCACTTCTTTCTTGTGTGTTTAAAACACGAAGATGGGCACTGTGTGAGTTTTCGTGAGCACTGCACTGCGACTGTTGCATGCCAGGACGCTGCTGCCACAAGAAAGATTTTTTCTTTTTGCTGAAACACACTGTACTGTTACTACTGCACTGCGACTGTTGCATGTCAGGACGTTGCTGTCACGAGAAAGATTTTGGTTTTTTGCTGAAAACACATTGTACTGTTACTACTGCTACATGTCAGGACGTTACAGTCACACTATACCTAATAGTTTTCATACTTTAGCACTTGCTAATTTTTGGATTTTCTAATATTGTTTTAAAAAATGTCATTGCACTGTTGCACAATGTCACTTTAAGCGGTGCATGCTACTATGTACTAAAAGTCACTTTAGATTGTATGTTGCACTGTTTCAACACTTTATATATTTTTGATATTTTTTTGGGGCATGTTGAGAGTTATTTATTAGTGACACTTTTTACATGATTGATATTTTCATATGGATATAATGAGAGATATGTATTAATTGCCGTCACCACGGGTGATGAACATTCCACCACTCAGAGCTATTGCCATATGAGTGGAGATTGATACACGTTAGTCGGTATCACTGCTATAGTGTCACCATATCTGTGACCACACACTCCCTATATTTGTCACACCACCTTAAGTTAATCTAGCTAATTTATTCAGGATTAGCGCGGCAACATTTTTGTTTATTATTACTCTACACACCAACTATACAGCGGTAGAGCTTGGGTGAGTTTTTCTCTCACTCTGCAACTGCTACCTGCATTCCAGTGTGAACAATGGTTTTCTGTGGGGTTGATTTACTAAAATTGGAGAGTGCAAAATCTGGTGCAGCTGTGCATGGTGGTCAATCAGCTTCTAACTTCAGCTTGTTCAATAAAACCTGGAAGCCGATTGGTTTCTATGCAGAGCTGCACTGAATTTTGCACTCTCCAAGTTTATGTAATTAACCCCCTGTGAGCCTTGTGGAGACCGGCATTTTTCTACTGCACAAGTGTGAACAAGCCCTCAAAGCTAAATTTTATTCTACCTTATCCTAGACCCAGTGAGAAGCTCACAGTGTGCAGTGAAATAAGAATAAGCAATTTCAGGAGAGCAGCCGGTACAACTGTGACTGAAGGGAAGGCTAGAGGTCAGATTTAATAAGTGCAAAAAAAGTGGAACCGGAGCAGAGAGAGATCCATGGAAGCTGATTTTTGGACATATTACCTGCTGAAGCCCAGCTCTTTCTTGTAACACCAGAGTACAGAGGGCCGAGCTCTGACTGCAGCTTTGGAGAGCATGTGATGGAGAATGACCACCTGTGGAGAGGGACATGGTTACTTTACATTCACAGAAGGCAATCTGCATATACCATACAATACACACACAAATCAAAGATGACTTGCATAGGGCAGTAGTCCTCAGCATCCAATAGGAATTCATGAATCTGCGGCAGGCTAGTGTTACACATACTGATTTATTACAGGGAACCACTCTGGCTACTGGAGTCTCAGATTAGTGGCTCAGCAAGCAGTGAAGACACAAACTTCAAACGTCAGCAATGGTGACTCTGCCATATTGTGCCAAGTGCAGTTAGGCAGGGCTTGGTTCTTGCTGGGTCCCCCAACATACTACCCAGTCCTCTTCTATGGGCGAGATTTCTATATACATGTTTCTGTTCAGCATCCAGGCCACACTAAAAATAAAAATACATTTAAAAAATGCAGATCTCCGCTTTAAAACCTTTTCATGTCTCCGTCCCATTCAACAAGAAAATAAAAAAAGTTATTGTTCTCTCATAGTCAGATCGCCACATATCTCTCCCCTCAGTCAGCATTATAAGGGGCACAGCAGGCCATTCTGGAGGACAGGTCAAGTGCAGACACTGGAGTCACTGAAGAAAACCAATATACTGTATATAAAAAAAAATCTACACTATAGCAAAAACTAAAATGTAAAAGAGACCCCATTCAAACCTGATAAATGACTCAACACTTGCAGGCAACCTGTACTTACAACAATGCTAAATGGGTTGTCTAAGCAGCATTACCAGTGCTGCGATTAAAGGAGTTGTAAAGCAGAAGGTTTTTTTTAATGCATTCCACGCATCAAGATAAAAAAACCTTTTGTGTGTGTAGCAGCCTCCCCAGCATCCCCTAATTACTTACCCGAGCTCCATCTATCTCCTGCAATGTCCACGGTTGTCTTAGCCTTCTGAGACTCTCCTCCTGATTGTCTGAGACACAGCAGCAGCGCTTTTGGCTTCTGCGGCTGTCAAAGTCAGTTAGCCAATCAGGGGAACGAGGGGGCGGGGCCAGGTTGGGGCTCCGTGTCTGAATGGACATACGGAGCTCGGGTGCCCCTATAGCAAGCTCCATGATGTGGGGGCACTCGACAGGAGGGAGGGGCCAGGAGCAGCAAAGAGGGACCCGAGAAGTGGAAGATCTGGGCTACTCTGTGCAAAACCAACTGCACAAAAGGTGTTCCATTGGGGAGATTCCCCTTTACTTCCTGTCCTATAGCCAAAACAGGAAGTGAGGGGAAATCTCTCCAAAAAGAAAGAATCCTTGGTGGTCACCAGAAGTAGTGTCCCCATTATAAGATTTCATCTCTATTCCTATTCAGGCGACAACCCAATTTTTCTTTCAGTTTCACTCTCAGTGATAACAGTCCCCAAGACAAATGGTGAGGGTGAATCATCCTAACAGGGGACACAGACAGCAATAAAAACAAGACAGGTGTTATAATCCATCTACACTCTATCCAAAATTTAAAAAAAAAAAAAAAAAAATTGTGCCTGAAGTATGTAGGCACTGGGGGGGTCCAGATGCCTTGTTGGTAATCTGTCACAATAGATACACTTGATATCTCTGATTAAAGTGGTTCTAAAGCTTTTTTATCCCCCAACACATCAGCATCCAATAGTTGATTACAGCATGGAGAATGACTCTCTTATAACCACTTTGAAAACGCACACTTATTTGCTTCCGGCACACTACTTCCCCAAACTTCCTGTTGGGGACTGCGCACTAATAACATAATTTACAATCATTTGTATTACACATCCCTTCATGCATAGAGCCGGTGCAAATGTGTCCATTGTATTTCATAAAATGTTGCTGAAAGGATAAGTTCACCTTTGTAAAAAAAAAAATTAAATAAATGTGCGTCATCTTCCAGGTAAAAAAAAAGTGTAATTATTATTTTTATTACTAGGAGCCTGAAAAGCATTTCATCAGTGATCGGCAGATCATGGGTGCAATGCACGACTCCTGCAGACTGTCAGTGTAAGCTGTCTGCTCGTAACTTGTACAGGCAGGTATTTACACACTGACAGGAAGAGACAAGGAGCTATCTAGAGTGCTCAACAGCGCCTTGGCAGTTCATTGAGAACTACAAGCCGACAATTGCAAAGGCTGTTGGTATTTGTAGTGCGCACATTTGCAGAACTCTGTAAATGAATGATGCGGTCGGGTGGGCTGAGCCCTGCACCCAACGTGTTTTTTTTTTTTTTTCCTTTAATCGTGACAGCGAGTGTGAGGAGAAGAACCCCGGCTCGCTGTCACTAGAAGTGGCAGGTCAGGGAATGGCTACAGCAGTGGGAACATGTCACGTGTTCCCAAAGGTGAACTTATCTTTGAGCTGAGGACCCTCCTGTACAGACACACACAAGCAGCCTGAGGGGAAAACTCATAAAACATACCTCTGCTCCTCCTCCAAGGGAAATGATTGACAGCAGCTCCTGTGTTGTCCCCTGGGGCTGTCTGTGCATGTCAGCGCAGGCAGTATCTGCACATCAAACTACAGTATCTCACAATAGTGAGTACACCCCTCACGTTTTTGTAAATATTTTATTCTATCTTTTCATGTGACAACACTGAAGAAATGACACTTTGCTACAATGTAAAGTAGTGAGTGTACAGCTTGTATAACAGTGTAAATTTGCTGTCCCCTCAAAATAACTCAACACACAGCTATTAATTTCTAAACCGCTGGCAACAAAAGTGAGTACACCCCTAAGTGAAAATGTCCAAATTGAGCCCAAAGTGTCAATATTTTGCGTGGTCACCATTATTTTCCAGCACTGCCTTAACCCTCTTGGGCATGGACTTCACCAGAGCTTCACAGGTTGTCACTGGAGTCCTCTTCCACTCCTCCATGACGACATCACAGCCCCCGGATCCTGTGTCACTGGATTTGATTTACAGCAGCAGCAGCCAATGGCTCCTGCTGCTATCAATCTATCCAATGAGGACCCGAGACAGCGGCTGAAGCTGCTGGGCTCGTGCTCGCCGCTGCAACGATCAGGTTCAGCTAAGAAAGAGGGGGGCAGCTGCAGCACAAAAGGTTTTTCACCTTAATGCATAAATACATTAAGGTGAAAAGCCATGAGACTTTACAACTCCTTTGCTTTACTGAAACTGGAGTGCAAAAGCTCTGCATGGTAGCCAATCAGCTTCCAACTTCAGATTGTTCAATCAAGCTTTGACAAAAAAAAAAAAAAACTGGAAGCTGATTGGTTTCTATGTAGAGCTGCACCAGATTTTATGCTCTCCAGTTTTTGTAAATCAACCCCAGTGTGTCTTAAATGTTGGCTCTGGGTGGAAAATAGGGGGGGGGGTCGATCGATATCATTTTTTTCAGGGCCGATACCGATTGTTCAGCTGCCTTACAGGCCCATAGTCGTTACTAGGTGCTGATATTCTGTACATCAACGTCTCCTGCCACCAGATGTAGCGTGTCACTTGCCACCCAGATGCAGTATGTCACCGGCTCCTGCCACCCAGATGCAACTTGACACTACTTCTGTCAGCTTTCCCCAGTGGCATCTAAGCAGGTAAACTTCCACGTGCAGATGGGTAGTGAAAGATGACGTAACTATCTATCTGCTCGCCCGCGGCTGCGGCTCTGTCACAAGCATCCTCTGCTGTAGGGGAGGAACAGCTGTGATGTGAGGTGGGCAGCAAGAGATGATGTCATCTCTCTTCTGCCCGCCGCACTGCTGGCAGAGACTGGCAGAGACTGCAGGGACAGGGGGAGGAGGTCTGACCAATATTGGTACTTTTCTGACCGATAATTTGAAAAATGTGAATAATCGGCCCCGATAATCTGTCGACCCCTAATGGAAAGAACCTTTGTATTTCATTTTTTTACAATTTAGCAGATCCAAAGGAGGCGATATAAATTCAGTTCATTCTGTTTTGCTGTGTATAATGAGCAGCAGACATACAACCCAAATTACATCAGATCACATTACTGATTATAAAACTGAGCGCCATTACCTGATCCTTCCCATGGTCCCCCACAATCACAAAGAAACTTCTGTGCTTCTCAGCGACTCCGTTCTCGATCTGGACCCGGATCCGATTATCAATCTTCTTCCTCTGCATTGTGATTGATTAATCTGGAGGGAGCCAATGTGTCATGTTAGTCTTGTAAAAAGCAAACTATGTCACATCACACCCACCCAAAGTATACTGATCATGGGGCCCATAGCAAAATTTTGATGGGGCCCCTGGCCACTTCTGTTTGTGGCACCTGATCTTTACATATAATTTGTCAGGGAGATCAGCAAAGCAACAACTCATCTACTCGTCTTAAAGGGTTAGTTCACCTTTACAATAAAGCTGCCTGCTCATGTTTTCAGGAAGGGGCTGCTTTTCAATATCATACCTGTAGGGCCATTCGTGGCCTCACCCAAGCCTGCCTAAAAAGAAACTCCTAGGTGACCCACTCCCTTCTTTTCTGGCTTCAAAACCAATGGAGGCACACTGCTCATGTGCTTTTTCAATGAACCAGAACACTTGTTCCTGAGGGGCCCCGCTGGTCATTAGGGGTTGTGGTTTTAAACCTACCTATGACTTTTTCAGACAGGCTTGGGAGAGGTTGCGCACATCCTTCGTATATAAAACATTGTAAAACAGCTTCTAAGGCTACATTCACACAGCCACACACGGGTGTAGATCCTTGCCAGCAGTTCTAAACACTCTGTGTGACAAGAAGCAGCTGTCACATCTGTATTTTGTACAAATCAATGGCCGGCACAGCCACTGTTTGCACAGAACCGCTTATATGTTTGAGGTATTTCAGGAAAATCCAACATTGTGGCCACTAGATGGAGCCAATGATCGAAGGAAATAGACATATTACAGGGATTACTCGTGACCGCTGTGCGAATGCTTGAGCAAATTTATTTTATGAACAGCCCCCACAGAGCTTTTATTGCTGCCTGTGTCTCCCCAGTGGGGGGGATTCACTCTATTTGTACTGGTATTGCCTCCAAGAAGGAATGAGAGGGGGGACATTTTAGACTTGTCCTGAGAATAAGAGGTGAGGGAAAACTTCCCAAAGGTAAAACGCCTGTCTAAAAAAGGGAAATCCCCTCCAACTGCAACTTCCTGCTATGTTTTGGGGACAAGAAGTTAATGGAAAAATTCCTCAACTGTACACGGGCATGAAAAAAATTAACTGATTTGGGTTTTGCACTTTCGTACTTAACGCGGAGTTCCGGCTAAAAAAAAAAAAAATAAAAGTCAGCAGCTACAAATACTGCAGCTGCTGACTTTTAAAATAAGGACACTTAACTGTCCAGGGCGCCCGCGATGTCCTCACCCGAAGCCGACCCGTCCCTCGGCTCTCGGGTGGAGGCGCCGGCATCTTCGGTAAGGGAATCAGAAAGTGCATTCCCTACTGCGCATGCACGAGTTGTGCTGCGCGTTCTGAATGGTCCCTGCTGTCTTCTGGGACCTGTGTGTTTCCCAGAAGACACGTGGGGGGGAGGGGGCCGGACATGCGTAGTTCGGCACGGATACTGTGCCGGTCTTTTGCTGGAAGTGGGAGCTAAAACCTGGGATTAGAAAGGTTTATGCTCCCCCCTCCCCCCTGAAAGGTGCCAAATGTGACACCGGGGGGGGGGGGGGACGACTGGATCAGCGGAAGTTCCATTTCTGGGTGGAACTCCGCTTTAAAGTGGTTGTTAAAGCGGGGGTTCACCCACACCGCCAAAAAAAAAAAAAAATATTAAAAGCCAGCAGCTACAAATACTGCAGCTGCTGACTTTTAATACATGACCACTTACCTGTCCCAGGGTCCAGCGATGTCGGCAGGGGACGCCGAGGATCCGCTCGGTTCTCGGCAGCTGCCGCCGCCATCCTAGGTGAGGGAATCAGGAAGTGAAGCGTTGCGGCTTCACTTCCCGGCTCCCTACTGCGCATGCGCGAGTCGTGCTGCGCGTCCCTAGTGGTCCCCGCTCTCTCCTGGGAGCTGTGTGTTCCCAGCAGACAGCGCGGAGGGACGGGAAGTGGCGTAGACTCCCATGGGAGTCTATGCCGGAAGTGGGTGCAAATACCTGTCTTAGACAGGTATCTGCACCCCCCTCCCCCCTGAAAGGTGCCAAATGTGACACCAGAGGGGGGGAGGGTTCAGAAAAGCGGAAGTTCCATTTTTGTGTGGAACTCCGCTTTAAGCCACTTTTTTCCCCTTTTTATAGTTCCCTCTATTAAATTACATTAAGCTCCCCAGTGGATGTCATTTATCAAAATATGCTGTATAATACCTTTTTTTATGAGCGGCGCTCTGCATTCACGTGACTGCCCGCTGGTCTCCTCTCCCGATCTGATAGGAGAGGTGCAGGGAGAGGTGCTGGGTATCCCCCGCTGACTTCAGCCGGGACAAGGAGAGAAGACCGGTGGGAAGTCACGTGAGTGCAGAGCGACACTTGTAAATAAGGTATTATACAGCATATTTTTATAAATGACATCCACTTTCTATAGTTCCCTCTGTTATCCCCAGCTTAATGTTGTATAACAGAGGGAACTATAGAAAGCGCAAAGAGTTTTTTTTTCTTTTTGTGTTCCTGCAAAGCAGGGACTAGAATCCATCTCTTCCTCTAGTAAAAGCAGCACACATAGTGCACACAAACACTGGTTAGGCACACGTGTAACCCTTTGATCACCCTAGATGTTTGCCCTATGCCCTGCCAGTGCCATTGGTACAGTGACAGTGCCTATTTGTAGCACTAATCACTGTATTGGTGTCACTGGTCCCCTCAAAGTGTCAGTTACTCTCTGATTTGTCCGCCGCAATATCGCAGTCCCACTATAAAATCGTTGATCACCGCCATTACTAGTAAAAAAAAAAAAAAAAAAAAATGAATAAAATTCCATTAAAAAAAATATCCCATAGTTATTATTATACAAGATTTATATAGCGCCAACAGTTTACGCAGCGCTTTACAATGTATAAGGGGGACAAAACAATTACAGTACAGTTCAATACAAAAGGTACAGGAGGGCCCGGCTCGTAGAGCTTACATTCTAAAGGAAGGGGGTGGTGGTACAAAAAGGTAATAGCTGCAAAGAATGATTTGATGGGGGTGGCCAGTTTGTAGACACTATAACTTTTGCGCAAACCAATAAATATACGCTTATTGCAATTTTTTTTTTTACCAAAAATATGTAGAAGAATACATATTGACCTAAATTGATAAAGAAATTTTTTTTTTTTTTTTTTTTTATTGGATGTTTTATAGCAGAAAGTAAAAAAAATGTTGGTTTTATTTTTCAAAATGTTTTTTGTTTATAGCGCAAAAAAAAAACAAAAAAAAAACGCAGAGGTGATCAAATACCACCAAAAGAAAGTTCTATTTGTGGGGAAAAAAGAACAAAAAAATTGTGTACAGCGTCGCACGACCGCGCAATGGTCATTTAAAGTAACACAGTGCTGTATCGCATTTAAAAAAAAAAAAAAAAAACTGGTCATGAAGGGGGGAGGGGGGTAAATCTTCTAGGGCTGAAGTGGTTAATGTAACATTATAGAATGAGAAGGTTTTTAATGCAGATGACCAGAATGAAAAACAAGGAAACATGTTCAGGGATGAGGGCTGCACACACCTAAGACAGCTGACAGACACCTCCTCCTCCCTCCTATGGAAGGACACAAGCACCTACAGGAGACATATATGCAGTGTAACCGGCCATTCCCCACCACATAACCCGCCTGTGACCCCACACAGCTCACCCATTACATACCCTACAATCAGGCAGCCAGCTCCGCTCACATGTACCATGTGCACAGTAAGGTAGGACCCCGGGCTGTCCGCGGCGCCTGAACGCTTCCGGAGGGGTCCTTCCAACCAGAGTCGGCTTCGTGACGTCCCATCTGCATTCCGGAAGCCATTTTGTTGTAGCCTGGAGCATGCGTTGCAAGGTAGGCTATTGAAAAATGGCCGACTCCGAGACACATTTTTTTTTTTTCAATGCAAGTCACATGGCGAATGCAGGGTGTAGTCGTTTGTGTTTAGACTTACAAACAATCATTTTTGGTTGATGGAATTATTAGTGTAATGTCTCTCTGCTGTGATGCCTGGCTCTGCAGTTTTTGGTGCAGCAGCTGCTACATTCAGTACCTTACAATACATACAATGTTGATTAAAAAGAACCTGTTATCAGACTATTTCAACGGAAAGCTTCCCATAAGAATATAATATGCACATTAAACATTTTGTGGGGGAGGGGCTAGGGGTCCTTTTTATTGGCACAATTTGAATGCCAAATCGGGACCCATCCGTGCGAGCTGAACTCGACGATTTCTAGGGTTGTTGCCTCATCCCTTTAAAACCGAACACATATTAATTACACAGGTTCTGTGGCTGATTAAGGTGGTAATTAAACTCACTTTGTGCCTTATTTGCATTAAATTAGCCTCAGAACCTGTGTAATTTATATGTGTTCGGGTTTAAAGGGATGAGATGGCAAGCCTAACGATTTCAAACCCGCGTTCAGTGTGAACAAGGGCTTAAACCCAAACGCTATATGAATTACACAGGTTATGAGGCTAATTTAATGCAGATAAGGCACCAAGTGAGTTTAATTACCAGCTTAATCAGTCACAGAATCTGTGTGATTATTATGTATTTGGTTTTAAAGGGATGAGGTGGCAACCCTAGGTGGGGCAGAGGAGCTGGACTGGCACAGACAGTAATTGGATACTCCCAGAAGATAAGCATGGCGGGCAACTTTGAAAAAATAAAAAAATAACTGAGAATGGGGGAGGGGCAATGGGCGGGGCTAAATTCCAGAGTTGTAACTGCATGAAGGTATCAATCACTTGTATAGCTCTCAGGGAACCTTTGGACGTGAGCGCTCTGTGATGGGAGTAGCAACCGGCTTCCATAGTTGTGGGCTCAAACCAGAGGCCCAAATGTGTCTCGTTACTGGCCTGTTGCTGCGATGGCTGCACTATCCAAATGTAAGACAAAATAGCCAGTGACTAGTGGAGTGGCCACCTGGCTGGTATTTAATGGATCAACTGGTAAAAAAAAATAGGATTTGTTACTAATGTTATTTGCTGAGAGATCATAGGGCTGGCATTTTTCCCCAAAAAATACCCTATAGACCAGTGGTTCTCTGTCACCAAGCTGAGGCCTTTCCCCACCAGGTCTCTAGCCAGCTGTGGATTTCCTAACCTCCAACAGTGCCCCCAACCTCTCATAAGGGACCACAGTGCCCCTAAGCCCCACAGCCTACTGCAGAGCCTCCAGCCCCCCCTCCTCAAACCTCCCAAAGTGCCCCCCATTCTACTGCAAAGCTTCCAGCCTCCCCCCATAGTGCCTCCAAACTCCCACCATTTCCCACACTGCCTCCAACCTACCACCGTACCCTCCAGTCCCCCATTGTGTCCTTGAAATGTTCCCGGCTTCCTGGAGAACCCCCAATCCCTTCTAGAAACCTCATCCCCTATATCATGTCTGCTGAAGAGTCCTCTATCCCCCCACCACAAAATCCATCCCTCCACAGTAACACCCAGACCCATACAGTGCTCTCCTGCATTTCCAAATATCTTTTGCATTCCCATTTTTTTGTGAGTACTGTATAAAGATTTTATTTTTTTTCTGTTGGGGCATAGAAAGTTTTTTTCCAGGAATTTACTGGGCCTCGTCTCAATAAGGTTGAAGACCACTGCTATAGACCACAAAAGCTGATGCTGCTTCCTTACCAGAGCCCTAGGTTTTCCAGGATTGCTTGGCACTATACAGGGGATCAGAGCTGGCATACAGACATTACGGGTGTCTACTTGGAGTAAGTTGTTTAAGATTTATAACAAGGTAGGCTAATGATATGCTTGCCATTGCCCACTTTCACTGGGCAGTTACCCCCTGAAGAACAAGTTACAGGTAGCATTTTAGCATTGCTTGCCTTATTATCTAATGCAGAGCTGTGTATCTTTCTATCTGTAAAGCTGAATTCCAGTTATGGATTTTAACTCGGTTACATTGGTTCACCTTGGAACATGCCATATATGTGGGACTGATGTGGAAGCACAGAATTGCTGTAGTATTCACCATTAGTACCAATATCGCTACTGTCTTCCATTCCGTTCCGTGCAGCTGCCCTGCCACAAAGTAACCACAAGAGATTGCTCGCTTGGCAAGGGACCATTCACAGAATGGTCTTCATTCATGTTTCCTCAATTAATGCAAGGTGTTCTTTGAATGGACAATGTGGAGATTGAAACATCACAGCCTGCCCCTTCGCCTTATCCATTCAGAGAACACTCAAAATAGCGGTATTCGCCTATAGCAGCAGTGACTACTACAGTGATTCTCTATTTGCACAGCGATCCCCCCAGGTATGGAATAAGTATATTTACATTGGTCCATACCTGGAGTTCAGCTTTAACTGTAAGCTCTGTGGACCTGTCACAAGAAGGAAAGTGTTTATTTGCATGTTCAGCACCTTGGTGCTCATGCTGAAAATTTTTCAAAAGCATTTATATGCATTGCTCGGCTTAAATGAGTACAACCCTTTTGGAAAGTAAGACTTTAATCAATATCTCAATGAACACAAGAACAATTTCCAAAATTTTGATAAAACTGAGTTTTATAGAACATTTGTTTAGCTCATTACATGAAAATAAGGTTAATAATATAACTTAGATTACAAAATGTTCAGTTTTACGCAAATTAGTTGATGCAAAAATGAATACACCCCGCAAAAAAACTACTACATCTAGTATTTTGTATGACCTCCATGATTTGTAAGGACAGCACCAAGTCTTCTAGGCATGGAATGAACAAGTTGGTGACATAGTATACATATATCTTTTTCCATCCTTCAAGAACAACCTCTTTTATAGCCTGGATGCTGGATGGAGAGTGATGCTCAACTTGTCTCTTCAGAATTCCCCATAGGTGTTCAATTGGGTTGAGACATACTTGGCCACTGAATTACTTTCACCCTGTTCTTATCAGAAATGCTTCAGTGGCCTTAGATGTGTGTTTTGGATCATTGTCATGTTGGAAAAGTGCACTATGACCAAGGGCACGGGGTGATGGTAGCATCTTCTCTTTCAATATAGAGCAGTACATCTGTGAATTCATGGTGCCATCAATGAAATGCAGCTCCCCAACACCAGCAGCACTCATGCAGCCCCACAGAAGGACACTGCCACCACCACGTCTCACTGTAGGCACCATGCATTTTTATTTGTACTCCTCACCTTTGCAACGCCATTCAGTTTTAAAGCTATGAGTTCCAAAAACATTTATCTTGGTCTCATCACTCCAGAGTACAGAGTCCAAGTAGTCTTCTTCTTTTTCAGCATGGGCCCTAGCAAATTCTAGACGGGCTTTTTTTGTGCATAGGCTTTAGGAGAGGCTTCCTTCGTTGACACCCATGCATGCCATTCTTCTGCAGTGTACGCCATATTGTGTCACGGGAAACAATCACCCCAATTTGGCTTTCTATTTCTTTAGCTAACTGCAGTGAACTTCCATGGCGATTTTCTTCAATCCTTCACATCAGAAGACACTCCTGTACAGGTGTTAACTTCCGTGGATGATTTGGACTTCTCTGTGAGATGGTTGCAGTTCCATCATTGTTAAATTATTGTATCACTTATGCTACAGTATTCTGACTGATAAGTAAAGCTTTGCTGATCTTCTTGTAGACTCCACCTTTCTTGTGTAAAGAAATTACTTTCTTTCTTAGGCCTTGTGACATTTCTCTTCCATGTGGTGCCAAGGGGTTTTCTTTGTTAAGTAATGCCCTTTTATAATCAACTGTCTGCTGGACACCTGTTTAATGAATAATTAGACTCACCTGTAGTTGAATTCTTGTTATTAGGATTTTGTTGTCTAAAATTTAGCTTTGCTGCTAATGCCCGGTACACACGATCCGATTATCGGACGAATGATCGCCCTTTTTTTTTTTTTTTGCATGCTGATCTCATGTCGAATCTGATGAGTTTACTAAAGTCACGAAAATTCCCGTACAACAGCATAAAAATTCGGAAGTGATGTCATGTGTTGTAATGCATTTGTATTGCATTTTCGAACGATAGGTGTACTGATGAAACGAAAATCATATGATCTTGCATCGTACGAAAAAAATTTCCGCGCATGTCTGATAGAATAATATCGGATGAACCGTCCTGATCGGCTCTCGAAAGCTCTGTACTAAGGATCCGATTATCGTACGATCGATTCGAATGCGTATTTATCGTGTGTACGGGGCTTAAGACTTTCATTGGGGTGTATTCATTTTTGCAACATGGTCTTAAATGAATTTGTTAGGAAAAAAAATTTTTTTTTTGTGTGTGCAAATTAACAAATCTTTGTTGCCATCAATGGCCTAGATTTGTGGGAGTATTCTGTAATATAGTGTACCATAGAAAATGTTGATTTTGAAAGGAACGTAAAGGTTTTCTGACAAATCTGTTAGGGTGTACTCATTTATGCTGAGCACTGTATACAGTGTGCGTATATGTATATATATATATATATATATATATATATATATATATATATATATATATATTTTATAAATTCAGTGTTATAAGTGCCTTCTGGCCATCAGACATTAATCCTTGAGTTTGGGTTCACATATGAGCCACATGCGGCTCACAGCAGGGGTCCGGTGCGTCCTGGTTCACCGTTTCAGGTCCGATTTTAGCCCGAATTTTTGTCTACATTTGGACCTGAAATGGACCAAATCTAACCGGACCCGCTGCCGAGATATGTGAACCGGCTCCATAGAGAGACGGTCAAAATCTCCTGCTATTGCGTACTGGATGCGGTACATCAGCATCCAATTCGCAATGGTGTGATCCCAGGCTAAAGGTCAGTAGTGGGGTTTGTCTATTCCGGAATACAGGTATAGCCAGCAGGGTATTTTTTTTCCCATCCATGTTGTTCAACAAAGTTTCAGAAAAGTATTGATTATCAGCCTGTGTGAGCTTTAACAGTTACTTTGTATGCATGTAAAAAATGTACGAAAATTAATTTAAAAAATATAACAATCTAAATTATTGTGTACTTGCCATTCATGACTTACAGTATCTCACAAAAGTGAGTACACCCATCACATTTTTGTAAATATTTTATTCTATCTTTTCATGTGACAACACTGAAGAAATGACACTTTGCTACAATATAAAGTAGTGAGTGTACAGCTTGTATAATAGTGTAAATTTGCTGTCCCTTCGAAATAACTTCAACACACAGCCATTAATGTCTAAACCACTGGCAACAAAAGTGAGTACACCCCTAAGTGAAAATGTCCAAATTGGGCCCAAGGTGTCAATATTTTGTGTGGCTATACCATTATTTTCCAGCACTGCCTTATCCCTCTTGGGCATGGAGTTCACCAGAGCTTCACAGGTTGCCACTGGAGTCCTCTTCCACTCCTCCATGACGACATCACAGAGCTGGCGGATGTTAGAGACCTTGTGCTCCTCCACCTTCCGTTTGAGGATGCCCAATAGGGTTTAGGTCTGGAGACATGCTTGGCCAGTCCATCACCTTTACCCTCAGCTTCTTTAGCAAGGCAGTGGTCATCTTGGAGGTGTGTTTGGGGTCAATATCATGTTGGAATACTGCTCTACAGTCCAGTTTCCGAAGGGAGGGATCATGCTCTGCTTCAGTATGTCACAATACATGTTGGCATTCATGGTTCCCTGAATGAACTGTAGCTCCCCAATAGATGCAAATATTTTATTATATCTTTTCATGTGATAACGCTGAAAAAATGACACTTTGCTACAATGTAAAGTAGTGAGTGTACAGCTTGTATAACAGTGTAAATTTGCTGTCCCCTCAAAATAACTCAACACACAGCCATTAATGTCTAAACTGCTGGCAACAAAAGTGAGTACACCCCTAAGTGAAAATGTCCAAATTGGGCCCAATTAGCCCCCCCCGGTGTTATGTGACTCTTTAGTGTTACAAGGTCTCAGGTGTGAATGGGGAGCAGGTGTGTTTTATCTGGTGTTTTCGCTCTCACTCTCTTATACTGGTCACTGGAAGTTCAACATGGCACCTCATGGCAAAGAACTCTCTGAGGATCTGAAAAAAAGAATTGTTGCTCTACATAAAGATGGCCTAGGCTATAAGAAGATTACCAAGACCCTAAAACTAAGCTGCAGCACGGTGGCCAAGACCATAAAGCAGCTTAACAGGACAGGTTCCACTCAGAACAGGCCTTGCCATAGTCAACCAAAGAAGTTGAGTGCACGTGCTTAGCGTCATATCCAGAGGTTGTTTTGGAAAATAGACGTATGAGTGCTGCCAGCATTAGTTGAAGGGGTGGGGGGTTAGCCTGTCAGTGCTCAGACCATACGCCGCACACTGCATGAAATTGGTCTGCATTGCTGTCGTCCCAGAAGATGATGCACAAGAAAACCCACAAAGTTTGCTGAAGACAAGCAAACTAAGGACATGGAGTACTGGAATCATGTCCTGTGGTCTGATGAGACCAAGATAAACTTATTTGGTTCAGATGGTGTCAAGCATGTGTGGCGGCAATCAGGTGAGTACAAAGACAAGAGTGTCTTGCCTACAGTCAAGCATGGTGGTGGGAGTGTCATGGTCTGGGGCTGCATGAGTGCTGCCGGCACTGGGGAGGAGCTACAGTTCATTGAGAAAACCACGAATGCCAACATGTACTGTGACATACTGAAGCAGAGCATGATCCCCTCCCTTCGGAGACTGGGCTGCAGGGCAGCATTCTAACATGATAATGACCCCAAACATGCTTCCAAGAAGACCACTGCCTTGCTAAAGAAGCTGAGGGTAAAGGTGATGGACTGGCCAAATATGTCTCCAGACCTAAACCCTATTGAGCATCTGTGGGGCATCCTCAAACGGAAGGTGGAGGAGCACAATTTCTCTAACATCCACCAGCTCCGTGATGTCGTCATGGAGGAGTGGAAGAGGACTCCAGTGGCAACCTGTAAAGCTCTGGTGAACTCCATGCCCAAGAGGGTTAAGGCAGTGCTGGAAAATAATGGTGGCCACACAAAATATTGACACTTTGGGCCCAATTTGGACATTTTCACTTAGGGGTGTAATCACTTTTGTTGTCAGCAGTTTAGGCATTAATGGCTGTGTGTTGAGTTTTTTTGAGGGGACAGCAAATTTACACTGTTATACAAGCTGTACACTCACTACTTTACATTGGAGCAAAGTGTCATTTCTTCAGTGTTGTCACATGAAAAGATAGAATAAAATATTTACAAAAATGTGAGGGGTGTACTAATTTTTGTGAGATACTGTATATGATACTCCATTATGTAAACAGAAAACCCTGATTAGTGTTGTAGAAATGAAATGTTAAAGAGGAACTCCAGGTGGTAAATAAAGTGTTTAGTGCAGTTACACTTTTATTAAAAAAACATATACATTTTTTGTGCTCAATTTTTTACCTTTTTATGCAAAGTTTTTTTTTTTTTTTTTTTTTTTTTTTTTACCTTCGGGTTATTTTGCTGTCTGCAAAGAGCATTGGCCACTGGCAAACAAATTAAAAACTTCTAGCCCAGCCCAGGGTATATCCTTCTGCTATCAGCAGGTCTCAGTTTTGTAGCTGGGTAGTTATGAGAGCGAGATCTTAAACAGGGGGTGGCACCAGTGTCCCTCAATGGAAAGGATTTTATGGTGAGTACAAAAATCTACTAATCCTTCAGACAAGATGACAAGGAGAACCCCAAATCTCACAACATTGCAGTAGCATCTTTTTGCAAGATTTGGGATCCTCAGTTTCACTAAAGGATCATAACATTACATCGCATAATAGGGCTGGAAGCCAAAGAGAGAATATATAAAAAAAAAAATTATACAACTATTATAGTGATTGGGAAAGGGGGAGGGGCCATAATCTAATAAGAAGACCTTGAGCTTTCTTCCAGTGCACTGTATTCTTGCTTGCTGTTGCTTCTTCTAAAGCCTCGTACACAGGATCAGATTTTCGGACGAACGTTCGTCCGTTCTTTGTTGCATGCTCATCTCATGTTGAAAGTTGAAGAGGTTACTCACATACGAAAATTCTCGTACCACCGAATTCACGTAATGTGTTGAATAGTTTTGTATGTATTCTTTTGTTTCTGAGCATGCGTAGTCTTGCTCTTACGATTATTTTTGGATGAAAAACCATACTAAGTAAACAAAAATCGGAAGTTGTGTAAACATCCGACAAAAATTTTATAGTCTGCACATCCAGCTTTTGTCATACGAAAAATCAGAAACGGCTGTTGAAAGCACCGTACTAACGTACCGAAAATCGGCAGATAGTTCGTCGGACGAAGTTTTACTTCCGATTTTTGTATCATGTGTATGGGCCTTTAGTCTCACTGATAGGATTTTTAGTTAGACTGGGAAGCACCATAAAAAGGAGGCCAGAATTGTGTAATCCCTGGGTTTCCGCTCCAAGATAGCTTTAAATACCCCATGGGTATAGGACTGAAGCTGTGTACACACAGGCAGGTATAACCTAAGCTTGTGAAAGCTACTGTGCAGTATATCCTTTAGCAACATTTACAAAGCATTTTTATGGCTGGTTTGCTGCTTGCTCCCAGTTAGTGCTTTAAAGTACTGTAACCAGCAGACCAATAGATTGGCGGTCAGTACTGCAATCAAATGTGACCTATTCATGTAAATGAAGCATTGAAGTCAATAGGACGCAGCATGCCACTATCAGCAGGTTTTTTTTTTTTTTTTAATCGGCAAAACGCCAATAACCCTATTTTTGGCCGGTATATTGGTGCATCCCCAGCCCTTAGGCAGTTGAGGGGGCGGTAAACCATGCAGCTGAGCTGCGTTTTTACCATCACTCAGCGGCTGGGGGTGTATACAAGCAGCAAAGCTTTGCGGCAGGAATTATATATATATGTGTGTTTGGCAAGTGGCAGTGAGTGGGACCACACTGCAACCACGCAGAGTTACAGTGCAGTAGTCTGGCATTTAGGGGGTTAAAACAGGCAGCAAGGAGGCGATGCAACGCCTGTCAAATGTTCTCTGAAAAGAGATCTAAATGCAGATCGCTCTTCAGAGAGCAGAGCTAGTGCAAATGAAACCTTCCAGTAGCGAGCTACACACATGCACAGCACCAGAGCACACATTCCTTACATTAAAAATATGACGCATGTCAGATTTTAAGGCTGCTGCATGTTGACAAAACCGTCATAATGAAAGGGCTTTCTTGACTCACTTTTACTTGTAACTAAGCAGATGATTACGCACCGACATCAGCCTGGAAAATGTGACTAGGCCCTAAGTGTTTACTAATCTTAGCCTCACAAGCCAAACATGTCACTGAATTTTCCATACAGCAGCTTTTTTTCTAATTGAAGCTTGCTTTTTTTTTTTTTTTTTTTTTTTTTGAAAGGAGGCGGACCCTATAAGAACATTCCGTACAAACATTCAATTCACATGACACACTAAAAATCAGCTTGCTGTATTCATCGTTCACAATCGCTCACATATGCACGGACACAATCAAATCGTACCCTTGCAGTTTCATGGCTCGTATTGACTTTACTTCATGTTCTTTCACATGAGCATCATCAGTTCACTCACATTATATTCCAAGAAAGGAGCTCCTAAGATAGAAAGAGGGGCCTTCTTATACTATATCATTTTTGTAATCTCTCACTTCTTAGCTTTTTGATTTGCTGCTCTATCCACTCCCACACCTTCCCCAGGGGGAGACATTGTGACATTTTGGCTGTGACACTGTTAACCTCTCTGGTGGGTTTTTTTTTTTTTGTAAGCTATTATAAATGGTAAAAAAATGTTTTTTTCATAATTTTGTATTGCAATTGTGTTCTACTGTTAATTTCAATGTGTAAAAGTGTTCCCCTATTCCTCCTGAAGTGGGGTTCCCTACAAAACACGCTTATGTACACTCTGTGTTGGAGACACCCCCAGTAAATTTTGAATCAACTGCGATTTTGGTCCTCGTGGATAATTAGTAAAGGGAGGCTATGGGGGGTTATTTACTAAAGGCAAATCCACTTTGCACTGCAAGTGCACTTGAAAGTGTAGTCACTGTGGATCCGAGGGGGACATGTAAGGTAAATAAAAAAAAAAAAAAAAAAAACAGCATTTTAGCTTGGACATGATTGGATGATAAAATCAGCAGAGCTTCTACTCATTTCAGATCTTCCCTTCAGATTTACAGGGACTGTACTTCCAAGTGCACTTTTAGTGCAGAGTGGATTTGCCTTTCGTAAATAAACACACACCCCCCCCCCCCCATGTTTTCTATGGTTTTAACTCCTTCCCAGCCCTTTACGAGGTTCTAAATGCCAGAAGGTGAAGGTGGGCATTCCAATCATGTGACCACTGTGATTGGCAGTCGCATGAAGAGAAAGCTCCCCATCGCAAGTATGCATTGGGAGCTTTTCCAGTACCCGCCAGTTACTGTGCTGGGAGTGCGCTCTCTGCACACAAAAAAGGTTTACATGGGGATACAGATACGGCCTTTGGGCATTAAAGCCCACCGAGAGGCCACATATATGCATACCTCCGGTGGGAAGTGGTTAATGATTTTTTTTTTTTTTTTTTTTTTTTTTTTATATCATTTCATTTTGTAATAAAACTATGAATTTTTAACCATGCTGTGTGAATTTTTTTTTTTTTGTACCAAAACATTCACACAGCATGGTTAAAAATTCATAGTTTTATTACAAAAAAGAGAAAAAAAAAAAAACACCTTTCCTTTAATATTTCAAATTACCAGAATGTAGTGCCTATAGCAACCCCTATTACTCCTTAACCACTCGCCGACCACACTATAGCCAAATGACAGCTACAGCACGGCCATCCAGTTCTGGGAGGGCGTCATATGACGCCCTCCTTTGGACACAGCTGATGACAGGTCAGGGTAAAGAGCCACAGCAGCTCTTTACTTTGTGATCAGCTGTGTCCAATCCCTAGAGTCAAAGTGGACATTGGTCCTGATTATCAGTACAGCCCCAACAGTGTCGTCTATCAGTGCCCATTAGTGAAGGAGAAAAATTAGCTGTTTGCAAGATTTTATAACAAACTATGAAAAACTTTTTTTTCCCCAAAAATTTTTGCTCTTTAAATTTATTTAGCAAAAAAAAAAAATTTAAAAACCCAGTGGTGATTAAATACCACCAAAAGAAAGCTCTATTTGTGTGAATTTTTTTTTTTTTTTTTTTAATAAAAAAATGTTATATGGGTACAGTGCTGCATGACTGCACAATTGTCATTTAAAGTGTGACAGCGTTTAAAGGTGGCCTGGGTAGGAAGGGGGTAAAAGTGCCCAGTAGGCAACTGGTTCTAAAGGTTTTTTTTTTTTTTACCTTCATGCATTCAATGCATGAAGGTAACAAACCTTCTCTGTACAGCAGCTCCCACCCCCAATACTTACCTGAGCCCGATCTTCCTCCAGTGCTGTGCACAAGAGCCTTGGCTATCCTGGGACTCTCCCTCCTCATAGGCTGAGACAGCAACATGAGCCATTGGCTCCCTCTGCTGTTAATTTACAACCAGTGAGCCAGCCAATGAGGAGAGAGGGGGCAGGGTAGAGCCACAGCTCTGTAAGAAAAACAGAAATGGAAGGCACGCACACCTAGTACATTACCAAAAGATAATTTAATAATAAAAATCTTTTTATATAAAAGTGGGTACTCACAAAATGCAACTGACAAAAGGCCATAAAAACAATGCATGGACACGCACAGAACACGGGGTACAGCAAATGCATTTCGGGGGCGCACCCCCTTCCTCAGAGCTAGGCACCCGAATGCACAAGCAGAACCACGGCTCAGGAACAAGCCTGCTTGGGGGGCCCCCATTGAAAGCTGCTTGCTCCGGGGGCACACAGCAGGAGGGAGGGGCCTGGAGCACCAGAGGACCCGAGGAGGATCAGGGCTGCTCTGTGCAAAACTATTACATAGGGCAGCTAAGTATGACTTTTTATTTTTATTTTTTTTAAACAAGAAAGCCTTTAATATCATTAACTGTGCAGGTGGATGCAAACAGACGGTCATTCATTGACATCTGCTTGCTCAGACATATGGTTCAGTATGTATCCATCTGCAAAATCGACAGACAGATCCAGACTGAATGCTTGTGTAAGGGTCCGAAGTGAATTAACCTTAATCTGTACTACAAACTCCTTCCAGGTGGTAATCTATATGTTAAGCCCCAATATATTTGATATAGCAGAGAACTTTCCCTGGTGACTGGATCCCTCATGTCATTTGCAAGGAGCATTAAAAAAAAATTAAGCTCTCTATTGGGGACTTCACTTTTTGTTTATATATAAATAAGGCCCCTTTCACACTGCTATTGTTAGCTGTGCTTTATCGTAGTTTTTGCGGGGGATTTCAGCCGCTAGCGGGGCAGTTTTAACCCCCGCTAGCAGCTGAAAAAGGGTTAAAACAACGCGCAAAGTGCCAGCGGTCCGGCAGCGGTGCCCATTCAGTTCAATGGGCAGGAGCAGTTTAGGATCGGTGTACCGCTCCTTCACTGCTCCAAAGATGTGGCTTGCAGGACTTTTTGTAGCGTTCTGCCAGCGCACCGCTCCAATGTGAAAGCCCGAGAGAGAGGCTCTTTACAGGCACCATTTTTAGTGCTGTAGCGCCTCAGTATGAAAGGGGTCTTACTCAAAGACGCACTGAACTCACACATTGTACACCACACCCAACTCAGCTAGGAATGTTCACCACAAAAATCAGCCAACTTTATATAAACAGGTTTTTATTTGCCTCTGTTCAAAATGATTGATCCTTTAATTGCCAGATTACTGGGCTCCCTCCCTGGGGATATGAACCACAAATTGCAGTTTAAACAATCCCAACCATGGAAAAACAAACATGGGGCCCCTTGGAAATTCTGTAGCAGAAGTTCTGTGAATTATCCAACATGGAACTACTAAGCGCAGGTAACTTGGAATCCATTCGAACGTACACACAAACCAGACTAGCATGTCCTTCAAATGATCCTAGAACGGATGATTACGTTTTCAAGTTGTGAAATGAACGATAGTCTGATCTCAAATGATAGAGAGATGGAGCACAATATCAGTGCAGGCCCAAGGCAAATGCAAGATAGCATTAGCAATCCTGTTGCCAGCTGTATAGTTGGCTAGATAAATTGGCCTAGTAATGCCCAGCATATACGGATCATTTAAGGATCCAGGGGTCTAAAGTGGGTACATTTTCATTTCCAGCTCAAACCCCAAGTGGTTACATAACAAAAGGCAGAAATTCAATAGATAACCGGAAAACTTAATGAGAAAACCATTCAAGTGTCCTGTCCTTCATGAACTTGGAGCTGCCATGGGTTCTTTACTGAAGTACAGAAGAACATGCAGCATTGTGTATTAGATGATTTTGCATATCCAGTTAAGATTATTCTGACAACTGTAATCTCATCTTAAACCAGGCAACAATAAAACAGTCCCTCTTACAAGCAAAAAGAAATCCTGGCAAGGGGGAAGGTAAAACAAAAAAGTTAATGGTTTTAACACCAGCTGGTGGGCAAGCCTTCCTTCCAACGATTTAATTGACTGGTTGACTGTTCATTTGTGGCATTCCTCGGCTAGGTCTTGGGGGCCCTCCGCGACCTGAAAAACGAAATAGCTGGCTTTAAAAACGAAGGAATGTAATATGGCTTCTTATATAGTTAACCGCCTTTGCCCGCTTGTTTAGAGGCCTAAATGATTTACCAGTGCCAAGAGTGGCATAAGGAGTTCCTAGAACAGAGGTTAACAAAAACGTGCCTGCTGCTCAATGCTGGCACCCTAGATCTACTGGACATTCAAGTTACATCACACAAAAGGTTCAGCAGGGACTGACCAAGATTTGAATCATGTATGGGCAGGCTCAATGTACCAAAGTCGATTTATCAACTCGGGTACAACCAGCCTGTCGGATTTTACATATTGTGGCCTTTGCAGTAATCAATATGTTCTTCCGGCAGTGACAGCTTCCTCCACCCTTCCCGCCAGGAGAACACAATGGCTCCGCGAGAGGGATTCCCCCATCAACACGCACCCATGGTTACAGGAAAGAAAAATCGCTCTATGGCCAGCCTAAGTGAGGCCACAGAACCACCCTATTAAATGCCCAGTTACCAGAAAAAGAACTAAAGTTCCCAGTAGGGCCGAAACTACTAATCGATTACCGTTTTCATAAATGATTAAAATCGGCCAGTAACATAATGGGGCTAAAATAAATAAATGTCCTTTATAGTACAAAAAGAGCAAATAATCACTACTGTAAATATTACTTTCACTGTTCCACAGTAAAAAAATTAATCACTTACAGTAGCAATTTGCTTTTCTTATATTATAAAGGGTTCATTTTAGTTTTAACCCCATTATTTTACTAAACGTCTTAAGCTTGGTTCACACCTTTTTTATAGAAACACACGACAGTTCATTTAACATTGTTTCCTATGGAACACGTTCACATCTACGTTACTTTTTCCAGCTGCTGTGTATTTGGAAAGGGTCAGACTTTTTTCGACGCAAAAAACGGTGCTTTTTTTTATTCAAGATACTTTGAGAAGCTGCAGAAAAGCATGTAGTATGTTTTTGCAGCAATTTGTGTTTTTATTTCCATATGCCCAACAAATTGGCCAAAAAAAAAAAAAAAAAAAAAAAACCATAAAAATGCAAACACGCAAATTACAGCAAAATCCCGTTTGCAAAAATCAAGACGCACAGCAAATAGCACTGCAGAAACAGATCAAAAGCAAACTGCATAGGTGTGTACCGATCAATTTTCAGACAAGAATATTCATAAGAAAAATCTTTGTACATTCGCTGAATGAAAGAATGTTTGAAAATTTCACTTTGCTTTTAACATTGTTTTAAAATTAATGCACTGAATGAAAACCACATACACTGTCTAAAAACGCCTTTGACCAAGCAGTTTTCCATTTCTAAATTGATTTGAGATTTTACTCCCCAACCATATAGTTAGTTATTTATATTTAAGAATAAATTGCCTTTTTTAAACTTTACACAATAACTAAAATTATACACCACTTTTTTTTTTTTTTTTTTTTTTTTTTTTAAGGTTAGGTTACCGAAATAATAATCGCCCAACTAATCGATTGAGAATAATAGTTAGTTGCAGCCCTAGTTCCCAGAGAACATCCTTTAGAGGAAATTACATCACTTCTCGTGTGAGAATTAGCTTGTGGCAAAAAGCCACATAAAGCTAATGTAATAGACTTTACAAGACAGCATATAAGGGAAAAAAAAAAAAAAGTTACAGCTTTCACAATTCTCAAACTTGAAATTTACGAGTGTTTGCATTTTTTTTAAATCTCTGCTATAGAAAGAACTAAAGAGGGTAAGAAGAGTAGGTTTAAATAAACTTTTGCATTTAACAGTTTTTTTTTGGGGGGTGGGACAGACGCTTGTTTAAAATCACAGCAAAGGGCTTGTATAAGGAGGTTTGTCTTAACTAGGGCTGGGAAGAGGAAAGCTGAAGACTGGGACATGGCTCAGCAACAGAAAGCTAAAAATCAAAAGCTCTATTCTGGCACACATACTGAATGGGGATGTCAGAAACCAGCTTATTCTGTAAAAACACGCTAGCAGCGAGTTGTCAGTTATTAACCATAGAAATGAAGGGAAAGTGCTCACCTCTCTATTACCCAGTATCAATCACAAAACAAACACTTAGAAAGGATCAGATTCCTGAGCTGTATACCATCAGATCAGTAGTGATGGGCTCAGGTGTGTTCGGGATGGTCTTCCCAACCCACCTGCGTAATCCCACCAGGAAGCCGACACTTCACACCACCAATTATAGTCAGTGAGGCATTTCCTGGTTCTCAGCTGCCTATGATTAGCGGTGTGCAGTGTCGGCTTCCTGCCAGGATTGCTCAGGTGGGTCGGCACTACGATTCCAAACACACCTGAGCCCTGCACTACATATCAGTGACATGACATGCAAAGATGTCAAGTAACAGCAAAAGTCTTAATAGACTAAGGCTGCAGCCTAGGTGGTCAGAATGACAACTGCTTCGCATGAAGATATTTTGCTTTGTGGAAGACATTCGGTCAGACAGTATCTGAAAGGCAGATCCATCATACCGTCACTTGTTCTCCCAGTATGTAGGACTCCATTCTGGGGCTACAGCTGCTTGGAGGGCAGTTTTAACTTCTTTAGCAGTGCAACACCCAGGTCCAAACTTTGCTGAGGGTTTCTAAAACAAAGCAGAATTCTGGAGCAGTTTCTCTATAAGCTGGCTGACAGCAGTGAATAGTAAGTTTTTTTTTTTTTTTTTTTTGGGGTGGGGGGCTTAAAAGCATATCTAAACCAAAAAAAGTTTAGTATACCCCAGCTCATCAGTCCTTTGATGTAGAAGCTGGAATAGCTTCCATTTTAAGCCCCCCCCCTCCCCACCCTTTATTTGCACCCGGTAACCCTGCAAATGATCTGTCCTAGGGTACCCCATGTTCACTTCAATGTATATAGGAAGCCATGGTTATCACCAGGCTGCTCTTATTAGGACTGCTACCCTGCCACCACTTATTTTCATAAGGGGGGCATTGACAAAAGGTAACACGGAAAACAGACATGGTTTGGTTATATCAGCTCGGAACACAGGAAGTCACAAGGACACTTGGATTCTGGAAAGAATCCTCTGGACCCATAGTAAAACAAATGCAGCCACCTCATAGAAGAACTGGCTAACTGCACAATATTACATTTTTTTTGTTCAGATAGAATTTAAAAGTCAAAAAAATGGCAAAACCAGATCTTTGGCATACAGTAGAAGATATTCTCCACTAAATGGTACATCGGCCCCCTCTAGGTCTGTAGATGGATCTCTCTTCAGGCCCCATTCCTAATAGGGCAAATATATGCTTGTCTCAGGTATTACCCTTAGAGCAGTGGTTCTCAACACTAACAGGCCAGGTTTGCAAGATAACTGAAATGCATCACAAGTGATGGATATCATTTGCTGCTCAGTGATTGCAGTATTCTAGCCTGCATTTCCCCAAGGTAATACTAAAAATCTGGCCTGTTAGTGGGTCCCGAGGACAGGAGTTGAGAACCACTGCCTTAAAGGCTTTATAACATTTGGTGGCAAAACAGTGTTGTCAAACCTCTTCAAAAAGGTATTAGGTCTCAACCTATAATCTCTCTATAGCTCTAGTTTTGCCATAAAGTGTAGGCAGACTCAAACCTTTTTTGTTCCCTTTTGGTCAGTAAAAGCCGTTTGCCACGTTTCCTGTCACTTCAAAATAGTTTGCTTGAACCAAGCTGGACCAATGAACCATTTCATTCACCAAGAGCTGCACTGGCTTTATAAAGAACTTTACAAACTGCATGAAACTTAAGCTACATACAGTACTGGGTTCCAGCTGCAAGATATTGTTCCTGGAGTGAGGCAGGAATTCTAGAGTTAGTCTGAGCAGCGCTCAGCCATTCATAGGCAGCTTTGTATTCTGCAAATGAATACAAAGCTTTCTCTGAGTGGGAGGGGTGGGCTGACGACATCACACTCAATCAGTGGAATCAAGAAAAAACTCTAATGCAACCACCCCAGCAAAAATGACCAGTTAGTTGCAAAACTATCAATTTTTGTTCTTCAGTTTAGATGAGCTTTGACCTTTAACAAACTGAAGTTTCCATATCAGCACCCATTCCAGTTTGAAATATCTGTAGCCGCTGCTTCAACCTTCAAACACCCCCCGCCTTTCAAATGTATTCCATTTTACAAAGCCAAGCCAATATCAGGCTAGTTGCAAGTGGACTGTGTGCAACCTGGGTTCATTGTTTCCAATGAAAAGCTCAAACCGCTGGAATGCCCACGCACACTAGCAGAGTCCAATAAACCAGACCACAAAATACTCTGCAACCAGCTGCAGTTGACTGAACACAACTTTATTGAAACTCAAGCAACGATTCACAAATTGAGTTTTGGGAAGTATAATAGCAATGGGTAAGACAGTTTTATTATGATTTGCTTGCAAAAAGTTAAAAAAAAATATTGTTTTTACACTCTCCATGTGGGTGGGGAAAAAAGAAAAAAAAAAAAAGGCAGCAACAAGTAGTAAAGCTTAAGAAAAAAAAATAAATTAAAACTTCAAGTTTTCAGGAGAATTCTGTGGTTAAAAAAAAGGCGAGTCATTCTAGCGAAAGCAATTTTTTTTCCCCATCGAGCGTTAAAACTGCTATTCTGGTGCCTCTACAGATCATGTACAAGAGCTGAACCTCTCACTCAGCACCCAAGTGAGACGAGTTACTATTCCCAAACTGGTGCGGTGGGGAGATTTAGTGTGGCCGATGAGATCTAGGCATGTTACTGAGGGGAGGGGGGAAGGGGCGAGAAAAATTTCCTTCTATTCCTCAGGCCTGCGCCCTTGAAGTTTGTTGAAGCTGAGTTAGGAGTGCATCGCTTGAGCATTACCTCGAGGTGCGCCCCGAGGACCTCCCTGCCCGGTGCCTCGCTTAAAATTTTGCTGATATCCATCCTAAAAAAAAAAAAAAAAAAAAAAAAAAAAAAGGAAAAAAAACAAAGGAGTTTGTTAAATGACAGTTCGGAAATTGGATTAGAAAAACAAAAAAAAACAAAAAAAAACAAACACACACACACACACACACACACACACACCCCTCAAGGCAAAGATTTAGGTACAGCCTTATGACTCACAGCAGTGAGCCACCCATTCATCCCCAAAATGTTCGTTAGCCAAAAACAGCTGGGAGGAAATTGCGAGGCTTGAGACCTTTCACTTTAGGCAAGGAGCCCAATTTACAAAGCCAATGCGCATAGAAAATTAAACCATTTTAAAAAAGTTAGCATTTTTAGTTTAGTCAAGATGGCTGAAAGCAGAGTGCCTTAGGCTGGTGTTAAAGCTTTGTCAATTGAGCCCAAGGTTTGCAAAATTTTATAACAAACCATGAAAAAGGTTGATTTTTTTTCCCCAGACTTTGGTCTCTCATTTGTGCCCATCAGTGCCACCTATCAGAGCACCCTCATCAGCGCACATAAATGAAGACTTTTTTTTACCGGTTTGCAAAATTGTAGAACTATAAAAAAAAAAAAAAAAACACACCACAAACCCAATGGTCACTGGCTGCAGAACTAGGCAGTATCTCCTAAACTCTGCACATTTTAGGAGATGCCCCTGGTAAGTACACGTAAGATAAGCTTACCTGTAGGACACAAGTCAGCAAGCAGTGTTTACTACCCATTTAACTTCCCTTGGTGTTCACGTATTCTTACCAATTCTATTACACTGAAGTGCTCAGCACACATACTACTGCCACTAAGGAATGGGACGGATTGCCATATGAAAAAAGCTGTCCTATTTAAACTTTAAAATGGATAGGTTATACTGCAACAAGAAGCCTCCAGAAAGAATGTGCATCTCACCCGTTGGTAGTTGTTGGTATAATCTCGAGGTGTGCTAAACTGAGCCTGTGAGTAACCGCTGTTTGGAGTGTTTGAGAAGGCAGGGCGGTAGCCATCATATCCTCCTACAGAATATTAAGCAGAGAAAGCAACAAATCAAGCCAAGAACTTCATGTATTTAAAAACATGCATCTATAAAAGAATTGCTCAGCCTTAAGACATGCCTCTGAAACCATTGGATGGCCCCCTGTAGCCATTAATCATGCCCCTGCCACCACGCTGCCCTCCTCGGGCCATCCCTCTGTTGTTGTAGAAGGGCTGGTTGCTGCGGGAGAAGCCAGTGTTCTGTTGTGTCTGCTGTTGGTGGCCAGTGGAAGCTTGGTGGGACTGGTCCGATGCTGCATGGTAAGTGTTTACCACTGAAACAGAAGAGTCACAGTGAGACACTGCACAGAGCCTACAATGCAAGCACTTCAGACGCAAAAGCCCAACTCCAGTTTTCACAGGAACAAATCTCCAATTAGATGGAACTAAATAACTGATAAAGAAAATATAAAAAACTTTTTTAAATTGTGTGTTTTTTGGTGGAGTGACACTAAAAAGGTACCAATGTTAAAATGTGACCAGCACACATATGAAGGCTGCAGCTGCCAATTCCTCTCCTGGAAAATGACAGTCATGCCAAGTCAATAGCTTCAGTACTATAAGGTCACTGAAGCAGAACAATCAGAATTTCTGACTTCACTCCAACATTGCCGATGTGCATGCCTACCCCTGGTCATTAAAAAACACAAAGTACTCAACTCGTACAGTCAGGCAACTAGCCTTTCACAGGAGGTAGGTTGGTCTCTGGGGGGGGCTTCCTTTGAAGCTTTGACAACATAGAAAAAACGGCACACTGATGTCAGCAGGTACTATTTGTACAGTTATAACTAAGCAATGAAAAGGCACCTCACAAAAGGAGGACGACCATTTAATGGCTGCCTGGTTGTAGAATAGAAGAAAAAAAAAAAACCCACACATTACATTCAGTTTTGACTTTAGTCACAGTTTACACTGGTGCGATGCAGGAACCAGCACAATTCCTGTGCGGGTTCCCACACTGCATTCGACTCGCAGGCAGTTCACACTGTTCTCTGCGAACCGTTGCAGGTGTCAATAGAAAGTTAAAGTGGATGTAAACCCGATTCATGAAATCTGACCTAGGCACGTATCTGTAGTGTTTACTTCTCTCTCTGCAAAGCCCTGAGTTCCGCTGTCACACGGTCTAAGCCCAGACACCACTCCTACTGCAGAATAACAATTCTAACACAATGTAAGGATTCTAAAGGTTATAGCAAGCCGAAGACAGCAGATATACATGTAGGGAGATTGGTTTCATCCCTGTGTATCATCCGAGACTGTTCAGTTCACATCCACTTTGACACCCCCCCAAACCGGTTCGCAGAACGCAGCACGAACTGTGGAATCAGATTGCATGGGTCCAAACACCAATGCAATCCGATTCCAGTGCAGACCAAAAAAGGGGCCTGCACCATTTTGGTGCAAATGCGATTCAATTTCAGGTAAACTGTATGGCTGAAGTCACATTGCACACAGCAATGCGTTACGCATAACATGCAATGTCTGGCACTGCATTAGTGTGAATCAAGCCTAAAGCTGGCCATACACCTATAGATTATCTGCAGATTTTCTATGGTTAGATGGAAAAAGTGCAACAGATGGCCAGCTTTAGACTGGATACGGTTTATGGAAAAAAAAAAAATATAAATAAATAAATAAATATATATATATATATATATATATATATATATATATATATATATATATATATATATATATATATATATATATATATATATATATATATATATATATATATATATATATTTCTGCTAGACATCTGGTACAATCTTTAAGTCCCGGTTCAAACTTGTGTACTCTGCGAGATGGCATGTGACTCACACCGCAAATCACACGCAATGTGATTTCAGCCAGATTGTATGGCCGATATCGCATTCGGACCAAACTCACACAGGACCCTTTTTTTGGTCCGCATGGGTGTTTACACCCATGTGATCCAATTCACGTCCGAACTGTCAGTTTGCAGTGCGATATGCAAGCTGAAATGGGGGTGTCATTAACATTGTATTGACACTCCCAGCAGTTCACATATGGCAGTATGAACTTCCATGCAAGTCTGTTGCAATGCGGGAACCCGCAGTGGATTTGCAGGGTCCCTGCATTGCACAAGTGTGACCCGAGCCTGAGGTTATAAGTGAACAGGATTTTAATATTACCAGACTGTAGCTGCTCTTGTTGAAGTTCGTTTTGTTCCACTTGGTGTGGCTGGCCTGGGAAAGTTTGACTGTAACTGGCCTGGTACTGGTTCTGTTTCAGTGTGTCTGCCTCGTTCACAGGAGGGACAGGTGCATTCATATTAAAAACCTAATGGTGGAAAAGAAGATGTAAAAAAATAAAAAAAAAAAAACACACCACCCTAACGAAAAGCAGACCCGCACATTAACAAAATTTAGCTGAGCTGTACAATCAAAGCAAAAAAACCTTCAGCCAAATCTTTTTCCAGATTTAAGATGCAGATCCAACTTCTTACCATTCAGAATATGCGAGATGATCTCAAATTAGTGAGTGCGACTTTATTACAATTTAGCAAGAGGTTACATGCTGTGTGTGGCAAACATTTAAGTGATCGTGTATCTTGCCAGTTTGAAATAAAGGGGAGGCTTCATCACTGGTATGCGTCAAAAATGGTTTCTAGGATGCCCTTCAAATGATTTATATTAAAGCCTGTGTGATAATTATAGGAGGGATTAAACAGCCTATCGCACATAAAAGATACGGTTAGGCTCCATGCACACTGGGCGTAAAAAAAAAAAAAAAGCCAGTTCCCTTGGCAGGGAAGTTTAGAAGAGTTTTGCTTTTTTTGCCAGACAAATCCAATCAGAAATGCAAGCCAGAAGAAGAGTTTTCTGCCTCTAAATGTTGAGCTCAAAATATGCCTATAATCGTCCTAAAATGCATGGACACATAGAACATTGAGCGGCTTCTACAGGCAGAACACAAAACTCCTGTAGAAGCAACGATTTTAAAGCCAGTGTGCATGAAGCCTTAAAGTGGTTGTAAACCCTGTACAACCATTTTTCCCTACAGCAAACTGGAAATAGCTCCTAAACCTGTACGGTTTAGGAGATATACGCTTGCGCTGACATAATCGGTGCATGCGCACTGAAGGGCACAATCGTGCTATTTCTATAAATGCCCGTGCCTGTCGGCTCCCGCACGCATGCGCAGGAGTGACGTCATGCAACTCCAGCCAGTAACCGAGCCGGAGTCCACAGCTCCAGAAGGAAGAGGGGTTGAAGATGAACGCGCCCACAGTGGGGACACTGCAGGCTTCTTCTGCAGGTAAGTGGCACATAATGGGCTAGTATGTGATGAACACTGGCTCATTATGCTTTTACTTCGCAGGGACCAAAGAGAAAATAAAACCCATCAGTATTACTTCCTCTTTATTGAACAGGTAAGAACACCAGAAGAATATTCCATGATGCCAAAGGCCAGATGTGTATCAAGAGGAATGATGCAATGCATGAAAGTTTGCAATGAAGTCAAGAAGCTTGATATGCTTACGGTCTGCATGGACTGGAATGGAGCAGCATTCACATTGATACCACTGCTGTGCAGCGGTTTGTTGGACCCAGTCTGGAACACCTGAGGTTGGGGAGCAGCAGGAAGCGATGAGGACGTTTGCGTTGGATCTGAACTTAGAGACAGAGAGGCCTGGAAAGAAGATGTGGTTGGTATAAATTAAGAGCAATGAACACAAGATTAGTCCACCCAAAACCAAAATAGCCACTCCAGGAAAAACTCCACCTTTAACAGTGGAAGTTCAGCCAAAATCCTAAACACACACTTACCCTGGAAAGAGAAGGGGGGGGGGGCACATAAACAACTATGGTTATCTTATCTAAAGCGGATCTGGTCTCCAGTGGTGGCTGCTGCGTACAAAGAGAAAGTGGACAACGGCTGCGAAATGCCTGGGAAGTGATGTCACCCAAAGAGCCACTATGGGACTTCCATTGTCAGCTAACCCTCTTGCACACGCACGCACTTAAGCCGCCAACATCTCAGCGTGGGACCAGACTCAGAATAGGCAAGTAAGGCAACGTCTTTACAGGGCTAGATAGATTAGGTTTAGAATGTAGCCGAGTAGGTTAAGCATTCAATGGGTTTTGTCTGAACTTCCCTCTAAGTTTTCCATGTTACCAACCTGGATCTGCTCCATGGCTTCTTTCTGGGACCTCTGTTCTGTGGGGTGAGAAGGTTGGTACAATTGTGGAGAGCCAGCAAAGCCTTCACTAGTGGAAGATACCATGGGAACCTTAAGAGCAGAAAAACACACATCCGATTAGAAAGGGGAAAAAAAATAAATAAATAAAATTATTACACTCCTCGTAAAATCCTTTCTTGGAGGGAACTGAAGGACACAAGTCTAACCTTTGAATCATACAGCCATTTACAGGATTGGACACAGATGAGAAAAAGCCACCAACACCTACAGATACCTAAAATTTTTTTACCCCAATTGCAAGGAATGCATTAGTGTAAAAAGGTTTAGGCTTTATAACAACCACTTTAACCATCTGATCACCACAAACTGAAAACCCAAATTAATTACTTTAATAAAAGCCAACTCACCCCTCCATCCATGTCTTGGACATTGAGAAATCACTTTGGAGGTGCCTGTAAAGCATTCCACCCACAATGAACCGATCGCTAATGCCATGCAGATCTCCTGCAGAGCCTCATACGAGCAAGCCAATAAATTGAGAGGGAGAATTAATTAACCATCACAGCACTTACAGTGCCATGTAATTCATTGAGAACTACAAGCCGACAGCCGCTGAAGCTGTTGGGATTTATTTTCCATTCACAGAACACTAAATGAGTGATGTGGTCATTACTCTATTTTTTTAAATTGTGACAGCTAGCAGGGGGAGAAGATCCCTTCTAGCTGTAAAAGCATGAGTGGGGGCCGGTCCTTTCATAACCTGTTACACCCTGAATATGGGTATAACAGGTTATGAAAGGTGAACTTAGCCTTTAACAGAAGACTAGGTGACAGCCTTAAAAATCTGGGAAACAGGACGCAAAAACAAATTTAAGGAATCACACGCATATCATGTAGAGTTTGCCTGGAAAAGAAGAGGCAAGCACCTGATCCTTGGAGACCACAAGCTTGGATGACTATCTGCCCAACCCACATAGAGATGCTGGAAAAAAAGAAGTAGGTGCACCCTTACAGGTATGACAAACTGAAAACAAAAAAAAAATTAAAAAAAACCCTGAAGCAGCAGCTGAAAGAAAGGATCACAGCTCAGACCAGATCCAGACAATGAAGGGAGATTTTCTTTTGGTGGACTAGAGACACAGGAGAACAGTGTCTGAGAAAGGCAGAAATAACCCTGGGCAAGAAATCCGAGGCTTCATCACAACATTGACTATGCTGATCCAAAATGGGTTTCTTACAGGACAAGGCTGCCAGCTCAGACACTCACCTTGTAGAGGTGATGACTACAAGTAACACCACCTTGTGGGTGAACAGAGAATGTCCAATGCTTTAGGACAGTAGTTTGATTACCTGAGAGAACCGAATTCAGATTCCACCGAGTCAGAGAAAAGGTTAACTTTTCCCCTGCTATTGCCCAAGTCATTGCTCCATTGCATTTTGTTTTTACTCCTCCATAAACATTTTTTCATTGCATCTACTTTGGGAGTGCAGCCATCCTATTCTCGTTCCTCCATTTGCCTGCAGCAATGACAGGGCGTGCACCCTATCTGATGTGTGTTCATTTGCAGCCTAGCAGTCTCCCCCTGGAGCAGTTTTTTGTTCAAGTGGGAGTTAAACCCATTTAAAAGTCAGCAGCTACAAAAAGTGTAGCTTCTGACTTTTATTAATCAGACACTCACCTGCCCCATGGTCCTGCGATGTGAATGAAACCTCGCTCCTCTCCTCAGCGTCGCCATTGTCACTGTGGGCGCCCAGCACGCACTACGCATGCGCGAGCCACGCTGCGCACTGATTGACCAGGCAATTATCTGGGACATGTGACATGTCCCAGATGATTACCGAGAGGGGGAGGGTGAACTTCCTTCCGGCGCCCTGGGAGGAAGTGGTAGCTGGATCCCTCTAAACCCCCCCCCCCCCACAAAGAAAATGACATGCCAAATGTGGCATGTCAGGGGGTCACCTTTACTTAAAGCGGAAGTTCCATTTTTGGTTGGAATTTCGCTTTAACTTTTAACATTGTAGAAATCAAGACCCAGATGCCAGTCCCCCAGAATCTGCACTTCGACAGCCATGCCATTAAAGTCAGTGATCAAAAACAGAAAAGACAAATCAGTCCTCTGGACAGAAGATCCCAATGATCTGGTAAAGCCCATAAAGTGTCTGCTGGGAGTCTTACTGGGTCAGTGTACCCCATCCACCTGGACAAATGCAGATCACCAGAATGCCCTCATCTCAATCCTACAAAGCTGAGGAAGAAGTTTCAGGGGAGATAAGGTATAGTTTAGGGGTGTACTAATCTCACGGGCTGACCAGAACATCCACTACTTGCAGTAGAGAATCCCTATACCCAGAGACAAACCTGGAGGTAAACACTGTCTCCTACCTGCGACAGGTCCTGACCACCACCAGATTTAGTGACCAATCTCCCAGGTCCAGGCACAGCCAGGTGATGCGTCTACTGGTCCAAATTCATATTTAGTTTTGGGACGTTTCCTTAGCCTGCCACCCTCCAAAGAGGCAAGTATGAATAATCTTTTGCAGGTTTTGTTCTCATAGGAACAAGCTGCTTTAAAAATGAAGTGCAAATTATTGTAGAGTAAAAAGCATACTCACTTGTGTGCTATCTGGAACTTGGCTGGGTTGAGATAGCCGGGGCTCAGAATGTACTGGAAAAAAAAAAATATATATGTATATATTAGGTTATTAAAAAACCAAAGTTAAAGTGACATCCCAGTCAAACCCCAACTAAGCCTCAATTTACTCCTGCGGCGCATAGCTGCAAAAGAACATGCAGTTACATCATTGAACCCCAAATTATAAAGAAGTGAGTTTACTACTGCTTTAAGTTGGGGCATAACTGGCTTTCCACTTTAACCTTTATTTTTCTATTCTGCTTTCAAATCTTAATGATGTCCTTTTACTAACATCCTAAAGAATAAGAGGAAAAAAAACAAAAAACAAACACTGACCAGAGTACATATGCAATGTTTAATGATGTCCGATATAGATCAGAAAATGATACATACCTGGAGGGCAGACCATCTGAGGCAGCTCCATGCTTTGAGCTGGATTCATAGGCTGTGCAGACACAATTGCAGGGTCTATTGGTTGGTTTTCAAAATCCAACATAGAGTCCTGCAAAAGCAAGTAGCAAGATATAAAAACAGAAGTCCATCTGTCAGGGTACATTTAAATAGCACAAAAATTTAAAAGGTTCATACCGACCTGCATGAAATTATATGGACCTTGCATCTGGGCCATCAGATCCTGAACCTTCTGTCTTCGTACAATGGGATCAGGCTGGACTTGGGAAATGGCATTTAGGGATAGTGGCTCGGAGACAGCCGGGGATGTTGGTTGCTGCTGCTGGAGTGAGTTTACGACCTTTGCGGAGAGGGAGGGAAGAAAAAAAAAAAAAAAAAAAAAAAAAGATATATATAATAAATCACTCACTTAAAAAGGGTAGATGGAGGGGGTTACCCATGAGTAGTGTTAACCTTGAAGTCAATTAGACTAAAAATTAGTATTTAAAATACCCCTCTGGGTATACTACCCTTTAACAGAACTGTCCACAGCAGTATCTTCTCCAGAAGAATACACAAATGGGCAGGATGTCTTCACCACAGCACCCATTATTCATAGCGTATCAATGCAGAAAGCAGCAATGAACACAAAATCAGCGCCATACTCTGCATCAGTGAAAAGTGCCCAGCCAGAAGAGCAAAGAGGAGGAAAACTCTGTAGCATCACAAGACTGGGTTAAAGACTTTGGGTGGGTATAAAACACTAAGTATAGGATAGAGTCAGTTGTGGGCCCAAGGGACATTATACAGAGTTGGGCTTTAAAATGATCAACTAACCTGAAGGTTCTACTCAGTACCAACCAATTTAAAGACACACCCCCCACCTTTATTTTGGCAGGCAAAAATTTCTGATTTATTCAAACAGCACAATGCAAACACAAAAGAAAGCCCATCAGTATCAAGGGTCTGCTCTCGTGTGTGTTTTGAAAGTCCAATTT
Organism: Aquarana catesbeiana; assembly: GCF_042186555.1. Classification (NCBI taxonomy): domain Eukaryota; kingdom Metazoa; phylum Chordata; class Amphibia; order Anura; family Ranidae; genus Aquarana; species Aquarana catesbeiana. The sequence goes on along the minus strand of NC_133334.1, from coordinate 41,266,862 downwards.
TAAAATTAAAGCGTTACTAAAACGCAAACAAAAAATACATTACAACTCTTCAAGCTTTAGATATGGTGGCTGCATCAGTTTTCCTTCAGCCAAACCCCCCCCACGCCACCTTTAATTTCACCTGGTGATCCTGCTACCTTATATAGTGGCTACAACCACCCCCTCACTACCCTCGATAGGCTGGCAATGCTGCTCAGCTATAGTGTCAGATGTGCCAAGAGAATTCGATAGACTTACACCGGTGACTAACAAAATTAAGCCCAAATCCAAACACCCAGGTCTCTCCCCCCCACTATCTTTAGATAAAGTTTTTGACTGCATGAATAAAGGTCGATCATTGTAAGCACCCCTCTCAGTGTTGAAGTAGTAACTCCAAACCTTTAAAAAGATCCCCCCATGGAACTAAGTGCACGTATAAACACTTGGCTCCTAATCCATCCTTGATCTTGGCCATAGCACCAACAAATTAACCCCTTGGCGCAGGCTTCCTCCAAACCCTAAAAGCCAGGGGCAGGCATTCGGGTCATGTGACCGCAGTGATTGGCTGTCACATGATCAGAAAGCTCCCGATCGCAAGTATGCATCGGAAGCTTACCGATCCCTGCCGACTACCGTCCTGGGGGCGCGCCCTCAGCACAGCAAGTTTACACAAGGCCTCATATGCTTCTGCTCATCTTAGACTGTAAAGTCTCGTTAACTTTCCTAGAAAAAAAAAAAAATGTTACTTACCTGCTCTGTTGCAGTGGATTTGCAGAGAGCAGCCTGGATCCTCCTCATCAGGTCCCTCTTCTGTGATGATCCTGGCCCCTTCCTCCTGTTCAATGCCCCCACAGCAAGCAGCTTGCTATGGGGGCACCCAAGCTGAGTCACAGCTTCAGGTGTCCAGATACGGAGCCCTGACCCGAACCCACCCTCTCCCGATTGGCTAGCTGACTGATAGACAGCAGCAGGAGCAAATGGCACTGCTACTGTGTCTCAGATAATCAGGAAGGAGAATCCCAGACAGCTGAGACACTCACACATTGCTGGAAAGAGGGGGACATCAGGTTATTGTTGTTAGGGAGAGCCGATGTGCACAGAAGGCTTTTTATCTTAATGCATTAAGATAAAAAAAAACCTTCTGCCTTTACAACCCCTTTAAGGCACACTCACTGAGAGGCTGCATATATATACACACACACGTACTGACGGCACCAAGAGGAGGAGGAGGAGAGAGAAAAAAAAAAAAAACCACCACACACACACTTACTTCAACGGTTTCTACTGCCCATTCTTGCACTTGTTCCTTCTCTCCGCTGCCGAATTGGTTCTCCGCCATAAACTGTCTGTTTACAAACTGCAGAATGAAGTGTCTGTTAATTGCCATCCTAGTGTAAATGTGCTATGCCAAACCATTGCAGGAGCAACAGTCTGACTAACAAAAAAACAGATCTAGGCTAGGTTCACATGTGTTTGCTGCAGCTCACATTTGCACCAGCACAGCAGCCTATTCATTTGAAGTTTCAAGTTTTTCATAATGTAGCAACATCCACACATAGGACACCAATGTTAGAGGCAATTTATTCTTAGGCAAAAAAACCTTAACAGACTGGTACCAACTAATATTCCAGTGTTTCTCTTCTCCCTCACTCAGCTGTGTCCCCAGTGCTGATGGAGAGGGGCAGGAGACAGACACATAAAAATATTAAGCAGGTGCCAGATGTCATCGGTTGTTGGGACGCCGGCAGTTAGAATGGTGCACAATGAAAACCTGTGACTTTGTGCAAGTAAAAGTCAGGCTTGATTGACCCTCTGGCTTGTATGCATTTTGCCAAGGCACAGCTGAAGAAACCTGAAAGGTACCCTAGTAGAAAGAAACTGGCATAAACCATCCATATAATGAAGTGTTCCAATATGCAGTACATGGTACTAGAGGAACGGCTTGCTACCCCTCCTCATTACCATCATGCCAAAAGGCTGCACAGCTTGCATGTAGCCAAGTAGGCAAGGCTCTATTACATTACAAGAGCAGCGTTCCATCCCTTTATCAAACCCGCTACGCTAGAACATGCTGCAGAGTGGCAGTGACACCCAGGTTTTACATTTTGGTTTTGCCCACATGGACAGTTATGAATTTTGGAACTAAAAGAGCCCCACCCCAACAATATTTCCCATGTTCTACTGAATTTGTTATATGGCCAGCTAAGCTAGTACCTGTATTTAATCAGACATTTTACTAAAGCTTGCATTACATTGCAAAATACAAATGTTCCAGTAAGGAATGCAGAGCAAACCCATAAATTTCAGAAATCTATATTTCATAGACCAGATCTTAATGCATTATGCCGCCGGCTTTAGAGAGCAATGAATGCCAAATAGACAATCCTTTCCATGTAAGCAGCTGCACAAAGCATTACGCTCTCAGAGTGCTGATTACACTGGATGCAGTGTAATGAACCATCTACATCAGCAGAAGTGGGCCACTCCAGAAATGCAGCAAGATCCTGAGCTTTGCTTAAGGCCGTACCTCGGTGGACTCCACTTCACTGGGCTCAGCATATTCTTCCACAGCTTCGGGTTCTAGAAATGAAACAGACATACAATTACATAACTAAAGTAGTCTGCACACAAGTGCAATTTTAAACTAGTAGTTACGGTTCAAATTACATACAAGTAGACAATCTGTATCAGGGTACTTACAGCTTCTATCCCCATTAGACATTAGGGTGGCAATTCTGCTTTAAAAATTGGCACTTCTAGTGTGCCTTCTGGAGCATCTCCACCAATGACTCCTACCTGCCACCTGCTAAGTGAATTGGGGGGGGGGGCGGGCGGACTACCACCCCATTCTTGATAAATTGTGTGGATGGAGAACGGCCACTGCCAGCTCTTGTATTCAGCAGCCACGGCACCGGCAGGAATACTGTCGCACTGACACAACATCAACATGTCACAGGAGGCAGTAACTGTTTGGCCAACAAAGTTTTCCCAACTGGTTCGTTATTAACCACTAAAGGACCACCCCACATACATTTACTGCAGCAGGGCGGCCTTTAAGTACAAAATAACGTACTTGTACGAGATTCTCGTGCACGGTGCTCCCACTGCGATTGGACACAGCCACCTGCAATCACTCGCTGGAGAGAAATTACGGTCTTGCCTATGTAGACAAGGCAGATTGTCCTGTCAGACAGGGAGAGACATCTGTGATTCCTGCTAATCAGGAACACAGATTTCCCCCCCCACCTCGAGTGCATCCGACACACACACACACGCCGCAAGAACACTCATAGGGAGCACAGGTAACCCTTTGATTGCCCCTAATAACCCCTTCCCTGCCAGTGCATTTTTTTTAGCACTATTCACTGTATTGGTGTCACTTTTTGGGGACCACTGACACCAAAAGTCAGATTTGTCCGCAAAAAATAAAATAATTTTTTTTTAATTTGAGTACAGTGTCGCACAATTGTCAGTTAAAGCAATGCAGTGCCGTATCACAAAATATGGCCTGGTCATTAAGGGGGTAAAACCTTTCAAAGCTGAAGTGGTTAAAGTACTTATTGAGATGAGTGCTTGTAGGTCCACCCACAGCTCAAATTTCAGCCGATTCAGTTGTAATTAATTGAAATTCAAGCAGTCTATGGCCAGCTTAGGACAGTAGACTTAATAGTCTGGGCTAGAAGCTGCTGCTTGCTAAGAGATATATATATATATATATATATATATATATATATATATATATATATATATATATGTGTGTGTGTGTGTGTGTGTGTGTGTGTGTGTGTGTGTGTGTGTGTGTGTGTGTGTGTGTGTGTGTGTGTGTGTGTGTGTGTGTGTGTGTGTGTGTGTGTGTGTGTGTGTGTGTGTGTGTATATAAATAAATGTAGATCTATATATCTATCTACACACACACATATACACACACACACACATATACACACACACACAACCTTGAAAATGGATATATTTTAAATACAGAAGAAAATAAACACTTCTGCGCAGAATTACACCTGTACTCTTAATAAAGCCAATTGCACCAGAAAAATCTGACATAACATCCCTAGGTTCTCATGACCAAACCAATGTGTGCACCTGGCTTTTTATAAAATCATAGCTTGCCCTACAGAGAAACAAACCAAAAATTGAAACTTGGCAGCAAACGATGGAACTTATGAAAAGGCAATATCACAATTACCAAGCTCGGGTGCTTGTTCTTCTGCAGGCGGCGCTGCGAGGGGTTCCTCCTCCTCACACAGTCCATTCTGGTGATTCTTCGTATTGTCAAAATACCCACTCTGGAGGATGCGATCCAGCATTTCCCGCAAAGCTTTATCTAAAAACAACCAAAATAAACAGAACACAGTTTAAGGCACGCTAACCACCAGCACATTGTGACCTTGCTTGTTTAGTACAGGGTGATGCACACAATACATTTTTTTTAACCCATCTAGGAGGGTATGTTCAGACTCCCACCAGTTACTACAAGCTTAGAAATTTCCAAGTGCATCAACTACTATAACCGTCACTGCAGCATCAATTTTTAAGTAGAGGCCAATAAGATCTGACGATTACAGTCACAGGGTAACAAAGATCCTTATCCTAAAGCTTTAGGAATGGATCTTACTGTTAAAAATCACAAAGACTGGTCACATGACTGGAAAAGTTTTTAAAACAGTCAATTGAAAAAAAAAAATGAATCTTATTGTAGAATACAAATATTATGATTTGTGTCACAGTAGACAGGCATTCACATACTTTAACGTTAAAAGGCATCCATTGTCATTAAGCACATAAGTGTTGGGCCCGGCATGTTTAAATAACCCCTCTCTTTCCTAGTTTGCAGCTGTACAGGGGACTACAAGATGTCAATACCAAGTAAAAGTCCGGTGTTTAAATGTCAAAAAACAAAAACAAAAAAACCCCACAACACAAACACACACACACACACACATTTTTAGGTCTTTGATACCGACCCAATTCCTCCCATACACAGTCCTAAACTTATAAACCCGATTTTTGCCCATACTCTCAGTCTGGGATTCCAGCAAATATTCCCTCATCTCCCCCTTACCTTTGCTCAACTGCCCTCTCTTCCCAAATGGGCTGGAGGAACCCCGTAGTTTCCAATGGTGGAAGCATAAGGGTCCCAATACAGTTCGTTCTTGGTGGTGTTAACAGATACTTCTAGCCATAAGCACTTACAGGACTCACATGTAATCCCCGAATCGGAATGTTTTCAATATCTACAAAATTCACTTTTTAGCGTCCCTTACCAAAACATGAACACCCACCATTGTCAACTGCCTTTGAGACCAGATGTTGAAATCAATCCCACGACTCAGGGTGTGATCTATCCCTCTATACTGAACACTGGACCGCAAATCCCTTTGTACTGTGAAAAATGGGCAAATTACCTGGCTGCGGAGCAGAACCAAGGAGACTGGCGTAAAATGTGGGAGGCCCGTTTAAATCTTCTCGTAATGTTTTGGCCCTTGAAAACTCTTTAAAATTATGGGGGTTGTTTACAAAAGGCAAATCCACTTTGCACTACAAGTGCAGTCGCTGTAAATTAGGGGAAGCTCTGCTGATGTTATCATCCAATCATGTGCAAGCTAAAATGCTGTTTATTTTCCTTTTCCCCTTCAGATTTACAGCGACTGCACTTCCAAGTGCACTTTTAGTGCAAAGTGGATTTGCCTTTAGTAAATAACCCCCATGTCCCATTGGTACTTTACCCCAGCTAGGATCGCAAAAAGTCTACCATCATGTCCGTCCAACTGTTTCCAAGATTGCTCAAATTTGGGTGACCTGAAAACATATGGTGGACCTGTCCAAAGATCCGGACGTTATGGATTAGGATATACACATTGGTCGATACAGATCTTCATGTGATTTTATAGAAACATCCATGGGAAGTACTTCTACATAAACCTATCGCTGAGGTTACCCAGCAGGAATGCACTCTAAATTACTAATTTTTATGGTGATGAAGCAAACAAGGACAAGTATGACAAATTCCAACAGACTTGGTAACCCTGGATAGACCATTTCCCACCTTGTCAAAAGAACCTCACGATTCTAGAAAAATCGGGAGGTTCCAAGTGGTCCAGCCCCTAACCTCGGGGTCCCCGATTCCCTCCTTTCCCGATCCTTCCCTCTTTTGTTTCTTGTGTCTATGTGCTTTCTTCCCATTTTGTTGAGCTCCAGTAGCCCTTGGCTGAACAGTGAAGGCTGTGACTGGTTTTTTCTTTTTGTTTTTTTCTTAAAGCGGTAGTAAACCCGCTGATTTTTTTTTTTTTCCTCTTTCCCTACACCTGTAAGGGAAAAAGGCATAATGAGCTAGTATGCACCGCATACTAGCTCATTATGAGATACTTACCTTAGAACGAGGTGCCGGCATCTCACCCGGTTCACGCCGAGGGAGCTGACATTTCCCCTCGGCGTGTTTTCCGGGTATCGCGGCTCCGGTGCTGTGAGTGGGAGACTTCTTTCTGTCAAGGTCCGGAGTTTGCCGGGCTTTCACCCGAGAATCCCCTGTGCGCATGCGCCGCTGCAGTCATGGGCTCATTGCGAGGGGAAGGTGCACACATTGGTTTACCTACAGGTAAGCCTTATTATAGGCTTACCTGTAGGTAAAAGTTTTCAAAATAGGTATACAACCACTTTAAACGCCAGGCCTCCTGCTCATATCTGCCAGTTAGATCCCAGAGGCGTTATGACACCATGGAAGTATGGATTGTATGATATTGTTTCGATTGCACAAACTTTTTTGCAAGCAAAGGACCTCTAATGCCGCGTACGCACACAATCGCACATTCCGACAGCAAAATCCATGTTTTTTTTCCGACGGATGTTGGCTCAAACTTGTCTTGCATACACAGTCAAAGTTGGTTGGATATTCCGAACGTCAAGAACGCAGTGACATACGATGAGCCGAGAAAAATTAAGTTCAATAGCCAGTGCAGCTCTTCTACTTAATTCCGAAGATGTGTGGAACTTTGTTTGTCGGAATTGTGTATACACGATCAGAATTTCCGACAACGGATTTTGTCGGAAAATTTGAAAACCAGCTCTCAAATTTTGTGTGATGGAATTTCCGATGGAAAATGTCCGATGGAGCCTTTCCGACAAGTTCCTATCAAACATTTTCCGTAGGAAAATCCTATCGTGTGTACAACTTAGATGTTTAACTTGCTCTTATAAATTGATGCTCTAAGTATTGCTTTATTCATGTTTATTTATAGTAGAAGGCTGCTGCCCTTCTCACTTTGTATTTGGGGAGCATTATTTGCACAAGATTTATTGATATTCTATGGTTACTTTTGTTTTTATACCCCCCCCCCCCCCTATTGAATTTATATTAAATTTTTATTTTTTTCTTAAAAGAATATAAAAATCAAACCCAACTTTTAATTACCAGCTACTTGTTTTCCTAATACCAGCCATAGGAAAAGGCATACAAATAAAAAACCCACACACACACCCCTTATTCTTACTAAAGGGATTTCCTTACTTCCTGGGTTGGTCACCAAGACAAAGTGAATGGAAATCTCAGCAGGATAGGACAGCAGGCCAGACAAAAAAAAAAAAAAAAAAAAATAAACACACACACTGGGTTCTGTTCTCTAGAATTGCAACAAATCAGGTTTTTACTATTCCATTGGATTTCTAGAAAGAGGGGACACTGCATCAGCAACAATAATGCTGAGGGAGCAGAGGCTGGCATAGATCCCAGGTCACTGCTGACTAAGGAGGTGCCAGAAAAGGCAGAGCTACCCAACTGCAGACAGCTGGCATATAACTATTCTATGGACAGCACTTTAATGATTAAAGCTGCACTGAAGCAAATGCACAAGCAAGTTCAGCGACGTGGGTCATTTGAGGAGGGGAAGTAAACCAGACACAGCAAAAAGCTCAATTATTGGGAAAAGGCTTACATGTGGTTCCACACACGGACTTGTCTCTTCCTTCCAAGACATCCCAGAGGTGCACGGAGGCCTGTTCATATTGCTCACTCAACCTGCAAGAAAAATGAAATTGCTCAAACGTGACACACTGCTGACTGACTCAACTTACTCATAATCAAATTAAAGGAGAATTAAAGGCACAATAGTCACATCCTCCCACAACGGTCTGAAGTGCACAAGGGGTCCAACACTGGCATATTCTCCCAGCACCCTACCTATCTTGATTGGCCAGTGCAGGACAACTCCTGTGTATGCAAAGAACTCCCATCTACATGGCACAAAGTGAGTGCGCCACCAATGTAAACTAAGCTGAACACACGCAGCTCAGTTTGCATGCCACAGAGGAGCATGAGCAGGCCAGGTTTATTTTATTGCAGCTAACACCAAAATTGTTTAAAAGGACAAGTTCAAAAAAAGAAGTAATATGCATTTGCTATTTTTTGGGAGGGGGCTGGAAAGCATTGCACCAGTGTTGGCGGAGCCCCACTCGGCCCTGCACTTTTCAAAAAGTGACAGCTAGTATGGGGAACTTCTCCCCATATTGCTGTCACAGGGAGAGAGAGGGCAGCAAGAAGCAGGTGCAGGAACATGTTACACCCTCAAGACGAGTTGAACATGGTAACATGTTCCCAAAGGTGAACTTCTCATTTAATTGGCAAAAATACATTTTAAAAAGCATAGCAAGTGTGAGACCAAACACTTCAAATGGTCAACCAGGTGGAATATGTTTCCAACACCCATTCCTGTTTATTCAGCGTCTGACCTTTCTAGTGCTCATGCCTGTGAAGGTAGAATGTAGAGTTAAGACGAATCCCACCAACAATGCAGTTTTCTGAGATTTAACTTTTTTTGTTTTTATAAATGTGCAAGCTGACTTAAGATTAATATAATGCATACCCTCACCAGTTATAATAAAGAGACACACCATATACCTTACAGATGGATCTCGTTCTGGCTCCACCAGTTTATAAAACTCATCCAATAAAGTAAGCTCTTCTTCCGACACCACAGGAACCCCATTTAAGCCTTGTTTCAAGTCACTGCGTACTTCTTCATCACCAAGTTTATCCAAGACAAACTGTAGCTCTAGCGCCGTTTTTAAACGTTTCTGTTCGGCTTCTTCACGCATGAGCTGTTCTCGTCGAGCTGCCTTTTTGATGGTCTTTTGGATCTGAAAATGTAGGAGAAGTTCACATTGAAGCATTCAAGTCTTTTAAAAAAAAACCTGACCAAGCTATTCTGAACACCATCTAACTGAAAACAATGCCACAACAGGATGTGGGGCGAGCTGTGGTCTAACCCAGCTCCTGACTCCAGTACTGCTGAACTGTACAGAAGAAAATGTGGACACATGGCCCAAGCAGTACGCTGCACCTAGAATATAAAAACACAGCTGCCTCACTAAAAGAGCATGTGCACAGAGAATACAATGCTGCATAGGCTCTAAACATGCAAAAGGTTGCTGCTTATAAGAGCCGAATGATTGGCAATATCTTTTTGAACTGCGACCTACAAACCGCAGCCCTGTGTGCCTTTCTCCGGCCCTTGGGACACTACTCCTCTCACCGAGACCAAAAATGGCTATTTTCTATCATTGATACCAATGATGGTGCACTAATCCTTCCAACAATGGGATACCATTCCTCCTGATGGCAGGCATTAGATAGAAATAAATTTATTAGGATTCCCACTGCCCACCAAGCCTGAGGCATGGTTTACTCCAACTGATGCCAAGGCACTTTCTAGTCTAGCCCTCTAATGTCTGAATGACAGTACACCGGCCTTTTGTTTAGAACGTTTGGAGACACCCGTTTTAGAGGAAAGAGTTTAAAATTAAAAAGAAAAAAAAAAAAAAAAAAAAGGAACGAAGGACACAAAGATAAGGTTTTATTTTTCTACACAACCACATTAAAGTAGTTCTAAAGGTTAGTTTGTTTTTGCTTTACAGCACATCAAACTTACCTGCTCCATGTAATGGTTTTGCACAGAGCAGCTCTGATCCTCCTTCTCAAGCTCCCCTGCTGTAACCTCCCCTTTGCCTAGTGCCCTCACAGCAAGCTGCTTGCTCTGGGGGCACTTATGCACTCGCTCCTGAGCCGCCTCTGTCTATAGCATGCGCACACAGCGTAGCACAGTCTTGCCACCTACTTCCTCACTGGCTGTGATTGACAGCAGAGAGAGCAAATTGGGGTTGGGATTGGGGTGTTGCTGGGCTGTCAGGGGAGCAGCACATGGGAAATATGCATTCTATAAAAAACCTTCAGCCTTTACAACCAATTGAACTGACACCAATCTATGCATTGTGTGGGCATCAGAATGTATTTTCTACACCATCATAATTTCAGTAACAGTACAGCCATCTGGATCCACTCTCCTGGACTGGGAGCACCACTACCAGTTGAAGGGATCAATAGATCATTTGAGAATCAATCAGTAACTGACTTTAGGCTAGTAACACCTTTACAAGTGGCCTTTGCCTTGTTGTAATTACCTCTATAACCCCTCCTAATGCAATAAAATGTGGTCACCTAAACAAGGTGAGCAATAGTTTGAGTTGCTGCTAAATGTGATTCCCTCCACCAACTCACAGAAATATTGGACATTAAGCATACCAAGTAGACTGCAGCACAGGTTGTATGCTCCGTTTTGGGAAAAACATTACCAAGAGGATAACGGATATATAAAAGAAGATATAAAAAAAAAAAAAAATTTACATCTTGGCCCAATGCCATGAAACTTTTCTGCAGTTCTCGAGCAAACTCCATGCTGGTTGTAACCTCCTGATATTTTGACACCGCATCCTAAAAGCAAAGAAAGCAGAAAAGAATGTAGGATTCCTCTTATTTTTTTGGGATGTCACAAGTAGAAGAAACAGTCACAAGTAGAAGAAACAGTCACAGTACTTTACACAAATTCAGATTAAACAAGCCCTATTTAGAGAAATCTGTCTGCTGCATTAGTAACATGTTACACCCAGAATACGTGCGTGTAACATGCTACTAAAAGGTGAACTCATCCTTTAAGGCTGAGCTAAACTCAATCAGCACTGCCTATTTTTAAAGTAGTAAACTTTTACCAACTTGCTTTGTTTAGGACAGGGGAAGGCAATCCCCGGCAAGCAAAGCCTATTGCCAACACTCGACTCCCTCCCCAACAGCAGAGCTGTGCAGGGAAGTGTCAGTGAGACACTAATGCATGCCAATCTCACAATTCCCCATGCTGCACATACACGGGGGTGGGGGGAGGCAGGCACTGTGCCCCCATACATTGGAAACATTGATTGGTTATATAACTTTGTTGTAGCTGCGATCGTCAGCTCTTGTGATGGGGAAGAGATTGGGTGCAGTTCTGCTAGGGGGGCAGTCCCTGTTCCCAAGAGGAGGACTGATTGGGTGCCACTACCAATCTCAGAAAGAAGGAAGGGATTGCTAGGGGGCGTTTTTCAAAGTGATGGATGGATGTGTTTGCTTATGAAAGAATTAAAACAGCATTTTCAGTTTGTAGCTGACAATATTAAGTCTCAAAAAGATTGAATTAACCTGTACACAGCAGCCCCAACTAGGGCCACCTTTAACACATTTCATCCAATGTGGGCTTCATTTTAGGAGCTCCTAGTCAGCACCTTGGGTTGTACAGGTGGTGGATCATTGTGGGCTTAGAGCAGTGACGCTCCAACACTTACTCAAGTACACCAATCAGGATCAAAGAAAAAATTACCAGTTGGTCCTGATTCAGTCGCTCTCCTTTGTTCATTCTGTCCTGGTAATCGTCCAACTTGCCCTGCAAAAGAACGAGTGACATGAAAGTCATAAAGCAATGCAAATACTAGAATTGTGATCCTGACCTACCTTCAAAAGATAAATTTGAAGGGGCACAGATTTTAGAATGAATTAGCTAATGGGATAAGCCATCACCCACAAAAAAAAAAAAAAAAGCCCAAGTAGTAGACAAAAGAAAGGGAGAAAGGGAAAAAGAAAAAAAAAAAAAAAAAAAAAATCCTAAATAAAAGTGGAAGTGAACCTAAAATTTTATTTCTCAGTCATGCCTCACTGTATACCATTTTATTAAAGATGAATTGCAGCGCCCTGTTCAAGCTTTTTGAAACAGCTGACAAATTTAAAAGGGGGGGGGGCACCTTCTTTTTTTTGCAAGCAAAGACATCCAAGTGTACATGCCCTGGAAAAAAAAAAAAAAAAAAAAAAAAACCCCCATCTATATATCCCACACTTCATTTTTAATCAGTCCAGTTCATGCGATTCAGCACCTCTAGCCCTCATTTCTTTTTTTTTCTCCTTTATTTTTAGAGTATTTTTTCTTTAATTAGGTTTATATTCATAGGACAATGGTTTTTGATTTATGTCTTTTTGCATAGTGTTTTTACTTGTAAGAGTCAGGCCCCTTTCACACGGGGCGGATCTCTGTGCCGATCCCCACCCCAGTATGCAGAGCAGACATAGCGCGCTCTTCTCTACGGAGTGGTCAGATGGAAACAGAATGCATGTCCGTTCCCATGTGATCCGCTGGACAGATGGCAAACATTGCCACACGTCCGTTTTCACTTTTCAGCATATTTTGTCGGATCGAATGCCCGGCGGGTGTCAGCGGACACATGTCTGCCGACATCCGCCACCCCATAGAGAACAATAGGTGGTGCAATCAGGTCCACCAAAAATAAAAATCCGATCTGCTGGTGTGAAAGGGGACTTACCCCTTTGCTGTGGGCCTGGGCTGTATGGGTCGAGATGACTCGCCATGGGCGATTTTACCCCACCCATGAATCCCATGAATAAGTCTACCTATGACGAAACATGTCGGGGGCGTGGCTGCGAGATGTGACGCGAACGCTGTAAGCCACACAGGAGGTTAGGAATTCGAGTGCACGGAGGAGCGGAGGTTCACCGAGGGAGGGGTGAGAGTACAGCCCAGCAATTGCACACCTCAGGTCCGCCGTGACCGCTGGTTATTAGGTTTTATCCACAGAGTTGAGGATTGATGTGAATTGCACCTGGTTTCTGCTGGTTTTATCTTTTTAAATGTAAGTGCATTATATGAAGATTGCAGTGGTTTTAAATAAATTTTGTTTGCTGGTTCACACTATTGGAATATTTATTTTCTTTTACGTGGATCCATTGAATAACATACACCGCGGACATCATGTGATTCATTTTACCCTGGAGTGTGGTAAAGAAAGCGTTTTTGCCTTGCATGAGAATGCTGGCAATTTAAATCGGTGAGTGTATGTCTGGAGGGTGTGATTCACTGACACGGTGGCGAGGTGGAAGACACACAGAGACATTCCTGTTTGATCATCAATTATTGAGAAGATTCTCTTTGGACACTTGATTTTTATTTCATCACCCATTATATGTTGTCACATACAGTCCTGTTCTAGTTGTCTTTTTAGTATATGGACTTTTGTGTGGAATGTTGATAGTTCACAGCATGGAGTGAACTGTATATGCACCTTTGTTTCACTGAAGTGTCACATATACACATGTATTGTCACTTGATATATGATTTATGTACAATAATAGATTACACGAGGGTGTTAAGAACATCAGTAGAGGGTATCACCACTATTGTGTTGTGTATTTAGAAACACTAGTAGAGGGTACCACCACTATTGTGTTACACTAAGCTTATCCAGTTGTTTAGAGCGCCTCATATTTACCCTGTGTGTCTGTCTGTGATCACTAGGTGGGAGATTGACATTTAGGATTAAATATTTTTGGTTTACCCCACCGACTGACCTCACCTATCAGCTTGCGGTTTTAAGCAAGCATGTATACCTGGGGTAATCAGTAATGAGTAAGCACAGAAGTGTGTAACGCGTTTACTAAGCATTTGTGAATAGTGTGCGTCACGCTTCATTTATAACGGATATGAAATATAGAAGCTGTTTAGCCCTGGAAGTGCCACCACCTTTTTCCTTCTCTATCTCCGGCTCCTGTGTCAGTCTAGGTTCACACCTACAAGTACAGCCAAGCGCACGTTCCTGCACACTGTGTGAAGGGAGGGCAGCCCATTCATTTTTATGGGCTGCCCTGCGCATGAGAAATGCGCAAAGGTTGTCCCTGACCCTTTTCTAAAACAGCACCGCACCATGCAGTCTGGCGTGAGCATTAAAAACATGGGGGTACCATTAACCAATGGCATCTTTGCACGTTGGCTAAAAGGACACAAGTTTCTGTGTGTGTCGGGAAAGCATGCAATAGGTGTGAACCTAACCTCAGATGAGGGGCTGCTGCATGGGAAAGTAGGGAGCGCCAATAGTTGGGTCATGGGAACCTATGACTAAAATCACTGCTCCACTAATTAAAAGGTGCCAAAGAGGCTTAATCACCCAGAAAAAAAATAAAATTGCATCTCTCTAACATCAGGAGAGAAAGCTACATTTCCAATGAAGCAAAGGCAAATGAATGGATTTGGAGGAAGCGGATGGCCAGTGACAGTCCAGAAAGTTCCTGGCATGTCAGTCACAGTGTGAGGCCATGGGGAGGAGAGCACAGACCAAGAGTGCCCTGGCCTGTCAAACGTGATTACAGTGACAATTCAAACCAGGAGCCAGACTCCCAAGTCTGCCCACTAAAGGCAACATAAATATGTCCCCACCACTAAATGGACTACAGCAGGGGAAGCCACAAGACTAGCAGCTCAAGGCACGGACAGCAAGAAATCCACTGGTCCTCTGACAGAGGCTGTGGAAGGGATAGAAGGAATTACACTATCTAAAGAAAGATGGAATGCACACCGTCTGAACACATATGCCTTTAGGGCCGGTTCATACTATGCCTGCATCTGGGAAAGTGTTGCGTGTTCCTGGGTGGTGCAGTTTCAGTACATTCATTTTGAATGGGCTGAAATCACACCATACCAAAAAAGAGCATGCACTACTTTTTAAAATGCACTGCAACCAGATCGCATGGTACAAAAAGTATCATGTCATCCGGTGTGGGCTAGTGCACTGCATTTGGAGCATCAAACTTTTTATTGATACCACTTGCAGATGTAGATGAAAATGTAGTGCATTTTGCATGCAGTTTTCACACAGGAACACAGCGCATTCCTGTGAGATTTAGATGTGGGCATGGTGTGAGATGGCTCTTAAAATACACTTTTAAAAGATAAGAGCATTTTTTTTCTTTTTTACAGAGAAAGTGTCCAGAGTTCAGCTTTAAGCAACATTCAACCTGTTGGACAGTTTCTTACCCGGGCATCCTTGGAAATAACAGCACTTCCTGTTTCAGGCTGACAGCACCAAGCCACGGCCTCACAACTAGCAGCATTGTCAGCCTGCTATGTGCTTCCCTTCAGTTAACCACCGGGCAGCCCATCATATCTAAACCACAAGTCTAACCATCTGCAAAAGCTTGCTCCTTGAGAGATTTTGGGGTTAATTTACAAAAACTGGACTGCGCACAAGCTGGTGCAGCTGTGCATGGTAGCCAGCTTCTAACTTAAGCTTGTTCAAGCTTTGCGCCCCCCCCCCCCCCCAAAAAAAAAATAATTAAGCTTTGCCCAACAATTGATGCACGTTTTCTTTTCTGCCTAAACATACTCACCATGACCTCTGACCTTGACACACACACAACACCTGGTCTTTTTTGTTTAGATGTAGGCTTCATGCACACAAGTCCATGGATGTATGAAGAAAAAATTCTCCATATATATGTATTGTGTTTAGATGTGTATGAGCGTAAATTCATTCTACTTGCTAGAATAGTCGTTTATTTTTGCCACTAGAACACATTTAGGTGTGTAAATTATCCTGGAAAACTTCTCTGAATGCAGGCTTGGGGAATTTATGCCCCCGATTGCTGCTCTTGAATATGCCTGTAAATGACACCACATCCAGATAACATCTAGATAACCTACAGCTGCTTTTCGACTGGTGGGGGCAAAACACAACACACACCTAGCAGCAGCATGTGTTTTTCCGGCCTGTGTGCATGAAGCCTAAATCTAAACAAAAAACAAGACCAGGCTCAGTGTGTGTGTCAAGGTCAGAGGTCATGGTCAGTATGTTCAGGCAGGAAAAAAAAAAAAAAAAAAAAAAAAAAAGGGATTATTCAACCTGGATACACCATGCAAAATGGTTTTAGACCGTGCCATGAAGGTTGGCATATGGTTGTGAAAGGACACCCTGCCCTCCCGGGTCAGGGTGGAAGGACCAGTGATGATCACCCAGGACACACACAATGGAGATCCAGAATGACACCAGAAGAGGTGAAATGACCTCACAGGAAGATTTCTTCTGATTCAGTGACCCCTCAGAGGGGAATCCCCTTCATAGGTCATGTGTGGAGCCCAAAACTGTTATTGGGGGGGCCACATCCCAAAATGATAACAGAAAAGACAGAAGGGGACTTGGAGAGGCACCAAAAGGAACACGATAAATGTAATACATTGAAATGTTATAGAATCACACAGAACTCTTCATAGATCACACACTGGGATGGGAAGACACGTGTTACTTCCTTATTGTAGTCAAAGGTTTGTGTACATCTCTATAGTGTACATCATCTCTATAGTGTACATCTCTATAGTGTACATCTCTATAGTGTACATCTCTATAGTGTACATCTCTATAGTGTACATCTCTATAGTGTACATCTCTATAGTGTACATCTCTATAGTGTACATCTCTATAGTACATCATCTCTATAGTGTACATCATCTCTATAGTGTACATCTCTATAGTGTACATCTCTATAGTGTACATCTCTATAGTGTACATCTCTATAGTGTACATCTCTATAGTGTACATCTCTATAGTGTACATCTCTATAGTGTACATCTCTATAGTGTACATCTCTATAGTGTACATCTCTCCACCGGAACAGATCCCTCCCTCCCTCCCTCCCGGAGATGTGTAGTCTGTAGATGACTGGCACTCTCCGGTGTGGTGGAGATAAGCCCGGTCCGGTTCCCGGGATCCCCCTCCGCCGTCACCACCCCGTGTCCCACCTGCGATTCCCCCCCCCTCCGACCCCGCTCCCCTCCCGGCACTGGGAGCCGCCATGTTGGATGCGGCCTAGTCCATGTGCGACAGCCCGGAGCTCGCCTGAGACAAAGAGCCGGGAAAGGAGGAGACAAGTGCGGCGTGACAGCGGCCGGAGCCGGTCACAGACCACCCGATCACCTCTCCTACCCCCCGCACCCGTCCCCGGATCCCGAATGTCATAGCCGGAGCCCCTCATGTGTCAGAGGCGCCACCCCCTCCCCCCAACTACATAAAATGTCACTGAGATTTCTGTACCCCTCCCCCCATCAAATGTTACAGATGTACCCCTCCCCCCATCAAATGTCACAGATGTACCCCTCCCCCCCACCCATCAAATGTGACAGATGTACCCCTCCCCCCACCCATCAAATGTCAGATGTACCCCTCCCCCTCAAATGTCACAGATGTACCCCTCCCCCCACCCATCAAATGTGACAGATGTACCCCTCCCCCCCCCTACCATCAAATGTCACAGATGTACCCCTCCCCCCCCCCCCAACCATCAAATGTCACAGATGTACCCCTCCCCCCATCAAATGTCACAGATGTACCCCTCCCCCCATCAAATGTCACAGATGTACCCCTCCCCCCCTCCCCCCACCCATCAAATGTGACATATGTACCCCTCCCCCCCACCCATCAAATGTCACAGATGTACCCCTCCCCCCCACCCATCAAATGTCACAGATGTACCCCTCCCCCCCACCCATCAAATGTCACAGATGTACCCCTCCCCCCCAACCATCAAATGTCACAGATGTACCCCTCCCCCCAACCATCAAATGTCACAGATGTACCCCTCCCCCAAATGTCACAGATGTACCCCTCCCCCAAATGTCACAGATGTACCCCCCATCCCCTCCAGATGTCACTGGTCATTGAGATTAAAATAAAATGTCACAGATGTACCCCCCCCCCCCCCATCAAATGTCACTGAGACTTCTGTCCTCCCCCAAAGCTGAACCACAAGGGTCAGCCTTCAAATTCCACCCCCCCCATGAGGGCCCACAAGGATCACACCCCACAATCCCCCCCCACAATGCTGAACCACAAGGGTCAATCTCTCTCCTCCCCCCCAACCTACAGCCTCCTGATGCGGTGGGTTTTAGTACATTGCAGCACAGTTGTATCTGGGTATAAAAGGCAAGTTATGACCCGCCTTCTGTAAAACCAGGCAGATGCCCACACAGGATAAAATCATAAAGTTGTCAAAGGTCCCTTCACACCATTGGGTGCATGGAGAGGGGTTTTTAGGGTGTCTGCATCATGTACATCTAATAGTGTGAAAGGGCCCCTTCAATTATTTCATCTATTCTTCCTGCCCCTCCTAATCCACCCCCCATCTACGTTACTACAACCTCACCACACACACACACACTTTTCTTACAAATCTCTCAGCTGGCATAGTATGGAAAGTCATCCTAGACTTCTACAGGCCATCCCCCAACGCTGCGGTCAGGTTTCATAGAAGCCTATAAGACACATGCAGCCAATCTCAGCTCTCCAGCATCTGGGCTGCTCTGTGCCAAAACTACCACACAGAGCAGGTCTTTTTTTTTTTTTTTTTTTTTTTTTTTAAACAAAACACCCCATTATTATTTTTTACCTTTATTTTACAAAAATGTAACATAAAAGCCATCATTGCCATGCTTTACAATACCAGGAATCAAAACAGCTGTATATGCAGCTCTCATCTCCTTAGAGCATTTGATTTAATGGATTACATTATTAGCCTCAGTACTGTTAGCAATGACAGCGTTTTTAAAACCGTTAACTTTTGTAAAATGAAAAAAGGGAGGTGGTTGTAAAAGAAAACCGGCACCAACACTGCGAACCGAGCGATCAAACTAGGGCTGGGAGAAAAAAAAAAGAAAGGATTTAAATCTTGAATCGAGTTGAGAGGTCAAACAGATTCAAAATTTAAGCAAAATCGTTTTTTTTCACCGCGCCGGTCCTGAGGAGCTGCGGGCAGGAGTTTAGGCAATGCCGCGGCCTCAGCCTAGTCCACGAGGCCGGACGCAGCGGACTAGGCCGAAGCCTCACCTAAAAACTCCTGCCCGCAGCTCCTCAGGACCAGGCGCGGTGTTCAAACCCCGACCATATGATCCCAGATCTTTCCCTGAGCCTGGACCGGCTCTGTGATATCAGCCGACAACGGGCTTCAGTCCGCTGTCAACTGAAATGGGTCACAGGAGTCCAGAAAGAACTGTACGCCTGCGATCCATAGGAGGAGAAGTACAGCCAAACAAGCTTTGGCTGCAGTTCATGTTTTTTTTATACATTTTTGCTGGTCACT
Source organism: Aquarana catesbeiana (assembly GCF_042186555.1). Taxonomy (NCBI): domain Eukaryota; kingdom Metazoa; phylum Chordata; class Amphibia; order Anura; family Ranidae; genus Aquarana; species Aquarana catesbeiana. Next base: position 41,247,613 of record NC_133334.1, on the reverse strand, counting down.
GTTTGGAGGCACATCTAAAGTCCCAGCTGCATTATTGTTGATAGTATGTGTTGTAAGTGCCTTACTTACGCCTTTTACGATCTTATACACTATATAACAACTCATTCCCATGCATAACTGAGTTCAAACTATCAGATTTAGATACACTAACAAATGTAAGCTTTATCAATAGTTACAGCAGTTCCCCTCTCCCCCCGCCTCCATTTGGTTTACAGGTTTTGCATGAAGAAAAGCTGATCATTTTATTCCCCCCTGCCAGTGTTAAGTGGTTTGGTCTTATTCACATAAACTGATACATTCTGCTGGAGAGTTTGTGCTGTGAAAAACCCAACACACTTGCTGGCTGAGTCACCAGATGAAAATAGAAGAAAAAAAAAAAAATAATAATTCAGCCATCACATATAAGAACTGTTAAGCTGCAATATGATAAAATGTTTGCTTTTGGGTTCAATACCGCTTTAAAAATTACAACATACTGATAAAAAGAACATCAGAAACTGTAAGGTTTGAAGCCAAGTCCATGTACAATGGCAAAAGCTTCACCCCCCTCCCCCACCTTTTTGTGCTCCTAACATCAAGTTCAAGTCTAACCAGTCTTTAAATGGCACAGATCACTTCCTGAGCCTTGTGTTTAAAAGTTAACTGACTACTAGAACCTAGTTCTCTTTTCATGTCTCATTTTCTTTTCAAATCTTCTGGAGCTTCCAACAGACAATCATACGAGATCTATTATCCTGTAAAAACACGGCAGCGATATAATTGCTCATCTCTCTCTTCAAATGCAGGAAGGGCCTGTTGGATCATGCAGGACAAAGTAGGTGCACAACAGAAAACACGTGTTTTGTAAACTTGGCAGTTTAGCCAACTTTTTTACTCCAGCAAAAAGCTTTCAGATTTGTAAACTGTTTACGCAGAATAAGATACAGCAAAGAGAACAAAGTACGCTCCTTACAGAAAAATCACAGGGTGACAGTTATTACCCAAGGCAATGCTATAACCTGGGAAAACACAAGGTGTGGAGGACGACAACAGCAGTAACAAGTGTGTTACCCGACAGGTTTAAAGAGCAAACATGTACACAACGAACGAACACTCCAATACGGAAATGTAGAGCCATCACACAGCAGGTACGTTTCAGAGCCTCATGACAGGATCAGGTTACTTGGCCTGCATGATGATTAATGTGCCAACAGACCCAGAAACTTCCAGTGAAAGTGGATCACCCTGCCGTCAGTTCATTCAGTGGTGGGGAGACGAGCACACATCAGAGCAACAACACAACCTTCTTACATTCCAGATAAAAAAAATAAAAAACTTGCATTCCAAAGGAATACAAACTTTAGTCCTTCCTTTAATTTTTAACAGCCAAATGTTTATCATTCCTCAGTTTCAAAACTGAAAAGTACAAACCTTTTTCTTTTCAAGGTTCCGCAACTTCTTATCAAGGACCCCTAGGATCTGTTTCATGGCCTCACTCTGTACATTCCCAGCACCGGTTGGTGCCTCGCCGGAGCCCGGCACAGCCTTGCTGCTTGTGGCTGAGGGCATCTAAGGAAGGATAATAAAAAAAAAAAAAAATATATCAGAATTAGTAACAGAACTTTAAAGGTTCACACTAGAGATCACAGCAGGGGTCCGCTGCATCTCCATTCACCGTTTCAGGTCCGATTTCAGCCCGAAATTTGGGCTTCATTTCGGGAACTGAAACGGACCAAAAGACGCACTCCTGTGCAATTTGCACCAGAGCCCCTGCGGAGATGTGAGAGCCGGTCACACTCTCCTGACATGCAAATTAAATGCGGGGAAACTCAGAGCACGCTCCGAGCAAACACTGCCTGCCCAGCGACACATGTGGGCATTGAGGGCCAGCTTTTTGCCACCGCACATATAGCTTACCATAGGGGAACATTTGAAACAGGCCTAGGGAGCCCCCTACTAAATTAATATAGCTCACAGTGTATTAGTGTGACGTCACCAGGAAAGATGCTCATTTGTGGCCATTGGGAAGAATCCATTCCATCCCCCTTAAAGTGTTTCTAAAGCCTTCAGGTTTTTCACCTTAAAGAGGAACTGCAGTCTGCTCACATAGGGGGTTACTTACAAAAGGCAAATCCACTTTGCACTACAAGTGTACTTGAAAGTGCAGTAGATGTGAGGGGGACATGCAAGGAAAATAAAAACAGCATTTTTGCTTGCACATGATTGGATGATAAAAATCAGCAGAGCTTCCCCTAATTTCAGAACTTCCCCTCAGATCTACAGCAACTACACTTACAAGTGCAGAGTGGATTTCCCTTTAGTAAATCAACCCTATAGTAGTTTGTAATAAAAACATTTTTCTGCCATTCTGAAGCTTCCCTCCAACCACTTTGCATACTTTATTTATACTACGATTCTGTACTTGCCAAATATGCTGCAGAAATCTCTCTCCACTGAGTCTGGCTGCAACCATTTTAAAGTGGAGTTCCACCCAAACATGGAACTTCACCCTCTTACATGCCACATTTGGATGCAATTTGGGGGGGGGGGGGGGTTGGGGTCACTATGTGGGGGCCTAGTTTTGAGAGGAACTTCCTGCTTCCGACTGCCTAGGCGACTCCTCTACCCCTAGGCAATCTTCCAGAAGATCGCCTGTCCACTCAGATCGCAGCCCACAGTTTCTATGGTGGCACAGCAGAGAGAAGCAAGGCTTCGGGCAGCCACATCGCTGGACCACAGGACAGACGAGTGTGTTTATTAACCACTTCGCATCCAGGCCAATTCTGACACTTCGCTCCTACATGTCAAAAATCATCATTTCTTTGCTATAAAATTACATAGAACCCCCAAACATTATATATTTTTTTTAGCAGAGACCCTAGAGAATACAATGGCGGTCATTGCAACTTTTTATCTTGCACGGTATTTGCGCAGCAATTTTTCAAACGCGTTTTTTTTTTTTTTTTTTAAACTGTTTCAGGCTTTAAAAAAAAACAAAACAGCAAAGTTAGCCAAATTTTTTTGCATTGTGTGAAAGATGAAGTTACGCTGAGTAAATAGATACCTAACATGTCACGCTTCAAAATTGCACACTCGTGGAATGGCGCCAAACTTTGGTACTTAAAAATCCCCATAGGCGACGCTTTAACATTTTTTACTGGTTACATGTTTTGAGTTACAGAGGAGGTCTAGGGCCAAAATTATTGTTCTTGCTCCAACGTTCGCGGTGATACCTCACATGTATGGTTTGAACACCGTTTTCATATGTGGGCGGGACTTACATATGCATTCGCTTCTGCGTGCAAGCTCACGGGGACAGGGGCGCTTTAAATTTTTTTTTTTTTGTTGTTAATTTTACTTAAAATTTTTTATTTTGACACTTTTAAAAAAAATTTTTTTTTTTGATCACTTTTATTCCTCTTACAAGGAATGTAAACATCCCTTGTACTAGGAATATGACATGATCTGTCTTCTTTACAGTGAGATATGGGGTCAATAAGACCCCACATCTCACCTCTAGGCTGGGAAGCCTAAAATCCAAAAAAGGATCACCGCTTCCCAACCAAAGTGGTGCCGTTTTTTTGAATGCAGAGGCCGGGCGTGACGTCATAACATCGCACCCGGCCTCCGAACGATCATAGAGACTCCGGCGACCATCTGGTCCGCCGGAAATCTCTATGATCTACATCCGGCGCCGGCGGATCCGCTCTCAGACTCACCGATCGCTGAGGTGAGTCGGTAGCAGCACCGGAGGGCGGCGGGAGGGGGGGGGGGTCCCCTCTCACCGCCCATAAGAACGATCAAGCGGCGGAACAGCCACTATGATCGTTCTTATGGTGTACGGAATCGCCGGCTGAAAATGCCGGTATCTGAATGATGTCTGTAGCCTCAGGCATCATTCAGATATAACCCCCCGAAAGTTGAGGCCGTCATATGACGGCCTCTGGATGACAAGAGGTTAAAAGTCAGTAGCTGCTGACTTAAACCGAAAAAAGCCTGGCACTCTGCTTTAACTGTGGGCAGCTGAAGCTGCTGCCTGTTCACTTCCTGGGTTTACATACACACACCTCTTACCAGACAAGAAACAGGAAGTGGGCTGCATAAAAGGTATTTACTGGAAGAAAAACAGTGTTTTACCAGCCAAAGTTAAAAACAAGGGCAGAAGATTTAATAGATGGAGGAAAAAAAAAAAAATCACTGAAGGTCTGCCTTAATGCATTAAGGTGAAAAACCTTCTGTGCTGCAGTCCCCTCCTTCCCGCCCCCTTTTCTTACCTGAGCCCAGCTGTCTCTCCCCATTGGACAGATTGATAGCAGCATGAGCCATTTGTAATCAAATCTTGTGACACAGGGGCAGAACCAAGTCCCGCTGTGTAAATAGATGCAACCGGGGGGGGGGGGGGGGGGGATCTAGGAAGTGAGCCTGCACAAGTGCCCCTATGGAAAGCAGCCGATTGCACAGAGCAGGCAAGTAGACTTTTTTTATCAAAGGCTTTACAACCACTTTAAGCGAAGTTCACACTAACCCATTCTCTAAAAAGTGATCTGTGTGGATCACAATTAAGAGTGGCAGCTGGCAGGTACTTCAGCTGGCAGTCCCCCCAAATAGAAATTCACAATGGGACTAATGTGCCACTTATTGATGTGAATGGCTGAGAGACAGGCACTACTGCATATTAACTCAACATGACACACCGTCAATCACAGCTGCAATATTATACCCCCTCCCCCCATAAAACCAGAATCCAACCACATTTTCTTGTTTTTTTTATTAACTGTCCCAAGCAAAAGAGATCCTACAGATAGACAAGTATCCATTAACAATGGTCTCCAGCTTAGTGGCAGTCTGGCAGAAGCTGCTCATGGAACCTCTAGCAACTTCTGGAGGAATCACGAAGGTTCCACAGAACCCCGGTTGAGAAAGGCTGCTCTCGGGTATATTTATTTATTTTTTTTATTTCAGGTACTTATATAGCGCCGTCAGTTTACGCAGCGCTTTTACATATACATTGTACATTCACATCAGTCCCTACACCCTCAAGGAGCTTACAACCTAAGGTCCCTAACTCACATTCATACATACTAGGGACAATTTTTTAGACAGGATCCAATTAACCTACCAGCATGTCTTTGGAGTGTGGGAGGAAACCGTAGTACCCGGAGGAAACCCACTCAGACACAGGGAGAACATGCAAACTCCAGGCAGGTAGTGTCGTGGTCGGGATTCGAACCAGTGACCCTTCTTACTGCTAGGCGAGAGTGCTACCCACTACACCCCCGTGCCGCCCTAATTGGGTGGCACCAAACCCAAAAGGAACTTAGGGCTGCAAAAATAGTTGGAGAGTCACTGGCAGCCCGGAGAGAATGTGTCATCACTTACATCTTGAGCATTGCAAGAAGAGTAGCCAGATGGGAGGATGTGCAGGACAAAAATCACATCTGGATGGTAATAAACTCTGGGAACTAGATGAATGAGGGAGTGCATGGCAGACCTTGGCATGATGGGGCACAGAATATTGCACGTGAATGCTGCTCAATGCAGATGGTGCAATGCAAATACACAGTGGGTGCTGCATTAGGAACCCCCGGCAATAAGAAATCCTATTGCTTGTTGTACAAGATCCAGCCTGCAAATAGACTAGGAATATGGGCATCTGACATGAGTGCCAGGACTCACCATAGTCCTCACCCTACCCTACGAGGACAGCAGTGCTTGCCCTGTACCTGGACCTTCCTCCCTATAGGAGAGCATCAATTCCCTTCAATAAGATTTTTTTAACCAATTGAAGAAACCTGCACGTTGACATGTTACTGCAGAAGAAGAATAAAGTCAGATCATCAATAGCTAGTAGTAGCTGGTCACCACCTGTAATGACGTTTTGCAATTCATCCAAAAAGCTTCTTTACTTCTAAACTTGGTAGTGAAGAAGCTATTTGAATGAGTGGATTTTTTTCCACAATCATACTTACCAGGGTGTATGGACCACAGTCACCGCTCTCCGAACCCCCCCCCCCCTCCACTCGCTGGAGCGCCTCGCTTAGAGGCTGACCCGGTTGCTGGTCCAGGGTTGTGTGGATCCCAACATATATACAACAATATTGTCAATCTTTCCCCAGCCTGGGCTGGCATTGTGATGTCAGCCAACAGTGGGCTTCAGTCCACTGCTTGCTGAACATAGGTCACAGGAGTGAAAAAACGAACTGCACTCCTGTGATCCATAGGAATAGTACAGCCAACGATCTTTGTACTTATCCCTTATAATGTCTGCCAATTCGAAAGGAAAGCAGCAGAAATTCAATTGTACTTCTTTACCCTCATCTTGGATTAGGAGAAGGTAGAAGACGTCGTACTCCCCACCCTCCCCATGTCTTAGATAGATTATCCTTTACTTCCTGTCCTAAAGACACAACAGGAAGTAAGGATATATTCGCCATACAAGTGAAGTCCCCGCTGACAGATGCCTTCATGTCCCCATGAAGCTCTCCCTCCTATTGCTGTTCTATTGATCCTGCGCAGCTCCAAAACGTTGCACTCTGTCTTATGTGATCACTCAAATAAATCTTTCAGGCGATAATAGATCCGTGATGTGCTGGTGGATATACGCATTGTTCTGACATGCAAGCCTTCAAGGTAAAAGGGTAGAGAATGCCAAAATGACCCTACAAGCACTGGCTGCATGCTGGGATGTCAGAAAGGGGTTGGGGGGAACCTGCAGAGCCTTCTCACACAGGTGTAGTGCTCTGACACATAACCCCCTTGAAGTTATAAGACCGAAGACCCTACCCTGCCCCCTTCCACCATACCCTACCAGACAGGACTAGCAGAGCTGATAAATTTGATGGACACACTGTGCATCGGATACAACGTATAGGACACGTATGTATGATGTACTGTATATAGGAAGGAAACAGCGTCTATGGAAGGATGCAAAGTATACAGGAAGACACGATGTCCTATGTCTAGGGTACCATGTATATAGAAAGGATACACTGTATGCACTGGGTCTATAGGAGGAAGACACTGTTTATAGGGGGTGGTACAATGTTCTGTGTATAGGAGGACACGGTCTAGGAAACTACAATGTACTGTATACAGGCGCACGCTAGGTCTATAGATGATACAATGTACTGTATAAGGGAGGATACTGTCTATAGGATGCAATGTATACAGGGAGGGTACAGTGTAATTTATATAGGACAGTAGGTCTATGGAAGAATACAATGTACTGTATATATAACGTAATGTCTATAGGATAAAATTGTACTGTATATAGGAAGGAAACAATGTCTATGGAAGGATGCAAAGTATACAGGAAAGTTACAATGTATATAGGAGGACACAATGTCCTGTGTCTAGGGTACCATGTATATAGAAAGGATACACTGTATGCACTGGGTCTATAAGAGGAAGACACTGTCTATAGGGGGTGGTACAATGTTCTGTGTATTGGAGGACACTGTCTATAGGAGACTACAATGTAAATAGGGGGGGGGGTTCAATGTACTGTATACAGGAGCACGCTAGGTCTATAGATGATACAATGTATATAGGGAAGATACAATGTACTGTATAAAGGAGGACACTGTCTATAGGATGCAATGTATACACGGAGGGTACAGTGTAATGTATATAGGACAGTAGGTCTATGAAAGAATACAATGTACTGTATATAGGACATAATGTCTATAGAAGGATGCAATGTCATGTATATAGGATGTAATGTCTATAGAAGGAATGTATATGGAAGGATACAATGTACTGTATATAGAAGGATACAATGTAATGTATATAGAAGGATACAATGTAATGTATATAGGATACAATGTAATGTATATACGATGGAATGTATATAGAAGGATACAATGTACTGTATATAGAATACAATGTAATGTCTATAGGATGTAATGACTATAGAAGGATATAATGTACTGTATATAGGACGTAATGTCTACAGAAGGATGCAATGTAAATAGAATATAATGTAATGTCCATAGGATGTAATGTCTATAGAAGGATACAGTGTACTGTATATAGGATGTAATGTATATAGAATACAATGTACAATGTACTGTATATAGAAGGATACAATGTCTATAGAAGGATACAATGTACTGTATATAGAAGGATACAATGTACTGTATATAGGATACAATGTCTATAGAAGGATACAGTGTACTGTATACAGGATGTAATGTATATAGAATACAATGTACAATGTACTGTATATAGAAGGATACGTCTATAGAAGGATACAATGTACTGTATATAGAAGGATACAATGTCTATAGAAGGATACAATGTACTGTATATAGAAGGATACAATGTCTATAGAAGGATACAATGTAATGTCTATAGAAGGATACAATGTACTGTATATAGGATGTGATGTCTATAGAAGGATACAATGTACTGTATATAGGATGTAATGTCTATAGAAGGATACCATGTACTGTATATAGGATGTAATGACTATAGAAGGATACAATGTACTGTATATAGGATGTGATGACTATAGAAGGATATAATGGACATCCTAGGACTAGCAGAGCTGATAAATTTGATGGACACACTGTGCATCGGATACAACGTATAGGACACGTATGTATGATGTACTGTATATAGGAAGGAAACAGCGTCTATGGAAGGATGCAAAGTATACAGGAAGACACGATGTCCTATGTCTAGGGTACCATGTATATAGAAAGGATACACTGTATGCACTGGGTCTATAGGAGGAAGACACTGTTTATAGGGGGTGGTACAATGTTCTGTGTATAGGAGGACACGGTCTAGGAAACTACAATGTACTGTATACAGGCGCACGCTAGGTCTATAGATGATACAATGTACTGTATAAGGGAGGATACTGTCTATAGGATGCAATGTATACAGGGAGGGTACAGTGTAATTTATATAGGACAGTAGGTCTATGGAAGAATACAATGTACTGTATATATAACGTAATGTCTATAGGATAAAATTGTACTGTATATAGGAAGGAAACAATGTCTATGGAAGGATGCAAAGTATACAGGAAAGTTACAATGTATATAGGAGGACACAATGTCCTGTGTCTAGGGTACCATGTATATAGAAAGGATACACTGTATGCACTGGGTCTATAAGAGGAAGACACTGTCTATAGGGGGTGGTACAATGTTCTGTGTATTGGAGGACACTGTCTATAGGAGACTACAATGTAAATAGGGGGGGGGGTTCAATGTACTGTATACAGGAGCACGCTAGGTCTATAGATGATACAATGTATATAGGGAAGATACAATGTACTGTATAAAGGAGGACACTGTCTATAGGATGCAATGTATACACGGAGGGTACAGTGTAATGTATATAGGACAGTAGGTCTATGAAAGAATACAATGTACTGTATATAGGACATAATGTCTATAGAAGGATGCAATGTCATGTATATAGGATGTAATGTCTATAGAAGGAATGTATATGGAAGGATACAATGTACTGTATATAGAAGGATACAATGTAATGTATATAGAAGGATACAATGTAATGTATATAGGATACAATGTAATGTATATACGATGGAATGTATATAGAAGGATACAATGTACTGTATATAGAATACAATGTAATGTCTATAGGATGTAATGACTATAGAAGGATATAATGTACTGTATATAGGACGTAATGTCTACAGAAGGATGCAATGTAAATAGAATATAATGTAATGTCCATAGGATGTAATGTCTATAGAAGGATACAGTGTACTGTATATAGGATGTAATGTATATAGAATACAATGTACAATGTACTGTATATAGAAGGATACAATGTCTATAGAAGGATACAATGTACTGTATATAGAAGGATACAATGTACTGTATATAGGATACAATGTCTATAGAAGGATACAGTGTACTGTATACAGGATGTAATGTATATAGAATACAATGTACAATGTACTGTATATAGAAGGATACGTCTATAGAAGGATACAATGTACTGTATATAGAAGGATACAATGTCTATAGAAGGATACAATGTACTGTATATAGAAGGATACAATGTCTATAGAAGGATACAATGTAATGTCTATAGAAGGATACAATGTACTGTATATAGGATGTGATGTCTATAGAAGGATACAATGTACTGTATATAGGATGTAATGTCTATAGAAGGATACCATGTACTGTATATAGGATGTAATGACTATAGAAGGATACAATGTACTGTATATAGGATGTGATGACTATAGAAGGATATAATGGACATCCTATGAGGGTTAACCCTTTGTCCCCCGGTGATAATCGCTCCCATTTCCCCTGAACTCTCCCCCTAGGCCGCCCCCCTCCTCATAAAGATCCCGATCCACCCCGGGACCGGAAACGTGCCCGCTCCCCCCACCCGTCACGGGCCACTTCCCTCTCCCCCTCCTCCCCGCACCTTCCAGGGTCTCCGCAGTGGTCGGTCACGGGGCCTGAGCGCTGCTCGCGGTGTGAGGTTAGAGAGAGAGGAGTCGCCGCCCCGCCACTGCCGCCTCACCGAGCTAATGAGGCCGAGGCACAGGAAGCGGAGGGATTTACACGGCCGGGGGCCTGAGCGGGGCGGCCCCGGCGGCTGCCTGCCCAGACTACAATGGAGGGGGGCACATGGCGGGTGGGCCCTGCCCTCGGTTGGGGGTGTTTGGTGTTTCTCGGGGCGCCTACCTTTCCTTGCTGGGTTTCGGGATGAGAGGGGAAGGGAGAGGGCTCTTCAGGCTTTGGGAGGGCAGCCTAAGTGAACAATGCAGGGCTATGAAGAAAAGGGAGGGCCTCCCATAGGGGGGCGGGGTCAGCAGTCAGACTGGGAGGTTGTCCTGGATAATGCCTGTTCCTGTGCTGTGCTGAGTTCCTGGAAAGGAGGAAGTGTGATGTAATGAGAGTGTAAACATCGCACACATGAGGACTGACTGAAAGTTAAATGCAAAAAACCTTAAAAAGTGTAAAAATAGCTAAAACTTTCTTTTTCATTGTGGATAGATTAGGGGAGGCTTATAACCTTTCTTTGTCATGTGTCCCATTTGGGGAGATTTCCCTTCACTTCCTGTGCCATAGCCAACACAGGAAGTGAGAAAATCTGTCCAAAGTAAGGGAATCCCTGGTTGTCAACAGAGCTACTGTCCTCATTGGAAGATTTCCCCTCTTCCTGTTCTGGGGACAACCCAAAATTTGGCATCCTAAATTTTCACTTGTAGCGTTACCGGGTGCCAAGGTATCAGATTATTACTTTAATCTCTTCATCCCAAAGCAACTGCTAATTATTTTCTTTCGGGCTTACCATTATCGTCTTCCCAGTGTCCATCCTGGAGGTACTTATCACTCGTTCAATTGAAACACTGGCTCCAACACTTAGCTTTTTTTTTCTTTCCAAGTTTTATTTAGTAACATCATACGCAATAGAAAGACAGAGGGTGAAAAAGGGATTCAGGTACCTTGGACGCTGCGGTCGGAGATAATTTCTACATCCAGCGAATAACACTTCCACAGCTGGATTCAGCAATCACCGGATAGGCCTCTCTCACTGACCTAGCAGCCGATGCAATGCTCGAACACGGTCTCTGCCACAGACTTTACGATTCTGGGTGAACAAATTGTGGATGATCTGAACGGTCTCTGCCACAGACCGTACAGTCTTGAAAGAACTGACTGTGGTACTAATCCAAGACGTGTCTCCGACTGAGTTCTCAGGTTCTTCTCAAGATACCAGCCTTATGCTCGGTCCTCTCCCGAAGAGTCCTCCCCTGGTCACTGCAGTCCCTTGCTTCTTCCCGCAGGCCTGACAGCAAAGAGACCATCATGCCGGCCCATAGGCCATCAAGACTCTGATCCTTCCTTTAGTAGCTAGGCCTTAGTTCTGCCAAGCTCCAGGCAGAACTTTAAGGATTCATAGTCTCCCAGGCCAGGAGGGCCACGAGGAGGGGAGCGCCCCCCCCCCCCCCCCCCTCGGGGGGTCAGGAAGCGCGGACCAACCGATAGCCAAAAAATAACCCCAAAAGATGGCGTCTGTCCCTTAAACACCCCTACCCAGAAATGTCCGGCGTGTGAACCACAACCAACGAAAAGCTTCTGAGCAAAGAGTAGTCAATGTGTTTGAGCAGACTGTATTTCCCGATCCACCAATGATGACAGCACCACCCATGGTTGGATGGAAATCTGCACAGTCCAGCCAATCTGACACAGAAACCATTACATTTAAGCAATAATAAGTTGAGCCTAAACTGTAGCTTCAACTAATTTAAATAAAAAAAAAAAAAAATAGCGTCTGCTCATTAGGAGCAGGGGGCTACACACTGATAACAGTAAACCGGACAAAAAGAGGGTAAATCTCCCTACACAGACAGCAATACAAACCTGACAGGGGTTCTAATACGTCTCCAATCTGTCCAAAACTACAGAAAAAGTTTTGCCCTTAGAGCCCTTGCACACTGGGGCGGTTTGCAGGCGCTATTGCGCTAATAATAGCGCCTGCAAACCGCCCCGAAAGTGCCGCTGCTGTCATCCCAGTGTGCAAGCCCCGAGGGCTTGCACACTGGAGCGATGCGCTGGCAGGACGGTAAAAAAAGTCCTGCCAGCAGCATCTTCGGAGCGGTGAAGGAGCGGTGTGTATACCGCTCCTTTACCGCTCCTGCCCATTGAAATCAATGGGACGGCGCGGCTATACCGCCGGCAATGCGCCTCTGCAGAGGCGCTTTGCGGTGGTATTTAACCCTTTCTCGGCCGCTAGCGGGGGGTAAAACCGCCCCGCTAGCGGCCGCATACCGACGGTAAAACGCCGCTAATAATAGCGGCGTTTTACCGCCGACGCCGCCCAACGCCCCAGTGTGCAAGGGCTCTAAGTTATACTTCAACTGCTTCCCGCCCCTCTTATTGTGAGCACACGGCTCATCACAAATCACTGTAAAGAGCTTATGACGAGGCTCTTTAAGATGTGGTCAGCTGTGTCCAATTACAGCTGATCACAGTGTAAATAAGGAAAGCCAGTAAGCGGCATTCCTCAGCGGGGACATCTGCACTGAGAATCAGGGCACTGATCATCAGTGTCCTGATGATCAGTGCAGCCCCAATAGTGCCCACCAGTGATGCCTGTCAGTGCCCATCAGTGATGCCTGTCAGCGCCTCCTCATCAGTGCCGCCTATCAGTGCTGCATATTATTTCCTCCTTATCAGTGCTCCCTATCAGTTCCCATCAGTGCTGCATATTAGTGCCTCCCTTAATTTGCAGGGATTTCCCTTCACTTCCTGTCCCATACCCTCCTATCAGTACTGCATATTATTGCCTCCTTATCAGTGCCACCTATCATTGCCCATCAGTGCTGCATATTATTGCCTCTTTATCAGTGCTGCATATTATTGCCTCTTCATCAGTGCCACCTATCAGTGCTAATCAGTGCAGCGTATCAGTGCCCATCAGTGCTGCATATTAGTACTTCCCTTAATTTGCAGGGATTTCCCTTCATTTCCTGTCCCAAAGCCAAACAGGAAGTGATAGGAAATCTCTGCAAATTAAGGAAATTCCTTGGGGACCCCCAGGCCACCAGAACTAATGTCCCCATTGGAAGATTTTTCCCTCTATTACTTTTCTGGGGACAACCCAAAGTTTGAGAGTTTCTTTTACTTTCAATGATAATGGTAAACAGGACAAATAGAGAGAGTGAATCTTCCTAACAAGGGAACAGAGAGCAATAAAAACTGACAGGGGTTCTAATCCCTCCCCACTGTTTTCAAAACTGAAAAAAAAAGTTTTGCATTTAGTTATACTCTAACCAGCTCCACATCAGGCCAATTCTGGCATTTCACTCCTACATGTAAAAAAAAAAAAAATTAAATTAAGAAAACACAAAACACATTATTTACCCCAATTTTTTTGTGTAATGTGAGATGTTACACTGAGTAAATAGATACCTAACATGTCACGCTTTAAAATTGCGCACACTCGTGGAATGGCGCCAAACTTCGGTACCTAAAAATCTTCATAGGCGACGCTTTAAAAAGTTTTCAGGTAACCAATTTAGTGTTACAGAGGAGGTCTTGGGCTAGAATTATTGCTCTCACTCTAACGATCACAGCGATACCTCACATGTGTGGTTTGAACGCTGTTTACATATGCAAACATGACCTATGCATTTGCTTCTGCGTGCGAGCACGAGGGGGTGTTTATTTTATTTTTATATTTTTACACTATCCCTTTAATTTCTTTTTTATCACTTTTATTCCTATTACAAGAAATGTAAACATCCCTTGTAATAGGAATAGGGCATGATCGGTCCACTTTATGGAGAGATCTGGGGTCTATAAGTCCCGACATCTTGCCTCTATGCTGGAAAGCCTGAGATAAAAAAAAAAAAAACAGATCTTAAGCTTTCCAGCTAAAAAGTGTTTACATCTATCGGCGCCGGAAGTGACATCATGACGTCGCTTCCGGCCTCCGAGGGTCATAGAGATAGCCAGGGGACCATCTGGTCCACAGCCAGCTCTATGGTAAACCACTGCTGCCAGCGGATTCATTCTCCGGCTCCCTGATCGCACGGGCGCTATGATGGCTTTTACATGTGAGGGAATCGCCTGCTGAAAAAAAAGATATCTGAATGATGCCTGCAGATGCACCCATCATTCAGATATCTCCACTCAAAATTCAGGACAGCGTATGACATCCTTGCCTGGGAAGTGGTTAAAACGGAACTTAACCAAGCAGTAATGCCATCAATCTCTCAATGCCCCTCTCTTGCTCAGTTTTTTTTTTTTTTTTAAATGATGACGCAGAAGAGGGGTGGGGAAGGGCATTCATGTGTGGTTAAGTTCCTTAATAACGTGGAAGTTTACCCATATCAACCATATCAAAGCTTAAGGCCGGGTTCACACCTATGCGAATTAGATGCGGGTTTCCCCGCATCTAATTCGCATAGCAGGAGAATGTGACTGGCTCCCTACGGAGCCGGTTCACATATCTCCGTTGCGGCTGCGGAGCGCACTGCACAGGAACGCTGTGCATCTTTGGCTCCGTTTCAGGGCCGAATTCAGGCAAAGATTCTGCCCTGATTCGCCCCTGAAATGGAGAACAGGGACGAACAGCGTTGCTGTGTGATCCGCGGCCGTTTTAGGCGTGAACCGAGCCTAAAGGAGCTGTAAAGTCTCAGGGTTTTAGAATGCACTAAGGTGAAAAACCTTCTGTGCTGCAGCTCCCCCCAGAGCCCCCCTTATTCTTACCTGAACCAGATCGTTCTAGCAACGAGAACAAGCCCAGAAGCTCCAGCTGCTGTCTCAAATCTTCATTGGATAGATTGATAGCCATGGAAGCCATTGGCTCTCGCAGCTGTCAATCAAATCCAGTGAGACGGGAGTCGGGGGCTGGGCCTTGTCCTGCTGTCTGTGTCAATGGGCGCAGCAGCAAGACTCAGGATCGCGCCCTCACGAGTGCCCCCATGGAAAGCGGCTCTCTGTGGGGGCACTCGATGAAGGAAAGGAGCCAGGAGAACCGCCGGGGGACCCCAGAAAAGAAGGATCGGGGCCGCTCTGTGCAAAACCCTTCCACAGAGCAGGTAAAAAAAAAACAAAAAACAAAGCTTTACTATCACTTTAATTTAAAGCGGCGTTCCAATAAAAAAATAAAAAAAATAAAAGTCAGCAGCTACAAATACTGCAGCTGCTGACTTTTAATAATCAGACACTTACCTGTCCCAGGGTCCAGTGATGCGGGGGAACAAAGCCCTCTCGTTGCCCCCTCCTCTCTGTGGCGCCGGAATTGTCACTGTGGGCGCCCGGCTGTGGCTTCACAGCCGTACACGCACAGCGCATCATCTGGGACCTGTGACGTGTCCCAGATGACTGCCGAAAGGGGGGGAAAGGTGATCTCCCTTCCGGCGCCGCGGAGCCCCAGGAGGAAGTGGGAGCTGGAACCCTCTAAAAAGAGGGTTTCCGCTCCTCCCCCGCCCCCCAAAAAAAAAATGACATGCCAAATGTGGCATGTCAGGGGGTCACCTTCCCTTAAAGCGTAAGTTCCATATTTGGGTGGAACTCCGCTTTAACAAGCTGAAGTTAGAAGCTGATTGGCTACCATGCAGAGCTGCCTCAGATTCTGAGTACTGCAGTTTTAGTAAATCTACCGCACTGTAACATTGCAGTCCCAGGAGACAGTGGGGCCCGGCCTAGGCTGGAAATCAGGGAGTGCCGCCTTGTAGCACAAAAACTAACAGGAAAGTAAAAATTATAGCACCAGTGCTGCCTCATTAGTGCCCATCAGTGCAGACTATCAGTGCCCATGAGTGCAGACTATCAGTGCTGCCTCATCAGTGCCCATGAGTGCAGACTATCAGTGCCCATGAGTGCAGACTATCAGTGCTGCCTCATCAGTGCCCATGAGTGCAGACTATCAGTGCAGACTATCAGTGCCCATCAGTGCAGCTTTATTAGTGCCCATAAATAAAGGAGAAAAATTACCTGTTTGCAAAATTTTATAACAAATTATGAAAAAGTTTTTTGTTTTTTCCAAAATGTTGTCTTTGTTTATTTAGCAAAAAAAAAACCCAGTGGTGATTAAATACCACCAAAAGAAAGCTCTATTTGTGTGAAAAAAATGATAAAAATTTCATATGTGTTCAGAGTAGCATGACTGTGCAATTGTCATTCAAAGTGTGACTGGATGAAGGCTGAAAGCTGAAAATTGACCTGGGCAGTAAGGGGGGTGAAAGAGCCTGGTAGATAAGTGGTAAGGGCCTCATTCAAACGGGTGCATAGACCCGCACCTCTGTGTCGTGGGTTGTGTTTATGTACTCGGGGAATGACAGGTGTTCTGTGCGTAAATAAAAATAGCCACCGCACCAAAAGAAGTCGATCTCAAATCTCAGTAGTAAAACATACAGTAGCTCATGCAATAAAAACATCAGTGTTTTGTGGACTCACAGGTCCCCTTTCTCAAGGAGACAGACAAAGGGATCTAAGGCATACCTCCCACCTTTCTGAGATGGAAACCAGGGACACCTATTAGCAAAAGTATGCAGGCATAGGACACACCCCTGCCACGCCCCCTTAAAGGAGAATTATACAAAAAAATGTGTTAATCAATCAGCACAGACCCGCCCTGTCAGAGGAGCAGCTGATCTGCTCTCCTCTACTCGCGTCTGACAGACACGAGTGAGGAAAAGCCGATCAACGGCTCTTCCCATTTACACTGTGATCAGCCGTGATTGGACACGGCTGATCATGTGATAGTCTCGGTCAGCCTGACACACCGCAACAACAATCAGCGCGATGCGTGCCCCCGGGGGCGTGTAGCGGCTTGATATCCTGGTGACCTCATATGACGTCCGGTCAGGATATTGAAACCACTTTGCTGCCATCATTTTGCTATATGGCGGGCGGCAAGTGGTTAAACCCACAAGTGCTTTTTTTTACCACTATTATTGCTTTATATTGGTTTTTGAAATTTACAAATGCAGCAATTTAGAATTTGGATGAAAGGTTTAGCACTGGGAAACACTTTTTGAAAGTTAAAAAGTGCATTTTATATACATCTATATAGATCAGACCAAAATGAGGGACAAATGAGGAGGAAAGAGGGACAGAGGGACATTGCTCAAAATCAGGGACAGTCCTGGGAGCTATGACTGAGGTTCTCGGAAATGTCGGTGCGTTACTACTGACAGCTCAGTTAAAATTTGAGATCTAATTGATGGTGCATTGACCATCGTTGTTGATGAAATTATACAGTTTTTCGGTTGCCGCATGCAGGAAGATCTGTACAGCCGCTGCGTCTCTCAGCGCGTCATTGCTTTTGGCAAGCTGGCTACTAGACATGTGCGGTCTGTTTAATTCCAAATTGAAATTCGGACAAATTTTTCGTTATGCGGAAATTCAGAGGTATCCGAATTTTCGAATTACAATAGTAACAAATTTAAACAAATCCGAAATAACGAATCAAAATTTTGTACAAAGTTCGAATTAGAATTCGAATAGTTTTTTAATCAAATTTGAATTTCCAAAGACAATAACATAGAATAGAAAATAAAGGAATAGAGTAGACAAGAATATAACAGAATAGAAAATAATAGTATATAAAACAAAAGAATAGAATATAAAAGTAAAGAGTAAAACAAAACAGAATACAAAATAAAAGAATAGAAAAAAATAGAATAGAAAAAAAGAATAGAATAGAAACTAAAAGAATAGAGCAAAACAGAACAAACAAAAATAGAAAATAAAAGAACAGAATAAAATAGAATATAAAATAAAGGAATAGAATAGAATAAAATAGAAAGAATATAACCATCTTCTGGAATTCAAATTTCGAATGGAATACATTCAAATTTGAATAGAATAGAAAAGAATAGAATATAAAATAATAGAATAGAATAAACAATAGAAATGAATAGAATAAAATATAACCGTATTCCAAAGTTTGAATTTACAATAGAATAAATTCAAATAGAATACAAAAGGATAGAATATAATAGAAAAGAATAGAATAAAAAAGAAAATAGAATAGAAAAAAGAATAGAATAGAATGCAATGAAAGAATATAACTATCTTCCAAAATTCTAATTTCAAATAGAACAAACTTGATTTCGAATGGAATTTGTTTCAAAAGCAATTCGGATGGAATTCAATTCGAATGGCTGGGTGTGCTGTTCGTCCCTGCAAGTGAGAGAGGCGGAGCCACCTACAGTGTGTGGGAAGGTACTAGATAAGAAGAGGGGTAAAAGTGAGATGGTGATGGGGGATGCAGAGGTAAGCAGCTGTGGAAAAAGGCTAAACTTTGCACTATGTACGCAGCACACCCCCAAACTCCACACTATATACGTAGCGCACCCCCAAACTCTGCACTATGTATGTAGCGCACCCCCGAACTCTGCACTCTGTATGTAGCGCACCCCTGAATTCTGCACTATGTACGTAGTGCACCCCTGAACTCCGCACTCTGTATGTAGCGCACCCCCGAACTCTGCACTCTGTATGTAGCGCACCCCTGAAATCTGCACTTTGTACGTAGCGCCCCCGAACTCTGCACGTAGTGCAACCATGAACTCTGCACTTTGTGTATGACCCAGCGGTGTACCAAGGGTGGGGGGGCACCTGGGTGACACACATTGGGGGGGTGTCAGGCACCCCAGGTGAATGTGGGGCCCCTGTTTTTTCCCTGTCATTGCAGCTTTGTAAATAGTTGATCCGATCAGCAGAGAGCCCAGTGGTGTGGGGGAACCTGTCTGTGACACCCCCCTGTCATCTCACCAAGTTAGGCTGTCCCTCTGGGATGTTCACTATCTCCGGAGATGGTGGGTGTGGTTGGGGAGTGGCTGCCTTCTCCACTCCTCCTACAGACTCCTCCCCTCAGGCTGACCCTCTCCAGCAGCTAAAGAAGAAAGAGGAGGAGAGACCACAGCAGGGTTGCCAACTGCCAGTAAATTTACTGACAGTTTGTAAAAATCAGCGATTTTTTTTTTTTTTACAACTGCCAGTAAATATCAGGGGCTGATAATTTCATGCTGTGTTGACTTTTTAAGTATAAATCAAGCAAATTACTTTGTTATAGGTATTGTCAGTGTTTCCATATTATGTTTATACTGTTCAAATATTCAATCTGTTAGTTTTCAATTGGAGTTCTGTAATTTCTCAGGTTGCCATTAAAAAAGTGCTCTGCCAGTAAAATTTTCCATGTTTTGTCAGTAAAAAATTATGTGGGAGGTTGGCAACCCTGGACCACAGCAGCCCGGGAATCATCTGACAAGCTGTAAGTGACTGAGCAATGCACATTGTTACTACATGCTGACCTAACCTGGCTCTATATACCACCCTGACCTGGCTCTATATACCCACCTAACCTGGCTCTATATATTACCCTAACCTGACACTATATACCACCCTGACCTGGCACTATATACCCACCTAACCTGGCTCTATATATTACCCTAACCTGACACTATATATCACCCTAACCTGCCACTATATACCACCCTGACCTGGCACTATATGCCCACCTAACCTGGCACTATATAACACCCTGCCCAGGCACTATATACCACCCATGTACTGTACTATACACTATGCACTCCTGGTATTTAATGCCCCTTTGAAACCCTCCAACTGTTAGTGAAAAGTGGCCACACCCGCTATTTGATGTAGTTTGGAGGGTGTGTGTGGTGGGTTTTTGGGGGTCGTGATTGCATTTCTATTATTTACCTATTTTAAGAGAAATAAAAGCCTTGCCTTCAACTATATAGTGCACAGGCCTACCTGACTGCATACAAATTGAAAGTGTTGTTTAGGTATGACCTCATATTATATGGTTTTTGGTAAATCTAAAGGAAAATTGTACAATGTATGGCCAGCTTTTGTGATTTCCAGGTTCCAGAGATGTCCCACAGTTATGGCATATAAATACTTACACTGGCCCAAGCTGTATAAGAATGATATACAGTATCTCACAAAAGTGAGTACACCCCTCACATTTTTGTAAATATTTTATTCTATCTTTTCATGTGACAACACTGAAGAAATGACACTTGTCTACAATGTAAAGTAGTGAGTGTACAGCTTGTATAACAGTGTAAATTTGCTGTCCCCTCAAAATAACTCAACACACAGCCATTAATGTCTAACCTGCTGGCAACAAAAGTGAGTACACCCCAAAGTGAAAATGTCCAAATTAGGCCCAATTAGCCATTTTCCCTCCCCGGTGTCATGTGACTCATTAGTGTTACAAGGTCTCAGGTGTGAATGGGGAGCAGGTGTGTTAAATTTGGTGTTATCGCTCTCACTGTCTCATACTGGTCACTGGAAGTTCAACATGGCACCTCATGGCAAAGAACTCTCTGAGGATCTGAAAAAAGAATTGTTGCTCTACATAAAGATGGCCTAGGCTATAAGAAGATTGCCAAGACCCTGAAACTGAGCTGCAGCACGGTGGCCAAGACCAGACAGCGGTTTAACAGGACAGGTTCCACTCAGAACAGGCCTCATCATGGTCAACGAAAGAAGTTGAGTTTATGTGCTCAGCGTCATATCCAGAGGTTGTCTTTGGGAAATAAACGTATGAGTGCTGCCAGCATTGCTGCAGAGGTTGAAGGGGTTGGGGGTCAGCCTGTCAGTGCTCAGACCATACGCCGCACACTGCATCAAATTGGTCTGCATGGCTGTCATCCCAGAAGGAAGCCTCTTCTAAAGATGATGCACAAGAAAGCCCGCAAACAGTTTGCTGAAGACAAGCAGACTAAGGACATGGATTACTGGAACCATGTCCTGTGGTCTGGTGAGACCAAGATTAAACCTATTTGATTCAAATGTTGTCAAGCGTGTGTGGCGGCAACCAGGTGAGGAGTATAAAGACAAGTGTGTCTTGCCTACAGTCAAGCATGGTGGTGGGAGTGTTATGGTCTGGGGCTGCATGAGTGCTGCCGGCACTGGGGAGCTACAGTTCATTGAGGGAACCATGAATGCCAACATGTACTGTGATATACTGAAGAAGAGCATGATCCCCTCCCTTCGGAAACTGGGCCGCGGGGCAGTTTTCCAACATAATAACGACCCCAAACACACCTCCAAGATGACCACTGCCTTGCTAAAGAAGCTGAGGGTAAAGGTGATGGACTGGCCAAGCATGTCTCCAGAAGTAAACCCTATTGAGCATCTGTGGGGCATCCTCAAATGGAAGGTGGAGGAGCGCAAGGTCTCTAACATCCACCAGCTCCGTGATGTCATCATGGAGGAGTGGAAGAGGACTCCAGTGGCAAACTATGAAGCTCTGGTGAACTCCATGCCCAAGAGGGTTAAGGCAGTGCTGGAAAATAATGGTGGCCACACAAAATATTGACACTTTGGGCCCAATTTGGACATTTTCACTTAGGGGTGTACTCACTTTTGTTGCCAGCGGTTTAGACATTAATGGCTGTGTGTTGAGTTATTTTGAGGGGACAGCAAATTTACACTGTTATACAAGCTGTACACTCACTACTTTACATTGTAGAAAAGTGTAATTTATTCAGTGTTGTCACATGAAAAGGTATAATAAAATATTTACAAAAATGTGAGGGGTGTACTCACTTTTGCGAGATAATGTAGTATTTCTTTTTTTTCTCTCTTTAGCTCTGAAGCTGACTCGCTGTCATATTTATGAAATTCTGCTTCTCAGCATGCATGTAAATGTTACAGACTTCCCGCATGGTTCTGTGAGTTCCAGCGTGCTCTCATACAGTAGGTGGCAGGACGGGGCTGTCATGTACAGTCATGCGTGTTCAATCATCAGCACAGCATTTCATAGGAAGCTGCTAGTAGGAGCGTGTGTGTTCAGCTTCACTGGTGTTCAGGTATGCCCCATACTGGGCCAGGGGTTACAGTTCCTGGATTCAGAACACGACATGCAACAATTTACTCCAAAACTGTTCTGTACACAATGAGGTTGATGTACTAAAGCCACATGCCCAACGGGCATAAAAAAATGCGGCTTATACAAACTTTTGGCATTTTTTATGTAGAGGCAGTTCCATGTTAGCCTATGTGTCCATGCACATTTGGGTGTCTACAGGCATATTTGTTACAGGCCTAAACGCAGCGATTTTTAACCACTTCCTTACCGCTCTATCGCCAAAAGACAGCTTCGGACTCAGCTGATCACAGATGGTGGTAGAGGGCCAATCACAGCGGCCCTTTACTGCGTGATCAGCTGTGTCCAATCACAGCTGATCACAGTGTAAACAGACTTGCCAGTTATCGACAGTACTTTCCTCACGTGCTTTCACAGTGTGAGGAGAGGAGAGCTGGTAACTGGCAATCCTGACAGGGGACATGCACACTGATAATCAGGGCACTGATCATAAGTGTCCTGCTTATTAGTGCAGTCCCATCAGTGCCCATCAGTGCTGCTCATCAGTGCCGCCTCTCAGTGCCACATATCAGTGCTGCCTATCAGTACCCATTATTGCCGCCTTTCAATGCAGCCTCATCAGTGCCTCCTCATCAACGCTCATCAGTGCCACCACTCAATGCCCATCAGTGATGCCTATCGGTGCCACCTATCAGTGCCGCCTATCAGTTCTGCATATCAGTGCAGTCTCATCAGTGCCGCTTATAATTGCCCTGTGTGCCCCATTAGTGCCCCAGTGTTTTGGGGAAAACACTTGTAAACGCAAACGCGCCTAAACGCATCTACAATATGATCCATAGGAGCGTTGTTTATGCTGCATTTTTCTGCCAGCATTGTTTTTCTGCTGCCTACCCTAAATGTCTGTTTACTTAAAATGGTTGTAAAGCTAGCACTAATGCCGCGTACACACGATCAGAATTTCCGTTGGAAAAACCTTGGATGGTTTCTCCGACGGAATTCCGCTCAAGCTTGCCTTGCATACACACGGTCACACAAAAGTTCTCTGAACTTTCGACCGCCAAGAACGCGGTGACGTACAACGTTACGACGAGCCGAGAAAATTAAGTTCAATGCTTCTGAGCATGCGTCGAATTGTTTCCGAGCATGCGTAGGAATTTTGCGCGTCGGAATGGCTACAGACGATCAGAATTTCCGATAGGAACTTTTTCCGTCGGAAAAATAGAGAACTCAATCTTTTTTTGGCGGAAATTACGACAGCAAAACTCATACACACGGTCGGAATTTCCGACCAAAAGCTCACATCGGACTTTTCTTGTTGGAATTTCCGATCGTGTGTACGCGGCATTAGTGCCATTTCTGTCTGCTGCTTTCAGCATGAATCACCTCTGACAAGTTTTCCTGACACCAAGAGAAAAATGGTGATGGGGAAGAATCTCCAGTTGATTGACAGGTTCAGCTCTGTTCCTGTGTGCTGTGTCCCTTCCCTCCAATCAGCTCTTCACTGAGCTCTGATAGTTTCAGTTCTCCGCCCACTTTTTTCTGAACGCTCAGTCAACCTTTATTAATTTTGGACTTTAAATGAATGAAAAAAAGAGAAAACATCAGATACACAGGTACAACTTATGTAGGAGTATTGGTTTTGTCTCTGTGTATCCCCTGAGGCCAGTCACTTCACTGAGTATACAATGCCTTAAAAAAGTATTCATACCCCTTGAAATTTTCCGCATTTTGTCACGTTACAACCAAAAACATAAATGTATTTTATTGAGATTTTATGTGATAGACCAATACAAAGTGAACATAATTGTGAAGTGGAAGGAAAATGATAAATGGTTTTCAATATTTTTTACAAATAAATATGTGAAAAGTGTTGCGTGTATTTGTATTCAGCCCCCTTTACTCTGATACCCCTAACTAAAATCTAGTGGAACCAATTGCCTTCAAAAGTCATCTAATTAGTAAATAGAGTCCACCTGTGTGTAATTTATTCTCAGTATAAATACAGCTGTTCTGTGAAGCCCTCGCAGGTTTGTTAGATAACCTTAGTGAACAAACAGCATTGTGAAGGCCAAGGGACACACCAGACAGGTCAGGGATAACGTGGTAGAGAAGTTTAAAGAAGGGTTAGGTTATAAAAAAATATCGCAAGTTTTGAACATCTCACGGAGCACTGTTCAATCCATCATCCGAAAATGGAAAGAGTGAGGCACAACTGCAAACCTACCAAGACATGGCCGTCCACCTAAACTGACAGGCCGGGCAAGGAGAGCATTAATCAGAGAAGCAGCCAAGAGGTCCATGGTAACTCTGGAGGAGCTGCAGAGATCCACAGCTCAGGTGGGAGAATCTGTCCACAGGACAACTATTAGTCGTGCTCTCCACAAATCTGGTCTTTATAGAAGAGTGGCAAGAAGAGAGACATTGTTGAAAGAAAGCCATAAGAAGTCCCGTTTTCAGTTTGCTAGAATCCATGTGGTGGACACAGCAAACATGTGGAAGAAGGTGCTCTGATTAGATGAGACCAAAATTGAACTTGTTGGCCTTAAACCAAAACGCAATGTGTGGCGGAAAACTAACACTGCACATCACCCCCAACACACCATCCCCACCGTGAAACATGGTGGTGGCAGCATCATGTTGTGGGGATGCATTTCTTCAGCAGGGACAGGGAAGCTGGTCAGAGTTGATGGGAAGATGGATGGAGCCAAATACAGGGTGATCTTAGAAGAAAACCTGTTATGCCGTGTACACACGATCGGAATTTCGGCCCGCAAAAGACCGATGAGAGCTTTTGTCGGAAAATACGACCGTGTGTATGCTCCATCTGACTTTTGCTGGCCGTATTCCAGCCAGCAAAAGATTGAGAGCATGTTCCCAATTTTTCGGTCGGAAAAAGTTCTTATCCGAACATGCGATCATCTCTGGCAATTCCGACGGTCAAAATTCCTACGCATGCTCGGAAACAATTTGACGCATGCTCGGAAGCATTGAACTTCATTTTCTCGGCTCGTCGTAGTGTTGTACCTCACCCCGTTCTTGACGGTCGTAAGTTCAGCGAACTTTTGTGTGACCCTGTGTATGCAATGCAAGCTTGAGCGGAATCCCGTTGGAAAAGCCATCATATCTTTTTCCGACGAGAAGTCCGATCGTGTGCATTAGAGTCTGCAAAAGACTTGAGACTGGAGCGGAGGTTCACCTTCCAGCAGGACAACGACCCTAAAGCCAGAGCTACAATGGAATGGTTTAGATCAAAGCATATTCATGTGTTAGAATGTCCCAGTCAAAGCCCAGACCTAAATCCAATTGAGAATCTGTGGCAAGACTTGAAAATCGCTGTTCACAGACGCTCTCCATCCAATCTGACAGAGCTTGAGATATTTTGCAAAGAAGAATGGGCAAAAATATCACTCTCTAGATGTGCAAAGCTGGTAGAGACATCCCCAAAAAGACTTGCAGCTGTAATAGCAGTGAAAGGAGGTTCTACAAAGTATTGACTCAGGGGGGCTGAATATAAATGTACCCCACACTTTCCACTTTTTTTACTTGTAAAAAATGTTGAAAACCATTTATCATTTTCCTTCCACTTCACAATCACGTGTTGGTCTATAACATAAAATCCCAATAAAATACATTTACGTTTTTGGGTGTAACATGACAAAGTGAGGAAAATTTCAAGGGGTATGAATATTTTTCAAGGCACTGTATGTGAGGGTTTACAAACACTTTAAGGTGACCATAAAGGGACTGAAATTCATCCAGTTCACCAGTGTGTGGCCATACCTGTTCAACAGACGTCGATCATTCATTTTACAAAATAAACGCTCACTTCTCATAAGTTTACACTAGTGCTGCTGCATGATGACGCATTTTTTGTGCATTTTTGTAGTTGTACACAACCTCTAGAATAATGGCTATTGTTATTATGGATAATTATGTGGAGTTTAACCAATTATTTTTTGGGCATTTGTTCTTCATGCTCTGTCTCTCCGGAGGCTACATACTTTGTGCGAAGAGTGTCCCTCTAATGCCGCGTACACACGGTCGGACTTTTCATCTACAAAAGTCCGACGGACGCCGACGGACTAAAGCTGGCTGACAATCCGATCGCGTGTGGGCTTCCCCGGACTTTCAGCTGACTTTTCCAGCCGCAAATCTGACGGACTTTAGATTTGAAACATGCTTCAAATCTTTACGTCGTAACTACGCCGGACCCAGAAAGCCGCTCGTCTGTGTGCTAGTCCGACGGACAAAAACCCACGCTAGGGCAGCTATTGTCTCCTGGTTATCAACTTCCTTATTTTAGTCCGGTGTACGTCATCACGTACGAATCCGTCGGACTTTTGTGTGATCGTATGTAGGCAAGTCCGTCATAAGAAAGTCTGCCGCAAGTCCGCCAAAAGTCTGACAAAAGTCCGTCGAAAGTCTGTCGGACAGGCTGTCGGACTTTTGTAGCCGAAAAGTCCGACCGTGTGTACGCGGCATAAGTCTTCTCTCCAGGTCGAACTTTATTGAATCATACAGAATCGAGTGAATCAGGCAAACACCACATTATAGCCACTAGAAGGAGATGGCGACCATAGTAAATAAGTATTTATTTATATCAGGGGGTGCCCAACCAGTGGCCCAAGGGCCACATGTGGCCCATGGAGCCCTCTGATGTGGCCCGCGACCTCCTGCTCTGGGATGGCGGGTTGGCAAGCCCAGATTGCAGGTTGCCGACCCATCGTCCAAGAGCATCAGTGTTGTGAATGAAGCCAGAGGTAGAGGAAGCAAGCGGCTGCGGAGCAAGAGCCTCATAAGCCAATGCTTCCTGTATAGCGCCGGCTCCTGTCATAGGCGGAATGATACCAAATGCACGCCGCCTGGGACAGCAACAGACAGCGATACCTGAATGCAAGACTGTTATTAGAGGTAAGTTTATTACTAAAATCACAGTGTATATATGGGTATATCTGTTCTGCAGTGGATACTGGGCTGCTTTCAAACTGATCCGCAGGTGTAGCGCAGTGCACCTGCGGCTTAAAGAGGAAGTAAACCCTAGTGGGTTTTACTTCCTTTTTATTTCCCTGCAAAGGTAAAGCATAATGGGCTAGTATGCCTCGCACAGTAGCCCATTATGTGCCACTTACCTGAAACCGAAGCCTGCGATGTCAGCGCTGTCCCCACTGGCTGGAAGCGTCCATCTTCACCCCTCTTCCTTCCCGGGCCACGATCTCCACGTCTGTGACTGTCCGGAGTCGCGTGACGTTACTACCGCACATGCGAACGGGAGCCGACAGTCACGGCATGACCCCTTTAGAAACAGCACAATCTGCCCTCTCTAAAGTGTGCATGCGCCATACACATCGGCGCGGCGGCTTTATTGTAAATATCCACGACTCGCGCATGCGCAGTAGGGAACTAGGTTGTAGAGAAGGAAAAAGCCGCTCACAGGACACTTACTCCTCTCTAGTGGTGAACGCCCTCACACAGCCTCACAGGTGCTGGCTCTGCACAAATCTTGGAAAACAAGGAAGAAAAAATCTGGACGGCCGCACTTCCATGTAGAAAAAAACACATTTATTGTAATAAAAATTAAATAAATGCAAAACAGGTCACATCACAAGTAGATGAAGTGGGATAGCTGCTAACGCGTTTCACATCAACCGATGCTTATTCATAGAGGTTCATTGAGCTATGAATAAGCATCGGTTGATGTGAAACGCGTTAGCAGCTATCCCACTTCATCTACTTGTGATGTGACCTGTTTTGCATTTATTTAATTTTTATTACAATAAATGTGTTTTTTTCTACATGGAAGTGCGGCTGTCCAGATTTTTTCTTCCTTGTTTTCCAGGGAACCAGGCTGTGGCGGCTTCACAGCCTGGTTCCCTTACTAAAGATGCTGGCGCCTGCACTAAAGGACTTTTCGGCTTCGGGCTCCCTGGACAGGTAAGTGTCCTTATTTTAAAAGTCAGCATCTACAGTATTTGTAGCTGCTGACTTTTTTTCTTTTCTTTTTTTCAGACGGAACTCCGCTATAAGGGGGCAAATCCTTCCGAGGCTGAAGTGGTTAAGTGGCCCCCTCTCTTCAAAAAGTTGGGCACCCCTGATTTATATTATCATCAGCTCCATCTAGTGGTCACAATGTGGTATTTTATTGATGAACTCTACTTTTTGTAAATCCATAACATTTGACCTGGTGAGAAAATATTCTAATAACATTTGATTTTGCTCCCATTCGCATTGAACAAATGTACATGCAGTTTCGCCAGACAATTTTTTTTATTTATTTATTTTTATTTTTATAAATACACTACTATGTAAGAACTGAAATTGTTAGACTGTCCTAAACCTTATATACAATTCCTAAATGAATGGTTATTGTTATTATTGGTTAATTCATGTGTGGGTTTAACCAATTATGTTTTGTGCATTCATTCTTCATGCTCTGTGGCTCTGGAGGGCGTGGCAGGGTGTGTGTCCCTTGACTATATATTTTGTGCTAAAGGTTTCCATTTAGCACAAATTTAAAGTTGGGAGGTATGCTTAAACATGTGCACACTGGTTTACATTGTGTAGAGGGGATGTGATGCTTTGTTACAACTGATCACACTGTTTGTGTTTTGTTTTTTTATACTTTATTGAATGTTACAAAATTGCACTTTGTTCAACTCTATGTTATAGTAGTAGTGTGCACTGTGTAAAAATGCAGAATGTATGCTTTTTTTATGCAGCGCAACGGACCTCATGGTGACATGCAGTGCATTGAGTTGCGCTGCTGCATTTTGTGGCATAAGGAGAGTTGCACATGCTGCATTTTTTGCAGTGAACGCGATCGCGCATTTATGGGGTGAACAGTGCCCTGGTGTGGAGTTTCTGCAGATCAACGCAGCTCAACTGGCATGGTGGTAATGAATTCTTAGAAATGTCACATTTTCAGTTGTAAAAAGGCAGGGTCCTGCCACTAGGTGGAGCTTTTGATCTACTATATACATTTGTGTTAGCCTGTGCTTCCATGTAATGTCCTAGTAGAAAAAATTTGTAAACAATAAAAGCAAAATCAAATAATGCAGGTATTTATACAAAAAAAGAAAAATGCATTAGCAAACCATGGAAAAGTAGGTAGCATACATGCACATCAATCCCTGCTCTCGAGGAGCTTACAATCTAAGGTGCTTATCTCACATGCATACAAATACTAAGGTCACTTTAGGCACCATGCACACTGGGCATTTAGCTCCGATGCATGGGATTCCGGCATTTAGCCGTGGATGGAGAGCATGGGTGCACCATCCAGCCCTGCTGGCAACCTGTCAAACTCTATGGGAGTCTGACAACTCCTGCACATTGTCCTATTGAGTCTACAGGACAGGAAATAAAGAGGAATCTCCCTTTAAGGTACATAGATAGCGAAAAAAATAACACTGACAGCAGTTTTAACATTTTACCTTTCCCCCATTTTTATTTTTTCCAAACAAGCTTTTATTTTGGAGAGAATACAACGATACAAAGATCTGGTAAATTACAGTAACATTCTCCTATTCTATTAAAAATGATAAAAAATAAAAAAAAGTTTTGGCTTTAGATTTGCTTTAAAGCAGAACTCCAGTCAAAAATGAAAAAAAGAAAAAAGCATCATTTGCTTTTATACTTACCCTCAACCGGGAGCCGTCTCCTGCAGTGCAAGATGTCCTCAGTCTTCGGTGGTCGATTGACAGCAAGCATCATTCCCCCCACTTCCTCTGAGCCCAGGCTGTCATGTACCTGTTTGTCAGCCTGTAAATGGACAGAAATTTAACATTCACATAAGTGTACACAACGTTTACAGTGCAATTCATTGTTAATGGCACCCCAAATGTGCCAAGCAAGAGCCCAGCGAGAATGAGCAGCAAAACGGGTGGATAAAAAAATGCATAAAGCTAAAAAAAGATACATGGGCTTCTCTGCCTCACATGTAGAGAAATGCAACATCATATCAAAAACATACATATATGTGACGCCTGATCTTGCTTGACAGTAGTGTGAATGGAAGCTAAGGGGGAAGCAGTTTCTTTCTGCAGCTCTGCTTTTTCCTCTTATCCGCATACTCCCGGTCAGGACATGAACTGATTAGCTCCTTATGCTGCTTCTTCATCCCCCACTCTAAGTTCTGCTGTACAGAGGATTAAAAAATAGTGGTAATTCAAATTCAAGTTTTACACTGTTTTCATAAAAAAAATGCATTAAATGATGTGTTGATGACTACAGAACTGCAATAATGTGTGTCTTTTATATCTGCTGTGGACAGGCGACCCCGGGTCATGGTGTGTATTAGCACCTTCAGCATAGCTCCCAACTGTCCCTGATTTCGAGGGACTGTCCCTGATTTGGAGCAATGTCCCTCTGTTCCCCTCATTTTGGCCTCATAAATTCCCTTATCCCTTGAAGTTTTAGTCCCGTGCCATGTCCCGATATCTCAGTGTAAAGTTCTGTTGCTGCTGCCCAGCTCTGCCCTATTGGCATGTACAGATGACTCACCCGCAGACCCTGTGTTTACATGTAAATAGCCTGCAATGATATGTAAATAGCCTCCGCATTAATATGTAAATAGCCGTGGACCATGGCATTGATATGTAAATAGAGGTGGCATTCATATGTATATTATGTCCCCCTGAGGTCATATCTACCATCACTTCTGCTAAATGCTGCTCACTGGGGAGGTAAAGGAGCACGCTTTTAAGTCCTGCCTACAAGTATAGTCATTAAAGTGGGGTTCCACCCAAAAAAAAAAACTACATGAAAAATCCTAAAAAAAAAATACAAAAAAACATTTGGATATTTTTTTTTTTTTTTACTCACCTCTAAATGCCTGTTGCTAGGGGGTCCCTCGTAGTCTGCTTCTTCCAGTGCCTGGGCTGGTGACATCACTTCCCCCTCAGCACAGGAAGGGCTCAGCTCTGCTCCCTCCCTCCTGTCAATCATCTGGGACCCATTACAGGTCCCAGGTGACTGAGCGGCCAATCAGGGCGCTCGGCGCCGCTCGCGCATGCGCAGTGGGTGCCAGGCTGTGAAGCCACATCCCGGCGCCCACAGTTGCAATGCCAGGGGAGACGAGCGGGGCTTCGATCCCCCGCATCGCTGGACCCAGGGACAGGTAAGTGTCCAATTAAAAGTCAGCAGCTGCAGTATTTGTAGCTGCTAACTTTTAATTTTTTTTTTTTTTTTTTGACTGGAACTCCTCTTTAAGCCGAACATCAGCCTGTTCTGCAAAGGTAAGCAAATTGGACGTGGAACCCTTCTTCAAAATAACATGGTGCCACAGCACCCTGAATTTTGGTGCATGTGAATACGCACATCTCAGCCGATGCATAAGGGCGTCATTAACAAATAAGGGCACTGCTGTTTATCTGCTAAAGGGCAGCATGTTTCTGTGGTGTCATGAAAGCTTGCATGGAAGAGGAGGCCCAAGAAAATGTTTGCCCAGGGTCCAATCAATATTAAAGATGGCCCTGCTGAGCGTGTATGTTTGCAGGGGGCAGATGTGGCCAAGCCCAGAGCAGGTAAGCTCCGGGAGGGAGTTTGACTAAGTAAGAGTGAGTGAGCCAGGAGGCTGAAGTTTTTCTGTTATACAATGATGGTGGAACCCCCCCGCGAGGGAAGACTTTTTGTGAAGTTTGTTTTGTTTAAATAAAACTGGGCTGCCACGCCCTTAAAAAATACATTCTAGACTGACCGGTGTTCCTGAAAACGCATACACCATTTGAGCATAATCACCCCAGATCGTTACAATTCCTGGAGCTCAACTTTGAAATATAGAGACTTCTGTGACCCCTTTCGGCAAGCCCTGCCCCTTCCCTTTCCTGTATAGTTCTGCAGCTGGATATTCCGATGAGTTTCAGACCAGGTATTAAATGTGATGGAGCTATAAAACAAATTGCACATTTCAAGCATAACTGCTGCTCCGACTTAAGCTCTGTACACATGGGCTGAATGTCGAGAGGCAACGGCCGGTTAAAAAAAAAAAAGAAAAGAAATGTCCGACATTTGGCCTGTGTGTATGTCGGTCTGTTTGAAGCTGGCTGTTTGGCTGGCTTCTGTCGGACGTGCATGCTGGAAAACCAGCAACCGACCCACTACCAATCAATCAGCGTTCTCAGCCAATGGTACAGGGTGCTGATCGGAGTGTTCTGGCGGTGGCGGTCCCCCTGTCAGAACACAACAGCTCAGTGATGGAGATCGCTGTACTAACTTCGCATAGCGAGTACAGCGGCTCCCGAACTGAGCTGACAGTTTTTTTTTTTTGTTCAACCCCAAAAAACCTATAGTGTGTACCAGGCTTAGCCTGCATTTGAGGTCCGTTATCTTGCTAGTCTATGGGCGGATAAATCCTCATGTCTATGTAGTGTCACACACATAGATGGTATCTCCTATAGGCAGATACTGCAGGAAGTATGTTCACAATCGAATATCATTATTATAACCATCAAAATATATCTACTTAACCTCTTCCTGATTGCTGGGTGTAGATCTTTATCACACATAGCTGGTGGTCCCACACATTAGCTATATTGTATATAATATATACATTGTAGAAATTACAGAATTGGTATAGAGGCACTCATTGGTCTTGCAGAGGAGATAAAACAGCGTTTTTTTTTGTTGTCAATTCGACCGTCAAATCATTGACAATAAACACACTGCTGTTTTGATCTATCTCCTCTGCAAGACTAATGAGTGCCTCTATATTAGTTTTGGGTTTCTTTTTGGGTGAACACCTGTACTACCTTTAGAATTATATACTGTATAAATAGCAAGGCACTATTTAGCAAGGCTGGTAGAATTGTGTATGATGTATGTGTGTCTTCTAGGTTCATATACATGTGGTGAAGGGCTTCAAGGTTTATGGCTGATATGAAGAAGTCCTCTTCTGAGTCCTGGAGCCCTGAGACTTTGTAGAGCTTTGAATGAAATAATGCTTCCATTCCTGGGCCCACGTCCTACCTGGTAGCCAGACCTCCTTATTAGTTCTGTCTGAGTCCTGGAGCCCAAATGGCTTTGTAGAGCTTTAGGTAGAATAAAGCCTCCATTCCTGAATCCCCATTTTATCTAGTAGCCATATCTCATTATTAGACCTTGTCTGGGTCCAGGACCTGGAGGTTTTGTAGAGTTTGGGTAGAATAAAGCCTCCATTCCTGTGTCTGCATCTTACCTGATAACTAGACCTCATTATTAGTCTCAGCTGTCCACGAGCCTTTATATACATTATATTGCCGAAAGTATTGGGGCACCTGCCTTTACAAGTACATGAACTTTAATGGCATCTCAGTCTTAGTCCATAGGGTTCAATATTGAATTGGCCCACCCTTTGCAGCTATAACAGCTTCAACTCTTCTGGGAAGGCTCTCCACAAGCTTTAGGAGTGTGTCTATGGAAATGTTTGGCCATTCTTCCTGAAGCGCATTTGTGAGGTCAGGCACTGATGTTGGACTAGAGGGCCTGGCTCGCACTGGTGCGCAGTCATGTTGGAACAGGAAGGGGCCATCCCCAAACTGTTCCCACAAAGTTGGGAGCATGAAATTGTCCAAAATATCTTTGTATGCTGGCGCCTTAAGAGCTCCCTTCACTGGAACTAAGGGGCCAAGCCCAACCCCTAAAAAACAACCCCACATCATAATCCCCCCTCCACCAAATGATTTGGACCAGTGCTCAAAGCAAGGTCCATAAAGACATGGATGAGCGAGTTTGGGGTGGAGGAAGCTGACTGGCCTGCACCTCAACCTGATAGATTTAGGATGAATTAGAGCAAAGACTGCGAGCCAGGCCTATAACATTTTAATAAACTGCCTATTGCTGCGCTATGTTGCATGCAATTTGAACAGGAATCACACTGTTCAAATCGAATGTGATTCATAGTAGTGCGATTTGTGCCCATTCAATTTGTATGGGCGCAAATCACAACGCAAGGTATCTGTACTCGGTAGCAGTATTTTCATTTATGCATGTTATGTGGAAGAAACCCCTACATGGGCAACTATAAACTAATGTGCATATGAGCTTTTGCGTTTATTGAATAAAAGTGGACTGTCATCTCCTAAAATACAGTTTTGGACTGGCAAAACTTATTTTAAACGCACCTATTGCTTGAGTTTATTCACCCCAACCAAACCTTGTGTAAATTAAAAAGCAAGGCATTTTGCCTTGTCTAAGGGCCAACATAGCCCCATTGCACCCAGTGTGAACGGACCCTAAAGCTGGATACACACTATACAATTTACTGTAGATTTTTTCCTTCAGATTTACCAAAACCATATAATATGAGGTCAAACCTTAAGCGTTTCAATTTGTATGCGATCAGGCAGGCCCTTGCATTACATGCTTTTGGTAAATCTAAAGGAAATCAGACAACAAAAGTTGTATAGTGTGTATGGGGGTCTTACTCAGCAGGTTGGTTTAATATTTCTTTGTGCCTCTGGATACATTGAAAGACCTTGGTGACCTCCCGCCATTCTGGACTGGTGAGTGGGAACAGTGATTCACAGGTGACCTCAATAACTCCGTAACATGAGGCGTTAAGAATCTGCTTTGCGCCATCTGCTAATAGAGGTCTCGGACATTATCAGCCCTCGTCCTCGGTTATTACAGCATCCCAGCTGAATAGTCCAGGCACAGTTTTGTTTGGCAAATACAGGAAGCAGTTTACATGACTACGTAGGGCTCTGGTTCCGCTGTCTCTCTGAAATGGTATTATTGTAAAGGGATAATACTGATTACAGACTGTCCCAGAGGATGCACTTGACTTTCATGACTGACTCATTTCCTTAGCCTGCACAGCTTCACTTTGATATGGCTCCTGAGAGCCAGCACACCCTGGACATCCTCAGGGAATCTGCAGCATGAATTGGGACCCCGGGATTTCAGTTCTATAAGCCGACAACCCAACGTTCAAACATTCTCTGAAAAAGCACCTCCGTGAAGTTCTTTGCTTTTGCAGTGACACATCCTGTCTAGTGGAATAAAAATCATAACCCCAAAGTAAAAAAAAAAAAAAAAAATGGAGTGTTCTTCAAAAAAATGGCAAAACTTTTACAAATTTTAATCTGCCACAAAAGCAAACCTACCAGAACACAGGAAAGAGACCAATACTGAAATCCAGATATAATTTATTGTTCAAGGTATCTGTTAAAAAGCCAGTGCGCTTCAAAGGCTTTGAGATGCCTCTTTCATCAGGGCTTAAAGATGGTGGAGAAATCTGGAAATCCAAATCTTGCATGTGCTACTCAAGAAATTGTAAAAAGCCTGTTTTTATGACTGGTTTAGCAGCTAAAGTGGAACTAAAACAGGTTTTATGCTACTTATAAATATGTTGCACCCTTCTAGCATGGAATAGGCTGCTAGGTAAATTTAGTTTAACTCCTCTGTAGGCAGTGAAGCAGGGACTGATTGCTTAGGTCTGCTCAGTGTTTTACAGGTTGCTGTTCTGTTACTTCCACCTGTCTTGTAGAGGCTTCTATAGAGGGGAGCGGACAGGCAGCCTGAATATTTATGGAACTCCTGCCAATCTCTGGGGAGGTGTACCCAGAAGGTGGAGGAAGAGCTCATAATTAGTCTGAGACACGTGCAGCAGAGTGCAGTGTTCTTGGTTTCAGTCCTGCAGGAGAAGACCCATCGGGGCAGGAGTACTAGAGAACCTTTGTGAAGACATTGAGGTCCCAGCTAGGCTTAGCTGGGGGCCTATTCGCAGATCCAGTGTCCAGGGATTCAGTGTCCAGGGATCCTTCTGACCCAGTGTCCTGGGTCAGAAGGAAGCTCACTTGAGAGAGCCAGGAGGAAGTTGGTGGGAAGGAGTCCAACTGTCCTATGGTGGTGTGAGTCCACATCTCCCTCACTAGGAAGAGCCTAATATTGGCAGGAGGTAACCTGTGATCCTGTGGCAGAGTAAATGATGCCCAATGCTGAGGAGAAGAGACGGTGTGTAGCTCCTAAATTCCTGAGGGAGTACAAGCCACCAGCAGCATTAGGAATCCCTTGGGACATTCATTGTGTGTAGTGCGGCCAGCAAGTTGTGCAGTCCGAAGTGCAGCCAGAAGTTGTGGAGTACTCAAATTGTTCAGTTGCAGTGCATCAGGGTATGCCATGCTCCCTATCCCTATCCAAGTTCACGTTCCAATAAAAACCCTAAAAAGAACCCCTACTGTTTCCTGAGCAAGTAGAAGAAAGGAGAAAATGCTGGGTGCCTGGTTGTGTGTACTCTAAAGGAGGAAATAGAATCAAATTCACAAGCGGCTCTTTTGGGGGTGCACTACAAATCATACACACAAGATACTGATCCTCTACATAAAAGCAAACCTGTCCTGGAAACCTCTGGTAGAAGCATCCATATCCCGCTCTCAGGTACTGGTAACTTTTTCAGCTTCACTGCAAGTCACTGCCCTACACAACTGTGTACCCTGTGGTTTCTGGTGGACCAACCGGATGGTCTTTTCTAGATTTGGTCTTACACACTTGTACAGTATTATACAGTAATTATTCTGTATGGAAGCAAAAGTTTAAATTGTACATGGTTCAAAGAATAAGGCTAGGTTCAGATATTTTGTGTGTCAGAAAAGTGCACAAAATTGCGTTTTCGCAGCATACATAGAAATGGGTTGCCCTTTAGTAGACACGCGGCAGTGCCATTAATTGTTAACAGCACCCCCACGCATCTACAAACGCAAAGATTTTTGCACAGAACCAAACTGCATGGTGCCCGCATCACCATGCAGTTTAGTGCAGAGCATTTTTGGAGAATAGTCAACGACCTTTTTCCGTGTTTCTCGCATGTAGGGAGGCCAATTGAAAATAATTTGGCTGCCCTACACATTATGCACGCAAATGTGCACTTGGTCGCACCTGTAGGTGTGACCCAAGCCTTAATTACCATATTTATCGGCGTATAACACGCACTTTTTTCCCCTTAAAATCAGGGGAAAATCGTGGGTGCGTGTTATACACCGATTGTGAGGAGAGGAGCGAGCGGAGCCGACATACACAAAGCCAAGTGTACTTCAGCTGGACTCGGCTCCTCTCGCGGTCCTGCTCATCTCCACTGATTGCGAGAGGAGAGAAGCGAGCGCCGCCGACATACACAAAGCCGAGTGCACTTCGGCTGGACTCGTCTCCTCTCGCAGTCCCGCCCCTGGCTGTGCGCAGAGCCCAGTCTAGCCGAAGTACACTTGGCTTTGTGTATCTCGATCGGTGCCAATTTTAAAAGACACAAAGCTGCAAAGATACTGGGAAGGCTGCAATGACACTGGGAAGGCTGCAATAATGACACAGGGCTGCAAAGACACTGGGGAAGGCTGTAGATGGACACTGATAAGGCTGCATTGATGGGCATTTAAATGTAAGTTTTTTTCCTTAAACTTCCCGCCTAAAAGTTTTTCTCCTTAAAATTCCCTCCTAAACTTGGGGTGCGTGTTATACGCCAGTGCGTGTTATACGCCAATAAATATGGTATTCTTTCTGACAGCAGTCATCATGGGCCTAAAATGGCGACTGCTAGGCTGTATTCACACAGGAACGGACAGCTGAGTGCAGTAGAGGGCAGTGTGGTGCACGATTCAGCGCATTTCACACAGCTCCCTTTTTTTTTATACTAACTTTATTTGAAGTGTACAAAAGTACACTTCAATTATGTCACTATACAGCAGAGCAACGCACTGCACTGCTTCTGTACAGTGTGCTGCAATAAAATGCAGCATATCTGCATTTTATGGTAGCATGCTACAGCACAGCTCCGGGCTGCGTTGCAGTGTGAATGGGACACACGGGAAGCAATTACTTTCTGTGTGTCTTTGCGGTGACAAGTGTTTTAAAATTAAGTAAGACGCCTGTCACAGCACTACATGTAAATTAGCCCTCAATCTTTATCATCCCCATAGTCATCAGTCATATTTAGAGCTGGAAAATGGTAGATCTGTAAGTTGGATGGCTAGGTAGTTGGGTGGATGGAAGGATGGATGAGCGGATGGATGAATGGGTGTATGGAAGGATGGGTGAGCGGGTGGATGAATGGGTGAGTGGGTGGATAGATGGGTGGGCGGATGGATGCAAAGTCGTGGATAATGGGGTACCACCAGTCCTCCTGTACAGGGCCCAGGCAGCAGAGGGAATTGGATGTTTGCAGGAAGGATAATTGGTGCTGCAAGGGGGCATTTACTGGAACCAATCCCCTGCAGCAGCTGAAAGGTGGCTTCTTCTTCTCTCCCTCCTGTTGGCTTTCACCCTTCCTGTGCACCATACATTTCCCCATACTGCCCTTGCCCCTCTGTGTGCCCCCCTACCCCCACAGAAGCTGCCAGCTTCACAGTGCTGCCCCCCTACTCCCACAGTGCTGCCAGCTTCTATCCTCTCCTTCCCACCAGCAGCTGCAAGCATATATTAGGATCCTCCAAGATGGAGAGAGGGGAAGGGTCCAATAAATTTGTCATATTTACCAGCCCCTTCCTTTCCTGAATAAACACAATGAGTGATCAGTACCAATCACTCACTGTGGTTATTCATAACTGAAGCATTGGCTATATGGGGCCCTGTGTCAGGTTGTCTTTATGGGGTCCCGTGGTTTCTAACAGCAGCCTTGGACGGATGGAATAATAAATACAAAGACTATATGATGACTTATCTACCATGCTGGCTGTTCAAAACTGAGGGAAAGCCACTGAGCTCTGGAAAGCGGCAATGCATGTACCATTAGTTAGGGCTTTGTTTATACCACTGAGCAAAAAAAAGAATATAGACTATATATGTAGATAGATACTAGGTAACTAGTTCCTTATTCCCCTAATGCAGTATTCTGCTGAGCACTAGGAAAGAGTCTCTATATATAGCGCTGGGAACATTGCTGTGTAGTAGAAAACTGTATATGGCACTGGGCCAGGGGTTCCTAACCAGGGGTATCCATACCAACAATTAAAACAGAATTTTCCATATTATCCAACCTGAAATCACAGTGGAGAAAACTTGATCAGAGTAACTTTTTCACCAACTAGACCTCCACTCCATGGTGTGATTGCACAAAAAAATCACTTCTTGTAGTTAGTTGCGTTATTTGTATTTGTTGATTTTTTTTTTTTTTTTTAATAAATAATTATGATAAGATCCTTTTAATTTTCTTTTGCTGTTTTGTTTGGTTCTTTCTGTATCTAAAGTAAAACCAAGCTAGTGACATCTTTGGAAGTCATACTGGTCTGGTACCTCATAGGACTGATGATGATTTCAACTGATGAAGGTGGTTTGGGGACATATCTGGCAATCCATAAGGGTCCCATAGTCGTAAAAAGGTTCAAGTGTATGTATTGTTGTTATTAATATAATGCAGGATTTATATAAACACCAACAGTTTGTACAGTGCTTTACAATATAAAGGGAGAAAGTACAGGTACAGCATTAACTATTCTTAATCCTCGTCCTGCTAGAATCAGTAAATAGAAAAGAAAGTTTATCATATTTACTTGTTTTAGAATTCTTAGGTTATTTCCTGGTTTATGGCCTAGGCAAATGATGTCATACTGTATATCCCAGGAATCTTCAGGAGAGGAGGAGGGGCTTTCTCAGCTAAGCACACCCTCACAAATGCATGCCTGAGATAAGGGCAGACAGATTCCAGGAAGTAAATTCTACATGAATCAGCTGCCCCTACTCAAAATGGCCACGGACAATTTTTTTTTCAAAGTGATTTCTCAGCAAAATAAAGTATGGAGACATGGATTCTGGTTTTCGGCACCAGAATTTTAGTTTCGGTGCACCACTATATATTATATTAGTGGGCATCAGGGAACTGACAAATTAAATTCCAATGGGTGTTATAGATTGGGCGCTATACACATAAAAGGTAGTAGATACACAGGTAAGTTACCAGCACCACAGTCCTGGACAGCAACCTGGCCCTTTATCCTTCTCTTATATCCTGCAAATAGCGGGCAACACTAGATTTACCAAATCCCACCATGTAGTAGTGGCATTTTTATAATGGTTAGAGGGCCATTGCTGACAAACTTTTAAAGAGAAAGTCCATGTCTTTCTTCTGGGCTGGGTTGTCTGTATCTCTAGGATATCTAAGCATGTGCTCAGAATTCTAGAAGGGCCTCCTAGGTTGACAGCAATACTCACAATAATGTGAATCTGGAAAACATGAACTTTGAACTATAGTAAGTCACCCCTTTAGTGTGTTTTTTATTAGTTTTTGGTCCTTTTCAGTAAAGAATATTTTCCTGTGCAGTACCTAGCTTCCCTGATATTTTATTAGGCACCAGGGACTGAATATTTGCCAGCAGGGATTAGATGCTAAGTACGAGCCTTTAGGCTGGGTTCACACCTATGCAAATTGGATGTGGTTTTCTCCTCATTCAGTTCGCATAGCAGGAGATTCACACATCTCTGCAGCAGCTCCGATGCAATTTTCATGGGAGCCCTGTGCGTCTTGTGGTCCGTTTTAGGTCCAAATTCAGCCAAAAAAGTCGGGCTGAAATCGGACCTGAAACTGTGAATGGAGATGCACCGAACTCCTGCTGTGAGCCACTGCGTGTTATAGTGTGAACCCAGCCTTAGTAGAGGAGACATCAGTTCAGCTATCCACATCTCAAACAGAATAAATGCTACACCAACCCATGTGTGTTCAGCCCAACTACATCAATCCATGTGTTTTCAAACCAACTACATTAACCCATGTTTGTTTAACCCAACTACATCAACCCATGTGTGCTCAATCCAACTACATCAACCCATGTGTGTTCAACCTAACTACACCAACCGTT
The DNA here is from genome assembly GCF_042186555.1 of Aquarana catesbeiana. NCBI lineage: Eukaryota > Metazoa > Chordata > Amphibia > Anura > Ranidae > Aquarana > Aquarana catesbeiana. The sequence continues at coordinate 41,206,553 of NC_133334.1, read as the reverse complement.
GTGTGTTCAACCCAACTACATTAACCCATGTGTTTTCAACCCAACTACATCAACCCATGTTTGTTCAGCCCAACTACATCAACCCATGTGTGTTCAACCCAACTACATCAACCCATGTGTTTTCAGCCCAACTCTATTAACCCTTGCATGCTCAACCTAACTACATCAATCTATGTGTGTTCAACCCAACCAAATCAACCCTTGTGTGCTCAACCCAACTACATGAACCTATGTGTTTTCAGACCAACTAAATTAACCCATGTGTGCTCAATCCAACTACATCAACCCATGTGTGTTCGACCCAAATACACCAACCCACGTGTGCTCAATCCAACATCAACCCATGTGCGTTCAACCCAAATACATCAACCCATGTGTGTTCAACTCAGCTACATTAACCCATGTGTGCTCAATCCAACTACATCAACCCATGTGTGCTTAATCCAACTACATCAACCCATGTGTGCTCAATCCCACTACATCAACCCATGTGTGCTCAATCCAACTACATCAACCCATGTGTGTTCAACTCAGCCACACCAACCCATGTGTGCTCAATCCAACGACATCAACCCTTGTGTGTTCAACCCAAATACATCAACCCATGTGTATTTAACTCAGCTACACCAACCCTTGTGTGTTCAACCGAACTGCATCAACCCTTGTGTATTGAACCCAACCACATCAACCCTTATGTGTTGAACCCAACCACATCAACCCTTGTGTTCTCAGCCCAACTACATCAACCTATGTGTTTTCAAACAAACTACAATAACCCATGTGTGCTCAATCCAACTACATTAACACATGTGTGCTCAATCCAACTACATTAACCCATGTGTTTTCAACCCAACTACATCAACCCATGTGTTTTCAATCCAACTACATCAACTCATGTGTGTTCAACCCAACTACATCAACCCATGTGTGTTCAACCCAACTACATCAACCCATGTTTGTTCAGCCCAACTACATCACCCTATGTGTGTTTAACCCAATTACATCAACCCATGTGTTTTCAACCCAACTACATCAACCCTCGAATGCTCAACCCAACTATCTCAACCTATGTGTATTCAACCTAACTACATCAACCCTTGTGTGCTCAATCCATGTGTGTTAAACCAAACTACATCAACCCATGTGTCCTCAATCCAACTACATTAACCCATTTGTACTCAACCCAACTACATCAATCCATGTGTACTCAATCCAACTACATCAATCCATGTGTACTCAATCCAACTACATCAATACATGTGTGCTCAACCCAGCTACATCAACCCATGTGTGTTCAACTCAGCTACATCAATCCATGTATGTTGAGTGTACCTGCAAAGCTGAATACAGATTTACAGTATTGTTGATAGACCACTTCAAATTGAAGCTGAAGTGAAGCTGTAGTTGGAGGTGAATTTACATTTCTTGCCTCCACTTATCATTATAGAGGATTTATATAGCACCAACAGTTTGCTCAGTGCTTTACAATATAAAGGGGGGCAGTACAGTTACAATACAATTCGATACAAGTGGGTTAGAAGCGCCCTGCTTGTAAGAGCTTACAATCGAATATTTGGGTTTGTTTACAAGAGCAGCCAGCATGTGGCATATTCCAAAAATGTTTCATTTTTTCCATACCCGGCAGAGTGTTTCTGTATGAACGCCTCGCACAGACAGCTCAATAAACCTCTTAACGATCAGGCCAATTAAAACACACCAGTAAGATTAATGGAAGCGTCCGTGGTGCCAATTTGTACTAATTGGGTAAAAGTACAGGAAAAGTCAATTCCCTCATAAATTCATCCCTAGGCGATGACATCTTTTAAGCAAACACGTTAATTAAACACATTACAGGGGCCAGAAGCACCAATCTGATGATTACTTAGTTGCTCCTTTAACCTCTTGGTGTAAAGTGCAGGTACAAGGCAGCCGGTTTCATCATCATAAATGTCTTTCTTATGCAAGTCTTCAGGGATGGAAAAATATTAGGAAATTACTTTGCTGAATACACTTATGTATACATGTATAAAGCCTGCTCCTAATACTGAGATTTTAGTGTGTATAATTTTGAACCCATTCAAGTCTAAGACCATCCACATTCCTAACAGCAATCTTAAAGTGCAATTAAACAATAAAAATGTAAGAACTGCTGACAGGTAGAGTTTTTATGATAGAAGAGACCCCATCAGTCTCTTCTTTCATAAACCCTTCTCCCTGCCTGCATGTGCAGCTCAGTGTACCTTTATGGCACTGCTCTGTGCCATGATGATATGACTCCAGTGCGTTAGGGTTGCCACCTCATCCCTTTAAAACCGAACACATTAATTACACAGGTTTTGTGGCTGATTAAGGTGGTACTTAAACTCACATGGTGCCTTACCTGCATTGAATAAGCCTCAGAACCTGTGTAATTCATATGTGTTTGGGTTTAAAGCGATGAGGTGGCAACCCCACCGTACGTATGAGTGAGGTCATTATGGTCAACAGAACAGAGCGAACCCAGAAGGAAGACCAGGAGGAGAAGGGCATCACTGGAGGGCTTTGTTTGACAGGTAAGTCTGCCATAATGTACTAATATGGGGTGCATATTAGCACATTATAAACCTCCTGGGGGGCCCATATATTTAACAAAATATAGCAGAGTTTAATTCCGCTTTAAGCACCGATGAAGGGGGCCTCTTAGAATTCCTGAAGCATGGTGACTGTCCATCTCAGATCTTATGATAAAATAAACTTTTCATGGTTTTCCAACATTTCATTGATGCTTCTGCTTTTTTTTCATGTGTCTCTTGGATTTTATCCTTCATGCCCATGAGATGCCCAACCGAGCCCTTAACACATCAGTCTGGTTTATATTTTGTCTGTAAGATAAATCCACATTAGGATGTAAAAACTCCTATCTTTATCATTTATATTATCCTTTTGTATGCAAGTCATTTGCAACCCCATCAACTACATACAGTATATTGAATCCCCCTATGTATGTGATTTGAGATGTGGGGAGTTGTGCAGCCACAAATATCCTGAAGTCACCCCACTTGAAGTGGCAGGAGGGGGGTCATAATGTGGCTGTTAAGATAGAGGGGAAAACTTTCTCTGAAAGTTCTTGAGATTTAAAAATGCAGAAAAAAACAGTGGAGTGGGATAGTGGCTTTAGCTGTAGCTCCCTATGGAGTTGTGAGCTGGGTCCTGACTTCCAACTGTGCTTTACTGCTCTGCATTTTTGACAATCAAGCAAAATCATGCCAATAGGGAGGTGCTCACGGGTGTGACATCTTCAACACATGCTCATATATTCTGTGTTGTTCTATGACCAACTAGGAAACCATAACAGGGACCATTAGAGGGGATCTAGTCCAAGATTTACCCAAGAGCCCCTATAGCAGTGATGGCGAACCCTGGCACCCCAGATGTTTTGGAACTACATTTCCCATGATGCTCATCTACACTGCAGAGTGCATGAGCATCAAGTGGAATGTAGTTCCAAAACATCTGGGGTGACAAGGTTCGCCATCACTGCCCTATAGATTTAGCTATGCTACTGCAAGGAAGGCAAAAATAATTGATCATAGGAACCAGAAGAGTTCTAGCTGTTATTTTAGTCATTTTAATTTCGGTTAAATGCAAGCAAGAACGTGAGTTATTTTCTTGGACAAAATAATGACTTTTCCACTAAAAATGCCCATAACGGTTTTATTCAAATTCTGTATTATTTTAAGAGCCCCCACTGCTGCCTTAACCACCAGCCATATACATATACAGTTACAAAGTTAAAGTGTTACTAAACCCAGGACCCTGCATTCACTATATCTGATCTTCCACAGAACATGGAAATGTAATTATTTAAAAAAAATATAAACTGCTAAATACCTTTTCTCATCGGCAGTATATAGCAGTCTTATGACTTCTATCACTGTCTGGTTAAAGCTTGTAGGAGGAGTTTTCATTCTCCTCTGATTGTCCTATAAGGCTGCAGGACCCCTGACCCTCTGTTTGGACAGTGCTGATTGGCCCTGTGCCGACCACATGCACCCTCCCAAGAAAAAAAAATAAACCTCTCTAGCAATACACACCAAACTGAGCATGTGCAGAATGACTCCAAGGGCTCTGTCTTATCAGCAGATGGATTGGAGACAGTGGAAGAAGGGGAGGATCAGAGAAGATAGGATAAAACAGCATCTTTACACAATGCATAGGATTAACCACTTAGGTTGCTCAGTGAGTATAACAAGCAAGCTTTACTGCATATACAGACTGATTTTACTGTTGTGGGTTTAGTATTGCTTTAATCTGATTGAAAAAGAGAAAAAGAAATCCAGTTAAACCAACAGAGAAAAAAAACACACACACAAATTGAAAACCTCCATATACACTATGCTATACCCATATTTGATCAAGAGGATCATTTATATGTGGCTACACAGCAGTAGTTTTAAAGAGGAAGTAAACCTTGGTGGGTTTTACTTCCTCTTTATTTCCCTGCAAAGGTAAAGCATAATGGTCTACTATGCATCGCATAATAGCCCATTATGTGTCACTTACCTGACACCGAAGCCCGCGATGTCTCCGTTGTCCCCACAAGCAGGGAGCGCCCATCTTCACCTCTCTTCCTTCCGGGGCTGCCAACTCCAGCTCTGTGACTGGCCGGAGTCATGTGATATCACTTCTGCGCATGCGTGCGGGAGCCGCCAGTCAGGGAATGACCCCTATTAGAAACAGCACGATGTGCCCTTTCTAAAGTGCGCATGCGCTGATGACATCGGCTCTCGGCTTTTTCGTAAATATCTCCTAAACCGTGGAGGTTTAGGAGATATTTCCAGCACCTACAGGTAAGCCTTAATATAGGCTTACCTGTAGGTAAAAGTGGTTGTACAGGGTGTACAACCACTTTAACGCCATGCTACCACATACAGTATCTCACAAAAGTGAGTACACCCCTCACATTTTTGTAAATATTTTATTATATCTTTTCATGTGACAACACTGAAGAAATGACACTTTGCTACAATGTAAAGTAGTGAGTGTACAGCTTGTATAACAGTGTAAATTTGTTGTCCCCTCAAATTAACTCAACACATAGCCACTAATGTCTATACCGCTGGCAACAAAAGTGAGTACACCCCTAAGTGAAAATGTCCAAATTGGGCCCAATTAGCCATTTTCCCTCCCTGGTGTCATGTGACTCGTTAGCAGGGCCATCTTTAATATTGATTGGACCCTGGGCAAAACTTTTCTTGCCCCCCCCCCCCCCCCCCCATGCAGTTTTGCTCTCCACCTGCTCTGAGACATACAATAAATAGCAGCTAGACTCAAAATCAGTTTACTGAATCAGATCAGGCAGCTATTGTGGTTGGTTGCCAGAGGTTACATTGTATCATTACCGCTCACTGACTGGTTGCTAGAGGTTACAGCACACATTATGGCTCACTGATTAGTTGCTAAAGGTTACAGCACATGATTTCTGCTTGTTGATTGGTTGCTAGAGGTTACTCAGGGGGGCATGATATACATATCAATGCCGCCGGCCACCGCTATTTACATATGAATGCCGGTAATTTACATGTAAACACAGGGTCTGCAGGTGAGTCATCTGTACACAACAATAGGGCAGAGCTGGGCAGCATTAGTAGCAGCACTTCACACTGAGATATTGGGACACAGCACAGGACTAAAACCTCAAGGGACGAGGAAATTTAAACCAGGGTAGTTGGCAAGTATGAGGCAGCTGTTTTGGGCCCCACAACAATGACAGGGCCCAGGGCAGCTGCCCCTTTTGCCCTGCCTTAAAAACGGCCCTGCTCGTTAGTTTTACAAGGTCTCAGGTGTGAATGGGGAGCAGGTGTGTTAAATTTGGTGTTATCGCTCTCACTCTCTCATACTGGTCACTGGAAGTTCAACATGGCACCTCATGGCAAAGAACTCTTTGAGGATCTGTAAAAAAGAAATGTTGCTCTACATAAAGATGGCCTAGGCTATAAGAAGATTTCCAAGACCCTGAAACTGCAGCACGGTGGCCCAGACCATAGAGTGGCTTAACAGGACAGATTCCACTCAGAACAGGCCTCGCCATGGTCGACCAAAGAAGTTGAGTGCACGTGCTCAGCATCATATCCAGAGGTTGTCTTTGGGAAATAGACATATGAGTTCTGCCAGCATTGCTGCAGAGGTTGAAGGGATTGGGGGTCAGCCTGTCAGGGCTAAGACCATACATCGCACAATGACATGTGACGTGTCGTCCCAGAAGGAAGTCTCTTCTAAGGCTGGGTTCCCTCCTCTGATGGATGCGGCTTGCAGCAGGGGTCTGGTGTGTCCCTGTTCTCAAATTCATGGGATGAATTCGGGCCGGATTTTTGCCTGAAATCGGCCCTGAAACTGAGGCAAAGACGCACAGCACTCCTTTGCAAGCCGCTCCGGAGCCGCAGTGGAGATGTGTGAACCGGCTCCATAGAGAGCCGGTCACAATCTCCTGTCATGCCCGCATCCAATTCGCATAGGTGTGAACCCAGCCTAAAGATGATGCACAATAAAGCCCACAAACTGAAGACAAGCAGACTAAGGACATGGATTACTGGGACCATGTCCTGTGGTCTGATGAGACCAAGATAAACTTATATGGTTCAGATGGTGTCAAGCGTGTGTGGCGGCAACCAGGTGAGGAGTACAAAGACAAGTGTGTCTTGCCTACAGTCAAGCATGGTGGTGGGAGTGTCATGGTCTGGGGCTGCATGAGTGCTGCCAGCACTGGGGAGCTACAGTTCATTGAGGGAACCATGAATACCAACATGTACTGTGATATACTGAAGCAGAGCATGATCCCCTCTCTTCGGAGACTGGGCCGTAGAGCAGTATTCCAACATGATAATGACCACAAACACACCTCTAAGACGACCACTGCCTTGCTAAAGAAGCTGAGGGTAAAGGTGATGGACTGGTCAAGCATGTCTCCAGACCTAAATTCTATTGAGCATCTGTGGGGCATCCTCAAACAGAAGGTGGAGGAGCGCAAGGTCTCTAACATCCACCAGCTCCGTTATGTCGTCATGGAGGAGTGAAAGAGGACTCCATTGGCAACCTGTAAAGTTATGGTGAACTCCATGCCCAAGAGGGTTAAGGCAGTGTTGGAAAATAATGGTGGCCACACAAAATATTGACACTACTTTGGACATTTTCGCTTATGCCCTGTACACACGATAGGATTTTCCGACAACAAAATCCATGTTTTTTTTCCGACAGATGTTGGCTCAAACTTGTCTTGCATACACACAGTCACACAAATCTTGTCGGAAATTGCGAACGTTAAGAACGTGGTGACATACAACACGTACAACAAACCAAGAAAAATTAAGTTCAATAGCCAGTGCGGCTCTTCTGCTTGATTCCGAGCATGCGTGGAATTTTGTGCGTCGGAATTGTGTACACACGATCGGAATTTACGACAACGGATTTTGGTGTCGGAAAATTTGAGATCCAGATCTCAAATTTTGTGTGACGGAAATTCAGATGGAAAATTTCCGATGGAGCCTACACACGGTCAGAATTTCCAACAACAAGCTCCCATAGAACATTTTCCGTCGGAAAATCCTATCGTGTGTACGAGGCATAAGGGGTGTACTCACTTTTGTTGCCAGCGGTTTAGACATTAATGGCTGTTTGTTTAGTTATTTTGAGGGGACAGCAAATTTACACTGTTATACAAGCTGTAGACTCACTACTTTACATTGTAGCAAAATGTCATTTCTTCAGTGTTGTCACATGAAAAGATATAATAATAATATTTACAAAAATGTGAGGGGTGTACTCACTTTTGTGAGATACTGTATATCCATACAGCCGGCATCCCTGTTCTGTGCTGGAAGTGCTCTCACTCGGCACCCCCAGCTATGTGACTGAGCTGTCACTGAAATCAGTTTACGATCCTTAGCTAGTAGGACGAGCGCCCATGACACATGACCACTGTGACAGTCATTTACATTGATCACGCGAACGGAAAACTTAGGAAATGCCTCCAGCTGTTGCACGTCCTTAAGCCCCCGTTCACACCGGAGCAACTTGTCATGCGATTTGACAGGTCAAATCGCATGACAAGTCTCACCCTATTGTCGGCAATGGCACTGTTCAAATCAGTGTGACATCGCATCGATTTGAAAAAAGTAGTTCCTGCACTACTTTTGGCAATTTCAGGTACAACTTGCATAAATATCTGTGCATGAAGCTGCACAGATGTCTTCCAAGTCGCACCTGAAGTCGGACTGACATGCGACTTTAAAGTAGCACGATTTGAAAGCCGCATTCAATGTGAACGAGGGCTAAAGGGCCAACTCCTGGTGGTGGAAGAAGTTAAAGTTCAGTCGACATCTCACATCTTTTTCTCTTGTTCAGCAAACCTGTTAAAAATTGGGGCAATTCAAACTGGACATCTGGTAAGCAAATTACATAAGCAAAGGTTATCTTCAGATAAAATGCATGTCAAAACAATCAGCAGACCCAAAGATATAGGCAAAAATAAATCATATGCAAATATGAACTTTTTCTGTGAAAGTCTGCCTTGGTCCCTTAAACCTCAATATCAATCGCTGGGGCCATCCGAGCCAAATGGAGACTTGAGTGACACAAGGGAAAAGAGTAACTCCCCTTTTGTTGAGAAAAAAACATTCCCCTCTGGGTGATCTATGTACATTGCAAGGAGTTTAACAAACTTTGTTGCAGATTCCAACCTTTTGTTATTCTGAATAAATCATTGTTTGTTCCTCCGTGCCCCTGGGCTGAGTGAATCAAATGGACGTGGTTTCATAATTATCAATCAGCTCTGCACGTGCAGGGCTCTAATGAGGAAAGCTGCAGGGTCTGCATCACTTTAGACGTGATTTCCTATTGGGAGTGTCTCACCAAAAATGACATTTTTGTTGCAAAGGATGCCTGAAATCTGACTTGTATCTTAGGGCAGACTTCTGGGGAAATCAGTGAACCAATCACACAAGCAGGAAATTATGTTTCTGGGGAGTGGTCAGTACACATTCTGTATACAGAACAACTCCAGGTAGCCATATTGCATTTTACAGAAAATTACAGTGGCTGCAGATTGAAAAGGAAAGGTAATTTTTAATAACATTCAATTACAATATGACTTGTGTCGCAATTGTATACGCTATATTATTTTGCTATTTTTTTCCCCCAGAAGTGGAGTTACACTTTAATTTTTACAGCAAAAATTTAAAATGTGCACATCACAGGTCACAATGTCACCAATTGGGTCCAAGGAGTTTTTTTCAAAGACGGGTAAGTATCCTTTTTAACAGGTTTAAAAAGGGTCTAGCCTCCCTGACGGTATTCCCGAGTGTGGCTCGGGGTTAAATTTCAGTCCCATTAGTGGTAACCCCGAGCCACACTCGGGATTACATTGTAAGATCCTGGTGCGGCGTTACTTACCTTGTCCCCAGGATCCTGCAATGTCCCCCGCTGTGTCTGCGGGCTCCGTCTCCTCCGAAGCCTCTCCGTGCCAGGCTCCGTTCCCTGCGAGCGTCGCGACACACGGGGGCGGAGCCTGGCGGCAAATTCAAACAAATGTACAAACCATAACACATACAGTACTGTAATCTTACAGATTACAGTACTGTATGAAATCATTTCACATCCCTTTTGTCCCCAATGCTTTGGCCCATGCCCTGCATGCAGTTTTATATGATATATACTGTTCTTTCTGCCTGGAAACTGGAGATTGTCCATAGCAACCAAAAAGTGTCCCTTTATGTCAAAAGTGGCTTTGGACCAGCTAGAAAACAGCGATAGTAAATTTGAACACTTGCAGAATTGAGGGATAGTGAATCGTGGGGAAATTTATTTTATTATTATTATATATTTTTTTTTAATTATTTATATTTATTTATTATATTATAATTTATGTTTTTGTGTTTCAAACTTCATCATACCCGATATATCTACTAGACTCTTGTTTGGACAGATTTAAGTGTGTTATTGCTAAGAATTACAGGCCTACAATATAAAACGCCAAATTTCCATTAAAAATAATTGTACCGCTTTCAGCACCTAAAATACGAAATAATCATACCGCCAGGGAGGTTAATGGGAGTTGAACTTAAAGCAGCAGGGTCGAAGTAGGGGCTGTTTGTGCTAAAAGTACACTTATCCTGTAAACTAATTTCTGATGTAAATTGTGAATATTCTCTGTAACTTCTGTGTAATATCTAAAGTGTTACTAAACCCACAACAGTAAAATCAGGCTGTATAAGCAGTAAAGCATGCTTGTTATATTCACTGTGGAACCTAAGGGGTTAATTCTCTGTATCGTGTAAAAAGGCTGTTCAATCCTGTCTTCTCTGATCCTACCCTTCTTCCACTGACTCCAATATATTTCCTGATATTTACAGAGCCAGGGGACAGACTGCAAATGCTCAGTTTGGTGTGTCTTGCTAGAGAGTTTTTTTTTTCTTTTCTTGGGAGGGTGCATGTGATCAGCACAGGGCCAATCGGCACTGTCCAGACTGAGGGTCAGGGGTCCTGCATTCTCATAGGACAATCACAGGAGAATGAAAAGTCCTCTCTTTGCCCCGTACACACAAGCGGATTTTCAATCGGAAAAAACTTGTATGGTTTTTCCGACGGAATTCCGCTCAAGCTTGGCTTGCATACACACGGTCACACAAAAGTTCTCTGAACTTTCGAACGTCAAGAACACGGTGACGTACAACACTACGATGAGCCGAGAAAATGAAGTTCAATGCTTCTGATAGGGTTGAAATAATGACTTAGAGTTCCACTTTAATTGTTTCTGTTTTTTCTTACCTGTGTACGTATCAATTGTTCTATTTAAATTGTTTGTGCTCCTTTCTTACCTGTGTACGTATCAATTGTTCTATTTAAATTGTTTGTGCTCCTTTCTTACCTGTGTACGTATCAATTGTTCTATCAATCTGTATCTAGATGGAATTTGGAACTGCTGAATAATCATTACATGTTCGCTGATGAGAAACTCTTTGTACCTTAACCTCATTTGGTAATGCCGATAAGATTCCTGCTTTTGGAACTGCCTATAAAAGAAGTAAAGGGAGCAGTCCTTTTTGGGGGATGCTCAGAACTTTGATACAGACATACCTGACTCTGTGTCTTAATTCCTATATGAAGCAATAATTAGACAAAGCAATATAAACTATAAGCAACTTATTTAAAAGTTGCACCTAACATTTTGGCGCCCGAAACAGGGACTCACCGATGATACTACAAGAGGTGGACGAACGCGGCTGACGGAACAAAAAGGAATAGGCATTCCGGGAATCACAGATCAAAAAACCTGCGCAGGTAAGAAAAAGCTTTATTTTTCTTATATTCTGTGCTCCCCTGATTTGTGCCTATCCGTTCTGTCAGTTACGGTTCTCCTGGTTTTAAAACACCAGCCTCTGTAGTGGTGAGTCTAGAATTACTGGATATTTTAGTTTATATTGCTGGAATTATTTGTTTGTTTTGTCTGTCTTGTCTGTCTTGTCTGTCTTGTTGAGAAAGTGAATGAGCCTTGTCAAGGATGGTATGAGTTAGAAGGGGATTGCCGAACTAAGCAACGGAATGCGCCTTACCTCACACGATTGGGAACCTGAGGGCTTGTGAGCTTGAGGGTCTGACGCTTATGCTTAACCTCACATCTAACTCATAAACCATAGACGGGTTGAGAGTATAAGCCCTGTCTGCTCCATAAAGCAGGGATAAGAGTGTATGAGAGGGATTCCCAGATACGGGGAGGGAATAAGGTCTCAACAAAGTCCCGAGATCTAGTCGGATACCTGGCCACTTAAAGGAATGCTTGTATATGTTGTAGCCGCATTTTTGTATATGTTGTAGCCGCATTCTGGTTTGTTATTGGGCTAGCATATAAAGTAATTATTTATTATTGGGCTAGCATATAAAGTAATTCGGTTTCAGAAATCTCATTCCGGAAGAGGTTTCTAGTATTCTAGCACCCTAGGAGGAAGGCAACGAGGAACTAGTGTAACTTAGCTGGTTTGCTATTGGGCTAGCATATAAAGTAATTATTCATTCTTGTATATGTTGTAGCCGCATTATATTGTACACTAAGTGTCCCACACGCTACCTAGGCAGGACTGTTAGAATGGGCCAGAGGAACACAAAACCCCGTCAGGGAATTGTGGCGCACTATACGGTGCCACAGATAATTAAGAACATTTATGGGAAAACCGAAGCACAGGACTTAAAGGATGTCCTTCGTAAATTTAAGGTGAAAGGAGCAGCGGGCTTAGACCCGGATGTATGGAGTGAAATAAAAAGGGACAGACAAGGAGAGGTGTTAGAGAAGCAATGGATGCGTCAGGTTCAATGCTTAATTAAGGTCTCAAATAGAGCGAAAGAAGAGGGGTGGAAGTATAATCCAGATTGTGATGGTTGGGATATGAAAGATAGAAGAACAAAAAATGTCGAGGCTCCCAGCTCAGCCATCCCACCCCCATACACTGACGTAGAACGCAAACCACACAAGATATATCCGGTACTTGAGGGGAGAGGATGGGTTTGTCAGGATTGTGGAGCACAAAACCCAGAATGGGCAGTAGAATGTGTGCATTGTGGGGCACAAAAACCTCATCCAGAAACTGTAGCTCCCGTACGCACTGATACACGCATTGTTCAGGTAAACAATCCAGAATTTGGACAAGCAGCCCATCCAAATGCCCCGCCTACTGTCACTCGTAGAATGCAAATAAGGACTTGGGCACCATGGTCGGCAGACACCCTTATGGCATTAATACAGAGCGCCCCAGACCCGGTAGCAAAGCCAGCTGCTTTTTGTAGATTTGTGACACAGTTAATGAATACACATGAAGCGACCTGGCAGGATGGGGAGGATCTATGCAGACACAAAATGACTCTGACCCTGTTTAACCAGTTTATGACAGAAATAGGTCCACACAGACCTGCAGGACAAGTTGATGGGGATGGCAATTTAGAGACAGGACACACGTCAGACACATAGACTCAAGGGCCCCTTTTATTGCTAGATTAGAAGTTTTTTGTCAGGCAAAACAACAAGAGGGGGGGTCAATATCACCCATGAAACAAATGCCAGGACAGACTGTATCAGACTTTTACTTATCTATAGAAAGTATGATGGCAGATGAGGGAATGGATTTAGAGCTGCCAGTCACGATCTGAGCCTTCAATAGACAGTTTATGGAAGGATTAATTCAACAGATAAGTGAGAGACTGAAAGCCTGCACACCACCCTTAATTTGTTGCGATTTTTGGCAGAAAAAGGTTGCAAGGTTAATAAGAAAAAGTTACAAGTGTGTCAGGAAAAAGTTATCTTTTTGGGACATTGTATATCACAGGGTACGAGACATCTCACTGAGGAGAGGGTTCAAGTGATAAAGGGAATGTTACCCCCACGGAATTTCAAACAATTGCGTATGTTTTTAGGTATCGTGTCATATTGTAGACAGTGGATACCACATGCTAGCGCTTTGATGCAGCCATTATACGATTGTTTGAAAATTGTACCGTATATGCTTACAGAAGTAGCTTATGAGTCGTTTATCACTTTGAAAAAGTTGTTGATTTCTGCCCCGGCTATTGGTATACCAGATTACACCAAGATATTTAATCTGTACATTGCTGAGATCACTGGACACGCCACAGGTGTTCTGACACAGGCACATGTAAAACAAAGACCAGTCGCTTACTTTTCAGCAGCATTAGATCCAGTATCTAGAGGTTCACCGTCTTGTGTACGGGCGGTAGCTGCAGTGTCAATTATCATAGATAAGTCATCAGAGATTGTTCTAGACAATCCAGTCGTAGTGCATACCACACATGACATACATGCAATCTTGTCTCAGGTACAGCCCAAACACATTTCAATGGCTAGGCAATTAAGATTACAGTGTACTTTACTCTTACCTCCAAATGTTACTTTTCAGCGCTGTACAACCTTAAATTTGGCCACCTTTTTGCCTCTTCAGTCACCAGATTTGGCAAGGGGGAATGATAGTGCTAATAGTACTAGTGAGAAAAGAAATGAGGACACTGACACTCTTTTTTGTTTAAAGAAGTAGATAAACACGATTGTATTCAGCTCATGGAACAGGAGACAATGGGATTCCCACACGTTACAGATACACCAATTTTAAATGCTGAGCACACCTTGTATATAGATGGTAGTAGGTTTGCTGATGACAAAGGTAAATATCACACAGGGTATGCTGTAGTGACTGATACCCAGGTAATTGAAGCACAGCCCTTACCAGCCCACATGTCAGCACAGGAAGCAGAATTAAAAGCTTTAGAACAAGCCCTAGAATACTTAAAAGAACGAGAAGGGAATATTTACACTGACTCTGCCTACGCTTATGGTGTAGCGCACGATTATGGCATAGCTGCCAACTGTCCCGAATTTCCCGGGACATTCCCGGGACTTGGACTTCATTCCCGGATTTGTGTCGTCCCGGGAAATGTCCCGAAAAATTCGGTTCCGGTTTTTGAAACCGCCGCCGCCGCCGCCGCTAGAGGTCGGCGGCCGGCGGAGACATTGTCTCCGCCGGCCGCCATTTTGTTGGAGTTCAGGAAGACGGCTGGGGGGGGGGGCTAGACGAAGCTTCTGCGTCGCCGCCCACCCCCTGCCCCGCTCCGCCTCGGCCCGCCCCGCTCCGCCTCGGCCCGCCCCGCCTCGGCCCGCTCCGCTCCGCCTCGCCCCGCCTCGGCCCGCCCCGCTCCGCCTCGCCCCGCCTACCCCCCGCCCCGCTGCCAGTCTGTTATGGAAAGGGGCGGGGGTTCTAGGTGGGGGGTGAGCGCGCGCACCGCTGTGGGACACGATGTGAGTGGGGGGGGGGCATTGGGGACACCTGATGTGAGTGGGGGGGCACTGGGGACACCTGATGTGAGGGGGGGGCACTGGGGACACCTGATGTGAGGGGGGGACACCTGATGTGAGGGGGGGGGCACTGGGGACACCTGATGTGAGTGGGGGGGGCACTGGGGACACCTGATGTGAGGGGGGGAGGGCACTGGGGACACCTGATGTGAGGGGGGGACACCTGATGTGAGTGGGGGGGGCACTGGGGACACCTGATGTGAGTGGGGGGGGCACTGGGGACACCTGATGTGAGTGGGGGGGGGCACTGGGGACACCTGATGTGAGTGGGGGGGGGCATTGGGGACACCTGATGTGAGTGGGGGGGGGCACTGGGGACACCTGATGTGAGGGGGGGGCACTGGGGACACCTGATGTGAGGGGGGGACACCTGATGTGAGGGGGGGGCACTGGGGACACCTGATGTGAGTGGGGGGGGCACTGGGGACACCTGATGTGAGGGGGGGAGGGCACTGGGGACACCTGATGTGAGGGGGGGACACCTGATGTGAGTGGGGGGGGCACTGGGGACACCTGATGTGAGTGGGGGGGGGCACTGGGGACACCTGATGTGAGTGGGGGACACCTGATGTGAGTGGGGGGGGCACTGGGGACACCTGATGTGAGGGGGGGCACTGGGGACACCTGATGTGAGTGGGGGGGGCACTGGGGACACCTGATGTGAGGGGGGGGGCACTGGGGACACCTGATGTGAGTGGGGGGGGCACTGGGGACACCTGATGTGAGTGGGGGGGCACTGGGGACACCTGATGTGAGGGGGGGGCACTGGGGACACCTGATGTGAGGGGGGGGGCACTGGGGACACCTGATGTGAGGGGGAGCTCCGCCGGGGACTCCTGATGTGAGGGGGGGCTCCGCCGGGGACTCCTGATGTGAGGGGGGCTCCGCCGGGGACTCCTGATGTGAGGGGGGGCTCCGCCGGGGACTCCTGATGTGAGGGGGGCTCCGCCGGGGACTCCTGATGTGAGGGGGGCTCCGCCGGGGACTCCTGATGTGAGGGGGGGCTCCGCCGGGGACTCCTGATGTGAGGGGGGCTCCGCCGGGGACTCCTGATGTGAGGGGGGGCTCCGCCGGGGACTCCTGATGTGAGAGGGGGCTCCGCCGGGGACTCCTGGTGTGAGGGGGGCTCCGCTGGGGACTTCTGATGTGAGGGGGGCTCCACTGGGGACTCCTGGTGTGAGGGGGGCTCCGCTGGGGACTTCTGATGTGAGGGGGGGCTCCGCCGGGGACTCCTGATGTGAGGGGGGCTCCGCTGGGGACTTCTGATGTGAGGGGGGGCTCCGCCGGGGACTCCTGATGTGAGGGGGGCTCCGCTGGGGACTCTTGATGTGAGGGGGGCTCCGCCGGGGACACCTGATGTGAGGGGGGCTCCGCCGGGGACTCCTGATGTGAGGGGGGCTCCGCCGGGGACTCCTGATGTGAGGGGGGCTCCGCTGGGGACTCCTGATGTGAGGGGGGCTCCGCTGGGGACTCTTGATGTGAGGGGGGCTCCGCCGGGGACTTCTGATGTGAGGGGGGCTCCGCCGGGGACTCCTGGTGTGAGGGGGGGCTCCGCTGGGGGCACCTGATGCAAGGACGGACTCTGCTCGGACATCTGAAGCAAGGACGGACGGCTGGTGGCAGGCGACGTGGCAGGTGACACGCTCAGGGATCCCACTGATTCTGCATTATGGTGAGTTGAATGATTTCATTTTATATTACAATGTAATAATAGAAATAATGCGCTTCAATCATCCTGACACCATAACAACCATGGTGCCGGGATGATTGAAGCATTAACACCAGGTGTTTGGAGTATCTTTATCTGCTGATTGTTAAACTTTCTAGAATACACATATTTCTATTGTGTAGGATCTGGGGCTGCTGTCCCGTCATTTCCCTCTCTCTCCCCCCCTCTCCCCCCCTCTCCATCCCTCTCCCCCCCTCTCCATCCCTCTCCATCCCTCATTCATTTCAGACTCTAACCACACCCTCTAGAGCCACGCCCATTTAAGCCACGCCCACAATTTCGCGTAAACCACGCCCATTTTTCGGCGCGGCGCGCTTCGCGCGCCGCACTTGTCTGTTTTTGATAGGCCACGCCTGCTGGTGAATGCCCCGCCCCCTAATTATTGGACAGCTCCGCCTACAGCCACAAAAGTGTCCCACATTTTTTTTTTACAATGTTGGCAACTATGTTATGGCCACATATGGAGGGCTAGAGGTTATCTGACAGCAGCAGGTACACCTGTAAAACATGGAGAAGGGATTAAGAGAGTCCTGAACAATCTTCAAAAGGTTAAACGAGTAGCCATTATGAAGATAGCGGCACACACGAGCGCAAAAACAATTGGGGCAAAAGGAAATGCATTTGCAGATTTGACTGCAAAACAGGCAGCTCTAGGGGAAGGAAGCCCTGAGACCTTAGCAGCGGTAGAGGTGAGTATCCCAGAACCAACATGGCAGCAGCTGAGTAAATTACAGGAGCAAGCAGGGGAGAGCGAGAAAGATAAGTGGGTCAGGATGGGAGCAGCACCAGACCTTGACAATGTATGGAGGGAAGGAGGCAAAATATGCCTGCCTGCCTCTCTGTACCCAGAAATGGCAGCGGCAGTTCACCTACCCACACACGTCAGTTCCAATTCCATGTATAGGATTGTGAACCAAGGATGGCTCGCCCCTGGATTCAGTAGCACTGCAAGAAACTACTGTGCAGCCTGCCAAATCTGTCTCCTGAATAACCCAGGACAGAGAGTAAAAACCCCACGTAAACACCAGGTCCGGGCCCAATACCCCTTCCAGAGACTGCAGATTGATTACATACAAATGCCTAAGAGCGGCCCTTTTGAATTTGTCCTCGTGTGTATCGATTTATTCTCAGGTTGGCCCGAAAGTTATCCAGTAAAATCGGCTACAGCTAAAGCCACAGCTAAGAAACTGATCACTGAGTTAATACCTAGGTTTGGTCTTCCTGAAACCATAGAATCAGATAGGGGGACACACTTTACAGGAGAAATCATGCAGAATGTGATGACCATGTTAGGGGTTCAACAAAGTTTTCACACCCCTTACCACCCACAGAGTTCAGGATCAGTGGAGAGAGTAAATGGGACAATAAAGTTAAAAATACAAAAAGCCATGCAAGAGTTAAACAAGCCTTGGCCAGAATGCCTGCCTTTGGCTTTGTTCTCTATAAGGTACACTCCAACAGGAAAGACAGGATTATCCCCATATGAGATACTTTTTGGGAATGCACCTAGATTGGGTTTATACTTTCCACAGAGTATGCAATTGCAATGTGATAGTTTGACTGCATATGTGATACAATTACAACAACGTCTAACTAAGATCCACAAAAGTGTGTATTCTTCTCTTCCAGACCCTAATTCAATAACAGGTACACATACTCTGCTACCAGGGGATTATGTATATGTGAAGAAACACACCAGAAAGACATTGGAACCCAGGTTTGAAGGTCCTTACCAAGTACTCTTGACCACAGCCACCTCAGTAAAGCTGGAAGGAAAACCTACCTGGATACACGCATCACATTGCAAGAAACAACCCGAGAAAACAACATGATGAAATATCTACTTACAGATTTTTTGTTGAAGATTGTTGTTTTACAAATATATGCATGGACTCCTGGTATTAATGTACTTGAAGTAGAGGAAACAACAACTTTCGAATGGGCTATAGATGATCCTAAAGTAGCAAATTATTATTGACAAAGGTAGACTAGTACATCTTTCCTCACAGATACAACAGGATACTGCACCACATTGGTGGGATATATATTTAGTGGAATGTCTTCTACAGCAACCAATACCTTTCACTGGTTGTTAAGTCCAATGGTAATTATTATTCTAATATTAATATCACTTACAATCACGAATATATGTGTATACAGGAAAATAAATAGGAAAATTAGGAGAATAGACAGGGTATACTGATAAGTGTGTATTGACATCACCCTACTCCTATAAAACTCCTCTTCTTGAATTTTAAGATGTTGGTAATACCTAGGGGGATGGGTTCTACCCCTCTGACAACTCGCGGTCAGGGAAAGGACTCTGGGGAAAAACTGACTAGAACTTATTCATGAGGACCCAGGGGGAAGGAGAGGATGATGTCAAAGGGGGAAATTGATAGGGTTGAAATAATGACTTAGAGTTCCACTTTAATTGTTTCTGTTTTTTCTTACCTGTGTACGTATCAATTGTTCTATTTAAATTGTTTGTGCTCCTTTCTTACCTGTGTACGTATCAATTGTTCTATTTAAATTGTTTGTGCTCCTTTCTTACCTGTGTACGTATCAATTGTTCTATCAATCTGTATCTAGATGGAATTTGGAACTGCTGAATAATCATTACATGTTCGCTGATGAGAAACTCTTTGTACCTTAACCTCATTTGGTAATGCCGATAAGATTACTGCTTTTGGAACTGCCTATAAAAGAAGTAAAGGGAGCAGTCCTTTTTGGGGGATGCTCAGAACTTTGATACAGACATACCTGACTCTGTGTCTTAATTCCTATATGAAGCAATAATTAGACAAAGCAATATAAAACTATAAGCAACTTATTTAAAAGTTGCACCTAACACTTCCGAGCATGCGTCGAATTGTTTCCGAGCATGCGTAGGAATTTTGCACGTTGGAATTTGTACAGACGATCAGAATTTCCGATTGGAACTTTTTCCGAACGGAAAATTGAGAACATGCTCTCAATATTTTGCTGGCCGAAACTCCGCCAGCCAAAGTCCGATGGAGCATACACACGATCGCATTTTCCGACCAAAAGCTCTCATTGGACTTTTGCTGGCGGAATTTCCGATCGTTTGTACGGGGCAAAAGGTATTTAGCCATTTATATTTTCTAAAATGATTGCATTTCCATGTTCTGTGTACTGTGGGAGACCAGATATATTGAATGCAGGGTCCGGGGTTCAGCAACACTTTAATAGCTTGCATATTTGTAATGCTCAAAGGCATCTTCTGAGGACAAAGCACACAATGGTGACTATCCAAACTATCTTTGTTTCTTGTGTCCTCTGTCCTAGAGATATAGTCACTTTGCAGGGACAAAGCAGGAAGCTGTAGAGATATTCCAGCTTGAACAGGAGCCAGAGAGTTATCAAAAAATAACACATCAAGGACTTTGCTAGCAGGAAGAGGATGCTGGGTAATCTTAAGGGCCAGCCAATTGGTCATATGTGTGATTAGGATGGGGTTATTGTAGAAAATTAAGCAAGACATGGAAGAAAGGTATAACCTTACCATGCTCCCTAGGAAGGATACGTTCTTTTTGAGGAGCAATGGAAATCGGCAACACTTATCACTGATATTACCCTGCACCGCACGCTGAGAGATTTCTAGATGGCCTGTTCAAAATCATATTATGGAATTAGGATTGTCTGGCTGAGGTCTGGGCCTCAGACTCTTAATTCGTGTTTGTGTTCTCAGTCCCTCTCAAATGGTAAGTGGTAAATATGGTCATTGGTGACCTTCTTTTGAAAACATCACCTTTCTGGCTATCTCCGGCATCAATACATTTAAGACCCGGCATGCAAATCAGTAAAGTTAGAATCACTAATATGCATAATTGTTCATGGTCAGTGCCTGGCAAGGAACTGGAGCCAATGGTCAACAATAAAGCCAGGGAACTAGTATTTCTAGGAGAGGTCAGCAATGGTTTCTTGGGTACTTCCACAGTTTTATTTAAAAAGAGTGATGTATAAAAAAAAATTATAATCCTTGTATTAAATTCTCATAATCCCTTACAGATAATGTGCAATTTCAAACCAGAATCACAGAGAGAAAAATGCCATAATGCCTGAGGAGAAGAGAAGGTAAGGCCATATTCTCGATAGCTTTCGTCCATCTCTGTCTCTTAGTTCTCGTACAGGCATTACAAGATGGTGCTGAGTGCACATTCCCAATGCCTGCTGAGCACCCCTCCATGCAAAGTGTGTATGGGCTGAATGGCTCAATACACACAACTGATAAATGATATGTTCACTTTGCTCTACTTCAAAGACAGCATTGCTTTTAGGCTGTGTCAGACAAGCAGGACCACTCATGTTCTCTTCTCTACTTGACAGCCCGTCCATCAGGAGAGTGTTTTTAAGAAGTTCTGTCGTCATTGTGGCTCTAGCATAAACAACAACGCTGGAGCATTCACCTTAAAAAACAAGTCAGCAGTGGCTGCTCCTAAATATCTGTTCTAACAGGCTCACAAAAAAACAATGTCAATGGTCTTTCTAGGGTAGATAAAAAAAAATGCATTGGAAGGGTTGATATACTTACATTTTCTGAATAGAATGGTGCTTCAGGTTCCCTTCAGTGCTAGACATAAGTGGAGGCCTTGGTTGTGAAATTTCTGCTGAAGGGGAACATTAGAGCTCATATTGGCTAATTTTCTCCCTAATAAATGTAAAAAAATCTCCATCTTGATCAAATGTGCTAAGCGTCCTTGTTCCCTGTATTATTATGAAATAATTCCTGCAGTCACACCTCAGATTAGTCTTAATTCATGCATCTTCACACCTCAGATTAGTCTTAATTCATGCATCTTCACACCTCAGATGGGCACCAATTTCTGCACCTTCAGATCTCAAATGGGCACCAATTTCTGCACCTTCAGAGCTCAGATCAGCCACAATTCCTGCACCTTAACATCTCAGATCAGCCACAATTCCTGCAACTTCACACCTCAGATCAGCCACAATTCCTGCACCTTCACATCTCAGATCAGCCACAATTCCTGCACCTTCATATCTCAGATCAGCCACAATTCCTGCAACTTCACACCTCAGATCAGCCACAATTCCTGCACCTTCATATCTCAGATCAGCCACAATTCCTGCAACTTCACACCTCAGATCAGCCACAATTCCTGCACCTTCATATCTCAGATCAGCCACAATTCCTGCACCTTCAGATCTCCAATGGGCACCAATTTCTGCACTTTCAGAGCTCAGATCAGCACCAATTCCTGCACCTTCATATCTCAGATCAGCACCAATTCTTGCACCTTCGGACCTCAGATCATCTTCAGTTCCTGCATCTTCACACCTTAGATCAGTCCAGATTCCTGCACTTTCACACATCAGCTCCAATTCCTACACCTTGAGACCCCATATCATCCCTAATTCATGACCTCAGATCAGCCACAGTGCAGGAACCTTCACACCTCAGATCTGATACAATATCTGCACCTTCAGGCCCCAGATTAGCCCTGTAAGCCTTCACCTTTAGACCTCAGATCAGAATTTTTTTCCAATAATTTTTACCACTTAGGCTGGCCATATACGGTTTGAATCTCAGCTGGTTCAGCAGGAATCAGCCGAGATTCGAACCATTAATGGGCAAGCTGAATTTGCCAAGTTGATCGATGAACTTGGCTATACCTAGCCTGCTGGATTCTCTTCTGCCCCGTACACACGGTCGGATTTTCCGATGGAAAATGTCCGATCGGAGCGTGTTGTCAGAAATTCCTACCGTGTGTAGGCTCCATCGGACATTTTCCATCGGATTTTCCGACACACAAAGTTTGAGAGCAGGATATAAAATTTTCCGACAACAAAATCCGTTGTCGGAAAATCCGACGGAAAAAGTGCCACGCATGCTCAGAATAAATAAAGAGATGAAAGCTATTGGCCACTGCCCCGTTTATAGTCCCGACGTACGTGTTTTACGTCACCGCGTTTAGAACGATCGGATTTTCCGATAACTTTGTGTGACCGTGTGTATGCAAGACAAGTTTGAGCCAACATCCGTCGGAAAAAATCCTAGGATATTGTTGTCGGATTTTCCGATCAATGTCCGACCGTGTGTACGGGGCATTCCGATTATAGCAAGCGGCTGCTATAGCCATTAGCGATAATCACCGTCTTCTCCCGGTGAGGACAGCTTCCCCCGCCTGGAGAAGACTCGGCAGAAGGGCTTCCCCTTCAACACTGTCTGTGTTGATGGGGGAAATTTCTTTTCTGCAACCAAGAAATTTGCACCGTCTAAGGGCTGCGCTGCCTTAGTTCTGCTGATCTTCTCCAACCTCTTTTGGCCACTCCCATCTACACGCATACTCTTCAGCATCAGCTGCACATCAATGCTCTGGACTGGTTTATTAATCGTGACAGAGGTGGGCTAGACCCATGCAATAGGTATTTGCGCAGCTGCTGGCATTCTCCACTAGGAGAACATTTGACAGTGGGACAATGCTGGACCACAATTGGGAGACAGTTGTTACCACAGAAAAGGAAGTGCCTGAACAAGGACCTCCATGGCAGGATTTATTCAAATACACTATATTACCAAAAGTTTCGGGGCGCCTGCCTTTACACGCACATGAACTTTAATGGCATCCCAGTCTTAGTCCGTACGGTTCAATATTGAGTTGGCCCACCCTTTGCAGCTATAACAGCTTCAACTCTTCTAAGGAAGGCTGTCCACAAGGTTTAGGAGTGTGTCTATGGGAATGTTTGACCATTCTTCCAGAAGCGCATTTGTGAGGTCAGGCACTGATGAGAAGGCCAGGATTACACGAGAAGGCCAGGATTGCAGTCGCCGCTTTAATTCATCCCAAAGGTGTTCTATCGGGTTGAGGTCAGGACTCTGTGCAGGCTAGTCAAGTTCCTCCACCCCAAACTCGCTCATCCATGTCTTTATGGACCTTACTTTGTGCACTGATCCAAATCATTTGGTGGAGGGGGGATTATGGTGTGGGGTAATTTTTCAGGGGTTGGGTTCGGCCCCTTAGTTCCAGTGAAGGGAACTCTTAAGGTGTCAGCATACCAAGACATTTTGGACAATTTCATGCTGCCAACTTTGTGGGAACAGTTTGGGGCAGGGTTGCCAAGCTCCCGCAGCATTTTTTACTGACAAAACATGGAAAATTTACTGGGGGAGCACATTTTTTACTGCCAACCTGAGAAATTACAGAACTCCTATTGAAAACTAACACAGTGAATCTTTTGAACAGTATAAACATGATATGGAAACACTGACAATACCTATAACAAAGTAATTTGCTTGCTTTACACAAAAAAAGGTCAACACAGCATGAAATTATCAGCCCCTGATATTTACTGGCAGTTGTAAAAAAATCACAGATTTTTACAAACTGTCAGTAAATTTACTGGCGGTTGGCAACACTGGTTTGGAGATGGCCCCTTCCTGTTCCAACATGACTACGCATGAAGCAAGGTCCATAAAGACATGGATGAGCGTGTTTGGGATGAAGAAACTTGACTGGCCTGCACAGTGGCCTGACCTCAACCAATAGAACACCTTTGGGATGAATTGGAACAGAGACTGCGAGCCAGGCCTTTTGCGTCCAACATTTCCATAGACACACTCCTAAACCTTGTGGACAGCCTTCCCAGAAGAGTTGAAGCTGTTATAGCTGCAAAGGGTGGGCCAACTCAATATTGAACCCTACGGACTAGGAGTGGGATGCCATTAAAGTCATGTCCGTGTAAAGGCAGAAGTCCCAATACTTTTGAGAATATAGTCTATGTGGATTTAAACAGATTCAACTTTTGTGATGACCTTAATATTTTAAAGCTTATGTAGGATTGTATTGAATAGTGATTAGGTTTAGGTCTACTTGAATAGTAAAAAGTGAAAACATGAATTTTAATATGGTTAGTCCCATAAGGGGAAAGATTTTAAAACTCTTTTCACACTGATGAGCTTCTGCTGTACAGTTTCCACTGCGATAACAACTGCATGACCTCACAAGGTCGATTCACAGGAGGTTAAAGCATATCTTATTCCATTGTCCATGACTTATACGAGTGGTATGAAAGCCAGAGCCCTAGTTTGGCAGTTTCATGAAACGTCCTCTGCCTTTCACTGCTGTCCTTAATGTGTGAGTTTTGTAAAGCTGCCAGAACATTTTTACTAGGATGTTTAAGCCCACAAAGAATTTTCAGTAAAAACAGGAAACAAGGCATCGATTACCCTGGTGTCAACTCCTCAACAAGGCCACATTTCAACATCGCATTTGTAATTTCCTGCCTGTCATTGGCAGGGGGGGCACTTTAAAAGCTAATGGAGGGGACAGTATACACGGAATGTTATGTAACTCTTCTCTTCCTGAGTACGGAGACAGACAGGGGTGCCGCGTACTGGAACCAACCATTACCAAACTGTTGTGTCTGTGACAAAGAGATAGACATGACAAGGTGCCATTAATCTTCCATTATGAAGATTGTGCCACTCTTCTTAGAAATAACGGCCTTTGTTTCTTTACACTGTGTAGGTTTTTTTTTTTTTTTTTTCTTTTTGGTGGCACAAAACAACTAGTAATACTCAGCCCTTTGTAAATACGTACACTATATTGTGAAAAGCATTGGGACGCCTGCCTTTACACGCACATGAGAGAGGAGAGTTTTGCATGGCTCGTGCAGCCAAAGGGAATAACATTTTTAAGGTAAAAACACATGCAAGACATTTGTACATGTGGTGCCTTTGGTTTATACAGGATGCTCGGTGGGTTTACATCCACTTTAAAGTGGAGTTCCACCCAAAAATGGAAGCTCCACTTATCTGGGTCCTCCCCTCCTCCGGTGCCACATTTGGCACCTTTCGGGGGGGGAGCGGGTACCTGTTTTTGACCAGATTCTGTGTGCACTACTTTTAGAAAATCCCCAATACTGTGTGTTAAAAGGTGTCGCTCTTTATCATTTCAGAAGGTTGGGGGGGGGGGTATGAAGTATGTATGTTAGATAGCAGTAAGACCTTTTTTCTTCAATCCTTACATTTCTTCATCTCTCCGTTGCTGATCATATGACCAGTGCATTGACCTAGGGCTAAGGCAATGGTCATGTGACTTGCCGTGGTATGATCAAAATTTGAAAACAATTCTAGAAAAAAAAAGGTTTTCTGACCTGATTCTAGTTTTGTTTAAACATTTTTACAATTTTTTTTTCTTAAGAAATGTGTTTTTTTTTTCAGAGCATTGAACCATTTTAAAATTAAATTCTCAGGGGAGTTGTAAAACACCTATTGCTCCAATTACAGCGCCATCTGCTGGTGAAATCTTGTATGCCGGGAGTACCCAAAAATACAAAGGTTCTCTATGAGAACTTATGTATGTCACTGGTTGGACTTTTAACTAATGGAGGCAACAGCAGGGTGGAATCGACCTGCTGAGCTCACAAGATTGACGCTCCCAGCACTGTCAGTTTACCAGCAGACTTCAGGGAATTATCAGTCTTTAACAGGGCAGAGTACAGCAGTGCGGCTGGTAGGAAAGTTAAGTATTTACACTCTTATTTTGCCACCACAGTTTGGCAAGGTTAACTTCTCATGAAAATGCCACTTTTTTTCCAACCCAAAATACGTACAAGGAGGGAATACTGTATGAAGGAAGACATTGCTGGCCTCTTTAACAATGGCAGTTGCATGGGTGTCATGCCCGTTCAGTGCTGTCACGTACCTGTATGAGGAGCTCGAAATGATAAAGATGGCCTTTTACGTAATTCCTGTCCAAGCACCCCTGGAAATGGAGACAGGAACTGCTATGACAGCTGAAGGGCGCAGGTGCCAGAAAGCTCCCTTTGCTGTCAATTACAGCAAGTGTGGAGGGAGCGGGGGGCAAGCCATGCTCTGTGCAAGAAGTTAGCTTATGAGGGCAATTGGGGGGGGGGGGGGGGGCCAGGAGCGCCAATGGGGGACCAGAGAAGAGGAGGATTGGGGCTGCTCTGTGCGAAACCATTACACAGAGCAGGTAAGTATAGCATGTTTGTTATTTAAATAAAAAAGATCCTTTACAATCCCTTTAACCCTGATATTGGCTATGCACATGGTAATTTCATAGAGCAATCACTCTTCTGATTACATTCTTTGTTGAAATTTCAAAGCAATCCAAAACATAAATTGGTATATTTGATCGACCGTAAAGAGATTGAATTGAAGTTTTCCCAGCCAAAAAAAAGAAAAGAGTTTTTGAGGAAATTGCGTTTTTTGTTATTTTTGTCATCTTTTTCTTCATAAATTGTAATGAAGCTGTCAGCCTATTTTCCAGTTTTGACTTTACAATCAACTGAATTCTGGCAGCCAAATGAATTTGTTGGTGGTAAATTGCTTAGTGTCTGGTGATTACTTGTAATTGTATGCGTGATTCCCAGTGGATGGAAAGTGGTTAAAATTGACTGCAAATTTTCATAGGTATGTGCAGCTTCAAGCCTAAATGAAACCCTCTTCTATACAAGCTCTTAACAATAGTTTACTATCGTCTTTAGCTTATATATACACCCTGCCCTGCATCAGGAACATTGGCACTAAGCCTTCACACTCCTGTACCCAAACATAACAGTGCCAGTGCCCATAACTCCTACTGATCCATGTATACCCACCCGGATGTCCACACATAACATGCAGCTAATTCACGCTTTTGTATCTCCCTCTTTGACTATTACGAATCTCTCCTCGTTGGCCTATCTCTGCTTCAGTCTATCATGATTGCCCCTGCCAGGCTCATCTACCTTACCAACCTATCAGTGTCTGCCACCCCTCTCTGCCAATCCTTCCAATGGCTTCTGATTGCCCAACAAATAAAATTCAAACTATTAACAACAACATAAAAACTTGTCCACAACTCTGCCTTGAGCTACATCACCAACCTCATCTCAAAATATCACCCAAACTGTCCTCTACCAAGACCTCCTGCTCTCTAGCTCTGGACAAGGGTCACCCCCTCCCATGCTCAGATCCAGGACTAGTCATGAGTTAAGGCATACACAGATCCTATTTCCAACCCACCTGTCCTGAGATAATCATCTGTGGCCGGAGCATTCCCCACCCTGCAGCTGTACATAAACAATGGGCATGTATCATGTGACTGCGGGGTGATGATTACCAAAGCTGCTTATGATTTGCCCAGTGCAGATGACAGCTTCCTGGTGGGGTCAATCAGGTGGATTAGGACTAATGCCAGAGCTCATCTTTACCCAGGACTTCTCCAGAGCCTCTCCCATCCTTTGGAACTCCCTACCCCAATCTGTCCAGCTAACTCCTCCTCTGTCAACCTTTGAAAACTCACCTTTTCAGGGAAGCCTATCCTGCCTTCACCTAAAACAGGGGTCTCCAAACTTTCTAAACAAAGGGCCAGTTTACTGTCCTTCAAACTTTAGGGGGGCCCGATTGTGGCCGAGAGTAGAAAATGTCTTGGCATCAGTGGGAGTAAACTTTCCTCCATCATTAGTATTAGGAGGAGTAATAGTGTCCCATTGTTGGTGTCAGTGGGAGTAGTAGCGCCCTATCATTGGTGTCATTGGGAGGAATAGGGTCAGGGCTTTTTTTCAGTCGGAACCCGGGGGAATGCAGTTCAGACACTTGTAACACTGCTTGTATGTAATGACAAGGGGTGCTGGGATATGCTGGAGGATCTATTGATGCTAGCTGCTTAGGGATCTATTGTCGCTGAAAGGGTCTATAGTTGGGAGGGTCTGTTGTTGCTGGCGAGGAGTCTACTGTTGAGGAAGGTGTCTATTGTTGCTGGATGGGGATCTACGGTTGAGTGAGGGAGTCTATTGTTGCTGGCTGCTGAAGGGTCTTATGATGCTAGCTGCTTAGGGATCTATTATCGCTGAAAGGGTCTATAGTTGGGAGGGTCTGTTGTTGATGGCGGGGGGGGTCTACTGTTGAGGAAGGTGTCTATTGTTGCTGGATGGAGATCTACGGTTGAGTGGGGGAGTCTATTGTTGCTGGCTGCTGAAGGGTCTTATGATGTTAGCTGCTTAGGGATCTATTGTCGCTGAAAGGGTCTATAGTTGGGAGGGTCTGTTGCTGGTGGGGGGGGGGTCTACTGTTGCTGGGGGTCTACTGTTGAGGAAGGTGCCCATTGTTGCTGGATGGGGATCTACGGTTGAGTGAGGGGGTCTATTGTTGCTGGCTGCTGAAGGTCTTATGGTTGTTGGCTGCTAGGAGTTATATTTTTGATAGAGGGAGTCTATTGTTGCTGAAGTGGATCTATTGTTGGTGGCAGGGTCTGTAATTGCTAGAGATATCTATTTTACTGCTCTTCTTGTTATAATTAACAAATTCCATACCGAAAATTACTTACTGAAAAAAAAAAAAACATGGTTCTGTATTCTCTACAAGAGGCGGTACTGCAAGGTGGGTGGCTAGGGGGTGGTACCAGGGGACGTGCTCCAAGGTGGGTAGGGAGCAGAGACAAAGAGGTGACTCTGAAGAGGGGAGTACCTGCACCTATTCTCTGAATAGGGTCATATTGTTGGTGTCAGTGGGAGGAATAGTGCCTCATCATTGGTGTATGTGGGAGGAATAGTGTCCCATCATTGGTGTTTGTGGGAAGAATAGTGTCCCATCATTGGTGTCTGTGGGAGGAATAGTGTCCCATCATTGGTGTCTGTGGGAGGAATAGTGTCCCATCATTGGTTTCTGTGGGAGGAATAGTGTCCCATCATAGGTGTCTGTGGGAGGAATAGTGTTCCATCATTGGTGTCTGTGGGAGGAATAGTGTCCCATCATTGGTGTCTGTGGGAGGAATAGTGTACCATCATTGGTGTCTGTGAGAGGAATAGTGTCCCATCATTGGTGTCTGTGGGAGGAATAGTGTCCCATCATTGGTGTCTGTGGGAGGAATAGTGTCCCATCATTGGTGTCTGTGGGAGGAATAGTGTCCCATCATTGGTGTCAATGAGAGAAATATTACCCCACTGTCAGCAACAGTGGGGCATAGTTCCTGCCACTAACAGTGGGGGAATAATGGCCCAAGGGCCGGATAAAAGCAAGTCCCTGGGCCACAGTTTGGGGACCCCTGATCTAAAAACTGAACTGCATCAGGTCATCTCCTTACAATTATTACCTTTTGTATCACTTGTCCTTCCAAATTTGGATTGTAAGCTCTCAGAATCAGGGCCCTAACCCCTCTCGTTTTGAAACTGTAATGTCTCTCTTTATATTGTAAAGCACTGCAAAAAAGGTTGGCGCTATAAAAAAAACGATATTATAATATTAATATAATAATGCAGCTGCAAGAAAAGCTTCATCGTAATGCTGCGTCACGCTTGTAGCATTTCATTTCCTAGCACTGTTTCGATGTTGGATGAAGGTAGTAGGCTTTGTAGGCCTTGCACCATGTTTGTGTTTCGGCACACATAGGGGAAGGGTGGAATCTCTCTGTGGATCTTCACTAATTGCCTTTTGCATGGATGACGAAAACAGCTCATTAAAATGTAAACAAAATCCGCTCATCTACTCAGCAGCCATTGCCAGACCGGCCTGCTGATTAGAATGAGCTCTGTGTCCCAGCCTATTATTAGGCCCCAGAGTAAACAAACACCATTAATTGCTAAAGAGAGACAGTAGCAAAGCACACAGCCTTAACCTCTACTGCGCTGCACATTCCTGAAAACAAAATGAAGCGCAACATGCCTGCTTTTCAGTGAAGCAGCAAACTGGACAAATGAAATAAAAAAAAAATAATAAAAAAAAAAAACAGAGAAAGTCTGCTCTAGCAGAAAATATGTGGGCTGGCATGGCTGAGCTCGCTTCTGAGGATGCTCGTTGCCTGGCTGTCATTACTTTAAAATAGACCTTCCCCCTAGTGTAATTTAATGCTGCCTTGCCTCCCCCATTCCATAATTGGATATCAATTACTTAATTTATTTTTATTTAGCATAGGTATTCATGCGGCAAAGCACTTTCGCATTTCTTGCCTAGACCACAATGACGTTTGCTCCCCCCCCCTTGTGCAAATGAGAGAGCCCTGCAGCACATCTGGGCATGTGCAGGTTTCCCAGAACATCTGTGTATGCATGGGTTTCCCACACATGTGCAAAGATCTGGTATTATGAACAGGGCCGCTAAGGCAGTACAGCCAGTCTACTTGGCCTGGGCACCATCAGCTCAAAAGGGGAACCCAGGCACCCGCTGAGCAGGAGGGCAGGCTGTACTGTCTTATTGCAGCCACTGTACCTCTTCTGCCTCCTCCTGCAGCGCTGTCAGCTTCTCTTTCTCCCTCCAGCTGCACTGCAGAGGGATTGGTCCTAGCACATACATCCCTTCCATCTGGTGTCCGGGCCCCCCGTTTGTCCCTTTCACCCGCAGCACTTCTGGCTTCCCTCCTCTCCTCTCCCGCCGGCAGCTACTGCGGGCACAAAAGGAGATGTTTCAGGATAGAGAGTGGGGGAAGGGGCCAGTAAATATGTAATTTACTGGCCCCTTCCTTTCCTGAATGAACACAGCGAGCGATCGGTACCAATCACTCCTGTGTCCATTCATCACTGAAGCATAGTAAACTGTGTTTACTATTCTTCAGTGTGTGAATGAGCAGGAAGCCTTAGAGTGTTTCCTATTCATTAATCTGTGCTGCTGAGGCTGCAAAGAGAGGGACTGATAAATCTATGTGTTCAGTCACTTACAGGAAGGAGGGGGGTAGGCTGTATGGGACCCCGTGATTTCTAACAGCTGTCCTAATTAGTCTAAGGTTCAGTTCACACTAACCTGCACTGTGCGTTCCAGCTGCGGGTGTGGGAAGCGTATCAATGCCCGCAGCCGAATCGCGTTGCTCTTGCGAGACGCATGGGGCTGCCGTTCATTCTGAATGGCGCCCGCACACATCTAAGCCCGCAACATGATCGCGGGTGCAGGAACCGCAGGGGAACTGTATGGTCAAAAAGACCATGCGGTTTACCTGCAGCCACATTTAAAAAAAGGTGCATGCGGTTCACACGGCATAACAGCAGCCCATTTAAATTAGTGGGCTGCTGTGGCCGAGCAAACACGGGCCGCACAATTGTCAACTGATCCTCAAACCTTTTGGCGTTTTGCACATGAGAAGGAAATTTCCTGCGCATGCAGAGATGTGCCATCTGCACACATGCCACTGGGGGGCACGGGGGGGGAACGACTCAAGTTTTTCGTTAAATCGGTGATTAGACACAAGCACGTGGCTCAAAAATCCAAAGGTCCTGCCCACTTGCAAGTACATGGGTTGACATATTCTTTAACAAAAAGGTTGGTATAACAGGCAGGCAAGGAGCATTTCCAGAAGGAACCATAATTAGCCACAACCTTCATGTTTTGCTTGGGAATAGGTTGCCCTTAACCTGTACCTTAACCCTCCCCCCCATACCTAACACTTAAGCTGGACATACACATAATGCAGGCTGAACAGAAAAAAAATCAGATTCCTTTATCATGCTACACATGGCAGATGGACAAATCTCCCACTGCAGCTATTGTATTTTGACAGTCGGTCCCATCAGCTGTCAAAATACCCAAACAGTACCTGCACCTGGAACCAGTTGGAGTCACGAGGAGCAAACAAGTACATAACATCCTCTGACTTGGTCTGTGTATCTGTACACCCTTTCCTTTTCTTTTTTTGGACATCTCATTAAAAAACTGTTTTAGAATATTGCTTCCGATTGATTTGTTGGAACTTAGGCCCTTTCCTGGGCTATTTTTCCTCCCTGTGGCCGTCTACCCAGCCGCCTAGGCCATCGACTGCCTGGCCATCGATCTATGGGCTCCAGTTACCATTACATAGCTCCCAACTGTCCCCGATTTCGTGGGACTGTCCCTGATTTGGAGCAATGTCCCTCTGTCCCTCATTCCTCCTCATTTGTCCCTCATTTTAGTCTTATCTATACAGATGTATACAAAATGCACTTTTTATCTATAAAAAGGTGTTTTCCAGCACTAAACCTTTCATCTGATTTCTAAATTGCTACATTTGTAAATTCCAAAAACCAATATAAAGAAATAATAGTGGTAAAAAAAGCACTTGTGGGTTTAACCAATCTTGTTTTTTTTTTGTACAATTCTCCTTTAAAGGGGTGTGGCAAGGGGTGTATCCTATGCCTGCATACTTTTGCTGATAGGTGTCCCTCATTCCCATCTCAAAAAGTTGGGAGGTATGCCATTACACGTGTGTATAGATTGTATGTGAGATTTAACAGATAATGTATCATTCAGTTCATATTGGTGCATAAACTCCTGAAGAAGCCGAAAACTGTTTGACAAAACACGTCAAGATTGATGCATCTATTGTAATATGAAACTTGTGAACTATGTCTGTTGAACAAACAAGTCTATTTATGACTTTGTGTTTTTATGTAAAATGATTTTAATTGATATAAAATAAATAATGATTTCATTTCATGGGTACTGTATTAATTCACACCCTTAAAGTCCCAAAACTCTTTTCAATATAATATATGTATAATAAAAATTGAGATGTGGTGTAGATACAAAAATCATTTCATCTTAAATATTAAATTGATAGCATCAATATTTAGTCTAAAGACCAAAAGGGAGAAAATAAGAGAAATTCATCATTAGGGTGTTCATACACTTTACCATTAAACCCCCCTCCCTTATCACATTTATAAATGTGTTTAGAGCTTCACTTATTTCAGGAAAAATGTGAAGCTTCGTAAATTTTAATTAATGGGAAAGAAATAAAATGAAACCTGGAAGCATGAGCCCCCCTCTAACATGCAGGGTGGCACTCGGTACTAATCTGAAACAAACACAAGGTGGCGCTATATATTGTCTAAAATTAATCAAACTTCATACATCCTGATCCTTCCTGAGGTCATCAATCGACGAAACGCGTAAAGGTGGGACTTCTGGTCGTCACTTCTGGCAACATAATTTCCGGTCTTTGGAAAGCATGCCGACTCCAGGAACAAGAGGAGTGGCTTCGCTTCCTGAGATTACAGTGGCTAACTATATTGCATACCAATTGGGTACATTAATAGGTCTCTATGTGCTATAGTTACCTATTGTAAACAAAAACACACTATAACCTGCTTATAATAAAAGGGTTTATAGTGATTTGGAGAGTGAGCACTTCTCAAAACACCTGGGCCAGCACGGATGGGTTCCTGTGTGAAGCACATTGGTGTAGTGGTGTAAAAAGGACTTAAGGAGCACTGGATTATAAATATTGGACAATTTTGGGACATTATTCATGACATTAGCATTTTATATGCACTATATACACTTTCATTATTTTTTCTTTGTGTTTGTTTCTTTCGTAACACAAGCATTATTTTAATAATGCATGAAGTTTGATTAATTTTGGAAGGATGAGAGCCTAGTCACATGACCTGAAAAAGTCACATCACTAGCCTCTTCACCAATCATAGAGCCTTCTGCGTTATGCAAAGTATACCTTGTAGACACCCATTAGCCTTACACTGAAGTGATATTAACCACTTCAGCCCCGGACCATTTGGCTGCCTAAGGACCAGAGGACTTTTTCCAATTTGGCACTGCGTCGCTTTAACTGCTAATTGCGCGGTCATGCAATGCTGTACCCAAATGAAATTTGCGTCCTTTTCTTCCCACAAATAGAGCTTTCTTTTGATGGTATTTGATCACCTCTGCCGTTTTTATTTTTTGCGCTATAAACGGAAAAAGACCGAAAATTTTGAAAAAAATGATATTTTCTACTGTTTGTTATAAAAAAAATCCAATAAACTCAATTTTAGTCATACAAAATGTATTCAGCCACATGTCTTTGGTAAAAAAAAATGTCAATAAGCGTATATTTATTGGTTTGCGCAAAAGTTATAGCGTCTACAAACTAGGGTATATTTTCTGGAATTTACACAGCTTTTATTTTATGACTGCCTATGTCATTTCTTGAGGTGCTAAAATGGCAGGGCAGTACAAACCCCCCCAAATGACCCCATTTTGGAAAGTAGACACCCCAAGGAAATTGCTGAGAGGCATGTTGAACCCATTGAATATTTTTTTTTTTGTCCCAAGTGATTGAATAATGACAAAAAAAAAAAATATTTACAAAAAGTTGTCACTAAATGATATATTGCTCACACAGGCCATGGGCCTATGTGGACTTGCACCCCAAAATACATTCAGCTGCTTCTCCTGAGTACGGGGATACCACATGTGTGGGACTTTTTGGGAGCCTAGCCGCGTATGGGGCCCCAAAAACCAATCACCGCCTTCAGGATTTCTAAGGGCGTAAATTTTTGATTTCACTTCTCACTACCTATCACAGTTTTGAAGGTCATAAAATGCCCAGATGGCACAAAACCCCCCCAAATGACCCCATTTTGGAAAGTAGACACCCCAAGCTATTTGCTGAGAGGCATGTTGAGTTCATAGAATATTTTATATTTTGACACAAGTTGCGGGAAAGTGACAATTTTTTTTTTTTTTGCACAAAGTTGTCACTAAATGATATATTGCTCACACAGGCCATGGGCCTATGTGGAATTGCACCCCAAAATACATTTAGCTGCTTCTCCTGAGTATGGGGATACCACATGTGTGGGACTTTTTGGGAGCCTAGCTGCGTAAGGGGGCCCCGAAAACCAATCACCGCCTTCAGGATTTCTAAGGGTGTAAATTTTTGATTTCACTCTTCACTGCCTATCACAGTTTCGGAGGCCATGGAATGCCCAGGTGGCACAAAACCCCCCCAAATGACCCCATTTTGGAAAGTAGACACCCCAAGCTATTTGCTGAGAGGCATGGTGAGTATTTTGCAGCTCTCATTTGTTTTTGAAAATGAAGAAAGACAAGAAAATACTTATTTTTTTCTTTTTTCAATTTTAAAAACTTTTGACAAAAAGTGAGGTCTGCAAAATACTCACTATACCTCTCAGCAAATAGCTTGGGGTGTCTACTTTCCAAAATGGGGTCATTTGGGGGGGGGGGGGTTGTGCCACCTGGGCATTCCATGGCCTCTGAAACTGTGATAGGCAGTGAAGAGTGAAATAAAATATTTACGCCCTTAGAAAGCCTGAAGGCGGTGCTTGGTTTTCGGGGTCCTGTACGCGGCTAGGCTCCCAAAAAGTCTCACACATGTGGTATCCCTGTACTCAGGAGAAGCAACAGAATGTATTTTGAGGTGTAATTTCACATATTCCCATGGCATGTTTGAGCAATATATCATTTAATGACAACTTTGTGCAAAAAAAAAAAAAAAAAATTTGTCTCTTTCCCGCAACTTGTGTCACAATATAAAATATTCCATGGACTCGACATGACTCTCAGCAAATAGCTTGGGGTGTCTACTTTCCAAAATAGGGTCATTTGGGGGGGGGGTTTGAACTGTCCTGGCATTTTATGCACAACATTTAGAAGCTTATGTCACACATCACCCACTCTTCTAACCACTTGAAGACAAAGCCCTTTCTGACACTTTTTGTTTACATGAAAAATTTTTTTTTTTTTGCAAGAAAATTACTTTGAACCCCCAAACATTATATTTTTTTAAAGCAAATGCCCTACAGATTAAAATGGTGGGTGTTTCATTTTTTTTTTTTTACACAGTATTTGCGCAGCGATTTTTTAAACGCATTTTTTGGGGAAAAAACACACTTTTTAAAATTGTAATGCACTAAAATACACTATATTGCCCAAATGTTTGATGAAATAAAAAAGATGATCCTAGGCCGAGTGCATGGATACCAAACATGACATGCTTTAAAATTGCAGTGGCGACAAACTAAATACATTTTTAAAAGCCTTTAAAAGCCTTTACAGGTTACCACTTTAGATTTACAGAGGAGGTCTACTGCTAAAATTACTGCCCTCGATCTGACATTCGCGGTGACACCTCACGTGCATGGTGCAATTGCTTTTTACATTTGACGCCAGACCGACGCTTGCGTTCGCCTTTGCGCGAGAGCAGGGGGGGACAGGGGTGCTTTTTTTTTTTTTTCTTTATTATTTTTTTGCTTTTTTATCTTATTTTTAAACTGTTCCTTTTTTTTTTTTTTTTTTTTATCATTTTTATTGTTATCTCAGGGAATGTAAATATCCCCTATGATAGCAATAGGTAGTGACAGGTACTCTTTTTTGAAAAAATTGGGGTCTATTAGACTCTAGATCTCTCCTCTGCCCTCAAAGCATCTGACCACACCAAGATCGGTGTGATAAAATGCTTTCCCAATTTCCCAATGGCGCTGTTTACATCCGGCGAAATCTAAGTCATAAAATGCTCGTAGCTTCAGGTTTCTTAGGCCATAGAGATGGTTGGAGCCACTCTGGTCTCTGATCAGCTCTATGGTCAGCTGGCTGAATCACCGGCTGCATTCTCAGGTTCCCTGTTGAGACAGGAGAGCCAGAGAAAAACACGGAAGACGGTGGGGGGGGCATTCCCTCCCACGGCTTGTAAAAGCAGTCTAGAGGCTAATTAGCCACTAGGATTGCTTTTACATGAAAGCCGACTGCTGGCTGAAAAGAATGATACCAAGATGATACCTAAACCTGCAGGCATCATTCTGGTATAACCATTCAAAGTCGTGAATGGCGTACCTGAAGACAAAAAAATGGTTAACAATAAAACACAGTAAACGGTAAAGTATAAAAAATTGCATACCTGAAAAGCAAACATGATAAAACATAATAACAATAAAACATTGCAGAATAGAATACAGTAAAAAAGAGAAGAACAATAGAGAGAGAATAGAGAGAGAGAGAACAATAAAACGACAACTATTTTTTTTTATTTTATATATATATATTTTTTTTTTTACACTTTTTTTTGTAACTAACTTTTATAACTGTAACCGGTTCCAGGTTCGGGTCTCTCAAAATGTGATGGCATCTTGGGAGACCCTGTGAAAGTGGGCCTAGTCTGTGCAATGCTGTACCCTACGCTAATACTCAACTAATGAATGGTAGCGTTCAAAACATTCACCAATGCAAAGACCAGGATTGTCAGGACAGGAGGGACAATAATAGCGGGTGTCACGCCTATATCCGCGTTTGCTGCAGACACAACATCTTTTTTGGGGGGGTTCGCTGGGTAGGGGTACTCTGGAGGACATAAAGAAAATGCCTCTCATGCAGCCGACTACATTTGGTTCGGGATGTGAATGGGGGAAGTACGGGCGCTGCAGAAGTGGTGGGTTCCCAATTAGGATTGGCGAATGCAGCAGGAAGGGCACTATGGGCACAACGGGCCTGTGTTTGTCTTCTTGGTGGCAGCGGGACACTACTTGTGCTTGCCACCTCACCAGCTTGAACTGCACTTATGGGACTCGCCACGTCACCAAGTGTTACTGCAGTGCTGGTTTGACTATGACCGGGGTGTACTAGGCCGCTGGTGCTTGCCAGTTCACCAAAACGCTACCAAAAAAACTGTTAGCGATTGCAGGGATCAGGCCTGACTCTGCGAACTCTGCAGTTATGCGTTTAGTGTTTTGTAAGTGACAGTGATCGATCGATACTGCACTTGGGTGGGCTGGGCTGGGCTGGGCCAGGCGGAGGGGCAAAACGCAGGTGCTAGCAGGTATCTGGGCTGATCCCGCTAACACTGCATTTTTGGGAACCCTAAACTGCTGAGGACGCTAGTATAGATCTGATCGGATCAGATATTGATCCGTTCAAATACTGTACCACTAAGGGAGGCGTATGCTGCGTGCGTGGGTGTTAGCGGTACTGGCGCTAACCTGACGCTGCCTGGGGCTGGTGCTTGCCAGTTCACCAAAATGCTACCAAAAAAACTGTTAGCGATCGCAGGGATCAGGCCTGACTCTGCGAACGCTGCAGTTATGCGTTTAGTGTTTTGTAAGTGACAGTGATCGATCGATACTGCACTTGGGTGGGCTGGGGTGGGCTGGGCGGAGGGGCAAAACGCGGGTGCTAGCAGGTATCTGGGCTGATCCCGCTAACGCTGCGTTTTTGGGAACCCTAAACTGCTGGGGACGCCAGTATAGATCTGATCGGATCAGATATTGATCCGTACAGATACTATACCACTAAGGGAGGCGTATGCTGCGTGCGTGGGTGTTAGCAGTACTGGCACTAATGTGACGCTTCCTGGGGCGACGCATATCACCGCCGGGCGATCAGGGGGCTAAACCATTATTCGGTAATAAACGGCGGGTGCCCTGACACTATAAAAAATAAAAGAACTAACCAGACTCACCCGTAACAGTTATACGGTGATCAGTGGTGAAAGGGTTAACTAGGGGGCAATCAAGGGGTTAAAACATTTATTAGGTAGTATATGGGGGTAAATATTTACCTCCCTAACTAGCGTCACCAGTGACACTAATACAGCGATCAGAAAAATGATCGCTTAGCGACACTGGTTACGGGGGGTGATCAAGGGGTTAAAACTTTATTAGGGGGGTACCCTAGACCTAAAGGGGGCTAACAGTAACTTTCCTACCACACTAACTGTCACAAACTGACACCATGCAGTAATCAGGAAAAAAAACAAAAAAACTGCTTGGTGTCAGTGTGACGGGGGGGGAGGGGTGATTGGGGGGTGATCGGGGGGTAAAGGGGGGTGTTTTGTGTGCCTGGCATGTTCTACTGTATGTGTGTGTGTTGTGCACTCACATTGCAGTCTTCTCTCCTCGGCGCCGGAACAGAAAATACAGAGCCGAGGAGAGATGACATCATTTCCTTTGCTGCTGTTTAGCATACAGCAGCATAGGAATGATTCTATTGGCCGGCGGCGATTGCGAGGGGGGGGTCCACGAATGGATGGTCTCCCCCTCACCTCCGATCGCCGCTGGACAATAGCGGACCACCTCTGGCACCGGGGGGGGGGGGTGTCCGATCGGACCCCCCGCCCGCGGGAGGCAGATCACGTGTATGTACGTGATTCTGCCTGCCCGTGCTGCCTTGCCCATGTACATTGGCGTTACATTTTTAATAATACTTATGTTACACTTATCTGATCTGTGTAGTGGTTTTGCACAGAGCAGCTCTGATTCTCCTCTTCTCGGGTCCCCCGCCAGCATTCTTGGCTCCTCCCACTTGACCAGTGCCCCCAAAAGCAAGCCGCTTGCTACGGGGCACTGGTGCATGCTTGCTCCCGAGCCTCGTTCTAAGCGTCCGTAAGACTCAAAGAGCCACGGCTCAACTCCGCTCCCTCTCTCTCCTCATTGGCTCACTGGCTGTAATTGCCAGCAGTGGGAGCCAATGGCCTCTGCTGCTGTGTCTCAACCAATGTGGAGCGAGAGACCCAGGACAGCCAAGGCTCCCATGCACATCACTGGGTCGATATAGGGCTCAGATATGTATTAGGGGGGCTGAGGGGGTGGGGGGAGAGAGGGGAATGCATGAGGGTAAAAAAACTTTACCTTTACAACCACTTTAACCTGTTGGTACTGGCCACACCCTTATATGCAGCCTCTTGGCAGGTGGGCCTTGGTGACATAAATGTGTGAATTGGTGCTCCTGGCAAGTAGTGAATCAAGGCAGTCACATGATCATAAACCCCGCCTTCTGGCATCCTAAACCCCTTAAAGGGCCAGGAGATGCCAGCTCCAATTGGTTAACCTTAATGATCTTAACCCCTAAAAAAGCCCTAACAACAATTAACCCCTATCCTGCATATATGTTTATGTTTTAGGATATGGCGAATGTCTTGTGATGAGCCGCAAGACCCTATTCATTCTTTACTTCATCTTCTAGCTGCTAAAAAAAGTTACAGTAAACAAGTTGCACAAAATTATATCTCCAAACCAATAGTACAAGTACTAAAACAAAAAGAAAAAAAAGAAAAGAATGATGGATCGTCCTCGTACCGGGAAACAGGATGCTGATTTGGTTCTCTCAATGAGATGAAATAAAAATTCCTACAAAGGTCACCGGCCACGGTTAAAAGCAAAAAAAGTTATTCAATATCTTCCTGTGGAGACGTCCAAGTGCGGCCAGACTGCAGAGCTACAGATAGGACTGAAAAAATAGTTGGGATGTATGAAAAGTTGGCATTTCTGACAGACTTCTAGGATAAAGTGTGATGTGAGGGTGCTAATGGGAGTTATCACAGGAAGCCATCTGCTGCGCGCTGTACTATCAACAGGCTATGTGCAGCTGTGGACGGCAGGAAGCTGGCCATACAAGAATCGGAGCTATGCACAACATGGCAGACAGCTGCACTAAGGCTTGGTTTAGAAAGCAACAGTAATGAAGCTATAAACTCTTACTGAAGCCTAATCATTCTCCATCTGGCATTTTAAACACTTCAATACTGGGCACTTTCACCCCCTTCCTGGCCAGGCCAATTTTCAGCGGTCACACGTTGAATGGCAATTGCGCGGTCATGCAACGCAGTACCCAAACAAAATGTTTATCAATTTTTTGAGACAGATAGAGCTTTCTTTTGGTGGTATGTAATCACCACTGGGTTTTTTATTTTTTGTAAAAAGACCAATAAAAATAATAAAAAAAGTTTTTCTGTTTTTTCTTTGTTTATATAAATTTTAAAAGTAATTTTTCTCCTCCACTGATGTGGTGGCATTGATGAAGAGGCACTGATATGCAGCACTGATGGTCCCTGATGGGCAGCCCTTTTTGGGCACTGATTGGCGGAACTGATGTGCACTGATAGGCAGCACTGACAGGCATCACCAATGGGCACTGGTAGGCATTGCTGATAGTACTGCACTAATAATCATTGCACTGATTATCAGTGCAGATCCCCCTTGTCAGGAAAGCCTCTTATCGACTCTCCTCTACGCAGGAGCTGTCCGCATGAGTAGAGGAATGCCGATAACCAGCACTTCCTAGTTACACTGTGATCAGCTGTGATT
Organism: Aquarana catesbeiana; assembly: GCF_042186555.1. NCBI lineage: Eukaryota > Metazoa > Chordata > Amphibia > Anura > Ranidae > Aquarana > Aquarana catesbeiana. The sequence continues at coordinate 41,165,175 of NC_133334.1, read as the reverse complement.
GGACAAATTTCAGGTGTGTGGCTTTCCTAATCAAGTCCAATCAGTATAATCAAACACAGCTGGACTCAAATGAAGGTGTAGAACCATCTCAAGGATGATCAGAAGAAATGGACAGCACCTGAGTTAAATATATGAGTGTCACAGCAAAGGGTCTGAATACTTAGGATCATGTGATATTTCAGTTTTTCTTTTTTAATAAATCTGCAAAAATGTCAACAATTCTGTGTTTTTCTGTCAATATGGGGTGCTGTGTGTACATTAATGAGGAAAAAAATGAAACTTAAATGATTTTAGCAAATGGCTGCAATATAACAAAGAGTGAAAAATTTAAGGGGGTCTGAATACTTTCCAACCCCACTGTATCTCCTAAATAAAGAAGACTCTTTTAGCTATATTACGCTATATGGCTTTTCCTTCTTATATTCAATATGCATGGCTCCTGATTGTGTGGATGTGGGGTAAAATACCAGACATACATTCCAGCAGTGGGGACACTGCAGCTATGGCTGCTTTCACACTGGGGCGGTGGGATCGTCGGCGGTAAAACAGCGCTATTTTTAGCGCTGCTTTACCGTCGTTATTGCAGCGGTATTCGACCGCTAGCGGTGCGGTTTTAACCCCCGCTGGCGGCCGAAAAAGGGTTAAAACTGCTTGTATAGCGCGGCTATAGCCGCGGTATTGCCGCGGTATAACCGCGCTGTCCTATTGATTACACCGCTCCAAAGATGCGGCTTGCAGGAGATTTTTTCTTCTCCTGCCAGCGCACCGCTTCAGTGTGAAAGCCCTCAGGCTTTCACACTGAACAAACCGCCTGCAAACCGCCCCAGTGTGAAAGGGCTCTTACTGACGGCAAAATCAAACAGATTCCTCTGTGGGATTTTAAAGGCAGAGATTCCTTGACAATAAATCTAATGAAAATATATTGATATTTTATTAGAAAAGTTTAAAAATGAATTGGTGACTTATGGGAAGTCACAATAGGATGCATATATCTATTATACAAAAATACAAACTACAATATCAAGAAACATAGGAGTGTATGTATATGTTTTATGTATGTATATACTTGTATATGTATGTATATATTTTTTTTTGGGTCACACTGATAGTAATTATTGAGTTCATATCAATCCAAGTCAATAGGAAAAACTATTTCTTTAGGCAATTAAGCTACTCAGACACACACTTTTTTTCCTGTTATGTTATAACTGACAAAATGTAACGAATGATGAATTGATGACATTATTTATGATTTTGGATCCTGACATGTGGTTAGGAGTAATACGATGTCATGGCAGAGGTTATCGACCATTGAGGATCACTTTCAATGTAATGTCACAGGTGATTAAACCACAGGATGTCCTTGCAAGGAAAAGGAGCCCACTTCCTGCCTTCTTCCATCAATAGTCTTTATTACATGTATGGCCTACTTCCTGTTCAGGGGCTTTTATTCATACAAGAGACAATATGCAATTTAAGTCTAAACCTCAATTCTTTCTTTGACGTCTAAAATAGATAGATAGATAGATAGATAGATAGATAGATAGATAGATAGATAGATAGATAGATAGATAGATAGATAGATAGATTTAAGCTGGCTCAGAAGCTGTCTGTAGCATTCCTACAACTAAAGAAAATGTCGCCCTGGGACTTTAAATGAGGTGAACACAATTGGCAGATTCTATCTGAAGCATTTACAAACCTTGTTTGGGTATATATGTTTCTATCCTAATCATAGGCGTGCACACAGGGTGTGCCAGGTGTGCCTGGGCACACCCTAATTGCCTTGTGTGGTGCATATTCCCCCCTGTTTAGACCACTGATATTTCATCCACCCCCAAAATGTTACACAAGCTAAAAATTTAAGGGACAAGAAAATTAACAAAATTACACTGTCCACTGCCCTACTGACACCATCAGTACATATACACATGCATATGTATTTGAGATTTGGGGTGCACACACTAATGCAAGAGGCTGCGCACACCTATGATCCTAATGCCCTTTCACTTGAGTATACATGTTTTTTGCTTGGATTGGTCTCTTCTAATCTTTCACTTTTCCTTTCACTTTCCTTTTCCTATTTTCTGTACTTCTCATCCATCTTACACCACTCCCTTCTGGTCTACATGTCCATACCACTACTGGACTAGGCTGCATATAATTTGGATACATACAGTGCCTTTAAAAAGTATTGATACGTCTTGACATTTTGTCATGTTACAACCAAAAACATAAATGTATTTTGTTGGGATTTTATGTGATAGACCAACACAAAGTGGCACATAATTGTGAAGTGGAAGGAAATTGATAAATGGTTTTCAACATTTTTTACAAATAAATATGTGAAAAGTGTGGGGTACATTTGTATTCCGCCCCCCTGAGTCAATACTTTGTAGAACCTCCTTTCACTGCAATTACAGCTGCAAGTCTTTTTGGGGATGTCTCTACCAGCTTTGCACATCTAGAGAGTGAAATTTTTGCCCATTCTTCTTTGCAAAATAGCTCAAGCTCTGTCAGATTGGATGGAGAGCGTCTGTGAACAGCGATTTTCAAGTCTTGCCACAGATTCTCAATTGGATTTAGGTCTGGACTATGACTGGGCCATTCTAACACATGAATATGCTTTGATTTAAACCATTCCATTGTAGCTCTGGCTGTATGTTTAGGGTCGTTGTCCTGCTGGAAGGTGAACCTCCGCCCCAGTCTCTAGTCTTTTGCAGGCTCTAATGCCGCGTACACATGAGTGGACTTTCCGGCAGACTTGGTCCGGCAGATCGGACTCCATCTGACAATTCGATTGTGTGTGTGCTCCAGCTGACTTTTTTTCCCAAAAGTCCGATGGACCTAGAAATAAAACATGTTTCAAATCTTTCCGACAGACTTGAGTCCGGTCGAAAAATCCGCTCGTCTGTATGCTAGTCCGACGGACTAAAACCAACGCTACTGGCTATCAACTTCCTTATTTTAGTCTGGACGTACGTCATCACGTACGAATCCGTCGGACTTTGGTGTGATCGTGTGTAGGCAAGTCTGTTCGTTAGGAAAGTCCGTCGGAAGTCCGCCGAAAGTCCGTCGGATAGACCGTCGGACCAGTGCGGTCGAAAAGTACGTTCGTGTGTACGCAGCATAACAGGTTTTCTTCTAAGATTGCTCTGTATTTCGCTCCATCTTCCCATCAACTCTGACTAGCTTCCCTGTCCCTGCTGAAGAAAAGCATCCCCACAACATGATGCTGCCACCACCATGTTTCACGGTGGGGATGGTGTGCTCAGGGTGATGTGCAGTGTTGTTTTCTGCCACACATAGCATTTTGCTTTTAGGCCAAAAGTTCAATTTTGGTCTCATATGACCAGAACACCTTCTTCCACATGTTTGCTCTGTCCCCCACATGGCTTCTCGCAAACTGCAAACAGAACTTCTTATGGCTTTCTTTCAACAATGGCTTTCTTCTTGCCACTCTTCCATAAAGGCCAGATTTGTGGAGTGCACGACTAATAGTTGTCCTGTGGACAGATTCTCCCACCTGAGCTGTGGATCTCTGCAGCTCCTCCAGAGTTACCATGGGCATCTTCTCTGAATGCTCTCCTTGCCCGGCCTGTCAGTTTCAGTGGACGGCCATGTCTTGGTAGGTTTGCAGTTGTGCCATACTCTTTCCATTTTCGGATGATGGATTGAACAGTGCTCCGTGAGATGTTCAAAGCTTGGGATATTTTTGTATAACCTAACCCTGCTTTAAACTTCTCCACAACTTAATCCCTGATCAGTCTGGTGTGTTCCTTGGACTTCATGATGCTGCTTGTTCACTAAGGTTCTCTAACAAACCTCTGAGGGCTTAACAGAACAGCTGTATTTATACTGAGATTAAATTACACACATGTGGACTCTATTTACTAATTAGGTGACTTCTGAAGGCAATTGGTTCCACTAGATTTTAGTTAGGGGTATTTGAGTGAGGCTGGGTTCACACCTATGCGAACTGGAAGCGGATTTCACCGCATTCAATTCGCATAGCAGGAGAATGTGACTGGCTCTCTATGGAGCTGGTTCACATATCTCCACAGAAGGTCAGGTGCGTTTTGCAGGAAAAACGTGCAAATTTGCACAGGAGTCCTGTGCGTCTTTTGGTCCGTTTCAGGTCCGAATTCAGCCAAAAATTTGGACTGAAATCGGGCCTGAAACAATGAACCAGGATGCACCTGACCCCTGCTGTGCGACGGATCCGTCTTAGGTGTGAACCCAGCCTAAAGGGGGCTGAATACAAATGCACGCCACACTTTTCAGATATTTATTTGTAAAAAATTTTGAAAACCATTTATCATTTTCCTTCCACTTCATAATTATGTGCCACTTTGTGTTGGTCTATCACATAAAATCCCAATAAAATACATTTATGATTTTGGTTGTAACATGACAAAATGTGGAAAATTTCAAGGGGTATGAATACTTTTTCAAGGCACTGTATACATACCTCCCGACACCTATCAGCAAAAGTATGCAGGCATAGGACACACCCCTTGCCACGCCCCCTTAAAGGAGAATTGTACAAAAAAACAAGATTGGTTAAACCCACAAGTGCTTTTTTTTTTTTTACCACTACTATTCCTTTATATTGGATTTTGGAATTTACAAATGCAGCAATTTAGAAATCAGATGAAGGGTTTAGCACTGGAAAACACTTTTTCATAGATAAACAGTGCATTTTATATACAACTATATAGATCAGATCAAAATGAGGGACAAATGAGGAGGAATGAGGGACAGAGAGACATTGCTCCAAATCAGAGACAGTCCCTCGAAATCAGGGACAGACATATATAGTACCTACATACATAGTCTGCTATTGTAGTATCTATTAAATTATTTAGACATATATACACTTCCTTTGCAGTTGTTATCCATGATGATGGACATTGAGGGACCCCAAGGGATACACTTTTTTTTACCCATGCCAAGCTCACCCTCCAACTATCCCCCGGTAGGGTTTTCCACCTCTTCAGCTCCAGGGCTAGACATACGTCGTCACCACCTTTTGGAAAATAAGCTTCTGGTACCTTGGCTCAGCCGATTTGTACATATGGGGCCCTCCCATACAAAGCCCCCCTTATTATTTGTTAAACAACATTTATTTTCGTGATATATATCTCCAATTGATATTTTATATTCTAGATACGCTGCATACGCATCCACTCCTGAAGTGAGCATTAGACTCGCGAAACACGTCAGTTTGGCACTTATGTCCATGCATTTCATGTATGGTACTCATTTTATACCTTTAATAAGTCTAGACACCATGTTTACTCTTGTTATATTCATTGGCCAATGGTGTTCACCTCATTCAAAGCCCCAGGGCGAAATTTTGTTTTGTTGTATGTACTATGGGGGTGGAGGTGTGTCACTGGTGGCACCAGACCACTTTTTTTCTTTTCTGTAGCATACCCCATCCGTTTTACATAGGATAAATACAGTTGGTTACCCCAGGCAACTGTTCATTTTAACCACTTCCGGACCGGCTCACGTACATATTTGTCGGCAGAATGGCTCTGCTGCGCAAAACGACCTACAGGTATGTCGGCTCTTTTAGGAGCCTTAGCAGGTGTGTGCGGCAGGGGACCTGATGCGCGTGGCCGGCGGTCGTAATGACCCCCGGCCACCCGCGATCATGGGCACGTGAGACAGATCGAGGATCCCGGTTCTTTCAGGAGAGGAGAGACACATTGTGTGTTCCTATTAGTTAGGAATGTCTCCTCCTCTAGTCACTCCCATCCCCCCACAGTTGGAACACACTGAGGGAACACATTTAACCCTTTGAGCGCCCCCTAGTGTTAACCCCTTCCCTACCAGTGACATTTATACAGTAATCAGTGGCTATTTTTAGCTCTGATCACTGTATAAATGTCAATGGTCCCAAAAAAGTGTCAAAAGTGTCCGATCTGATCGCCGCAATGTCGCAGTCCCGATAAAAATCGCTGATCGCCGCCATTACTAGTAATAAAAAAAAATATAAATTAAAAATGCCATAAATCTATCACCTATTTTGTAGACGCTTTAACTTTTGCGCAAACCAATTAATATACGCTTATTGCGATTTTTTTTTACCAAAAATATGTAGAAGAATATATATTGGCCTAAACTAATGAAGGAATTTGTTTTTAAAAAAACTAAATTTGGGGATATTTATTATAGCAAAAACAAACAAATTATTATTTTTTTTTTTTTCAAAATTGACGCTCTTTTTTTGTTTATAGCGCAAAAAATAAAAACTGCAGAGGTGATCAAATACCACCAAAAGAAAGCTCTATTTGTGGGAAAAAAAAGGATGTCAATCTTGTTTGGGTACCACGCCGCACGACTGCGCAGGAGCTCGTTGAGGAGCTCGTCTGCAGACCCAAGTGCTTGCGCTCATTCTGATTGTGCCTGTATACGCACTAGCGGCAAATTGACCTAATTATTACCACTGTTATGGAGGAAAACATAGTCACCAGTATTGCCTATGGTCTCCCTTTGATTTTCTTCCCTGTTACTGACTTACTATGCACTATTGTCTTGTAATGGGGTATAAGTCTCCTTTATTGAGTAGTCCCACCTAGAGGTTGCTAGTGGACCCATTTGTTCATCATCTTAGATGACTAAACAATATATAGCCTAGTATTAGGGGACGTAGCTAGTAGAGCAGCAGGCGGCGCAGGTCAGTATAGGGATGCCTGGGAATGTTGTTTATCTCTCAACCCACAATGTAACTAAGTGTAACGCTTTCCCTTGTGGAAAAAGCTAGGGACCAATCTAAATTGCAAAAGAAGTGAAGGGGAGTCATGGTATTTCCACCAAACATAAGGACTAAGGACTGTAAGTAATTTGTGGGTGTTGTATCTCTCCTCCTGGTGCCAGGGGCTAGGTCCTTGTAAAAGCTACCCTGACGAGAGCTGGAAAAAATTAGAAGTCCTGAACTGTAATGAGAACTGATGTACTGTTAAGAGGTTCTGGATATGAGTAAACCTGACTGATCTCCCATTCTTGCTGTGAGGTTAACAATACCATCTGGGGAGTGTGACCTATACAACCGGTTCTGTTTAGGAATTAGTGGTGGCCTAGTGGAAGATGGTCTGCCTGCTTAATTGTGGTAAGAAAGGTTCCCCTGAGTGCTCATGCCTGGGAACCTGGGCCGCCATATCTCATGGGTCTCAGGTGTTTGGTGCGCCCCCCTCTGCGGACTAGGCCTGGAACCATTGATCAGGAAAGGCCTCCTGTAAGTGTGTAAGTGTATGATTTCCAACATGAAACCTGAAAATGTTGTGAACCAGGGGGATAGTTACTAGGGTCTTGGACCCACCATTACAGAAAATTTTGTTTTGTGCCTCAGCACAGGACCGGTCTTACCATTCTGCTGAAAATTGCCACTACAGTCTTGTTAAAACTTTCTGTGGAGGCAGCCATCTTGGTAGAGGCAGGGTCTTTGCTTCCTCACAAAGCTGCCTGATGACTGGTGGGGGATATTTAAGAAGCAGAAAAGAGGTAGAGGAAACACAGAGCAACAGAAAATTTAGAGCAAAAGCAGGGAAATCTTGCACTGGAGCTTATATATACTTCCTCTCCAGCAAGCAACTGTAGTGACAAAGTGAGTACTGACATCACCAAATCTCACTCCTGTAAAGGAAATTTGTAAATTCTGTATAAAACTGTAATCTATTTTTGTATGGTTTGCCTATGTATTATTGCACACTGCATTCATTGTGCATTCAGCAATAATAATGTTTTCATTACAAGTTGCATTCTTTCGAGTCCTGATTAGAAATTGGCCTGTCTATGTTACGCCCCTTGTTACCATAAAAGTACAATTGTAATATTAATGTGATACCTACATAATCAGGTGTATTAAAAAACAGTTGCGCAGCATAAAAAGAACAGTTTTTTTGGAAAGACGTCTTATGTGTTTGTTCCCTACTGCAATAGTAATTATTTTGGAACCCCTAACCAATATGAGGACAGGAGTTGCCTATCTATAAAATTTCCAGAACACTCCAAAACTGGTGAGACTGGCAGTCGGAGGTACAATGTCTTAGTTGTTTTCATCTTGCAGATATAGTATATAAAGCCCAAGACACTGGCATACTTCTGCACAGGAAATGCACTATTATTCTTCATGAGGCATTCAGGACAAATTGTCAATTTTTCGGGGTACTGGTTAAGCAATAATCAAATTTCTAGCACAATTAAATTCCATAAAAGAGCAAATGTTAAATTTTTAAGTTCTGGTTTGGTTTAACATAATGATAATATTAGAAGGCAGCCTAAGCTTGGCCACCCTTGGGCCCTTTCCACAGGTCTGGGCCTAGACCAGCTTCATCGAAGAAACCAGAGCAACTAATATTTTTTAAGCAGGCAGAGTTCTGCATGCGTTTGAACCTTACAACTCAGTAGCATATCATGATTATGTATTGTGTAAGCAGTTTTTAACTCCTACATTAGGGGTTAGATCTAGAATTAATGCTCCCTGGGAAGTAATAAAGGCTAGGTTCATTAGGGAACTGCTGAGGAAGGAAATATGTATTGATTCTAGGAGCGATCTCTCATGCATACACAAAGAGCTGCACTGGGGACTTATTACTTTAGACAGATGTAATTAAAGTTTACCGGATTCTGTTGGAGCAAACTGTACCTTTAAAGGACCACTAGGCCTAAGATTAGGTGATCTGCTACAAAAAGGCACTCTGCAACAACTAAAGCTAGGCTTGTAATGATTCACGCTTTGTGAAAGAACTCATTAGCAACTGTGTACGAAAGGCTGCTTGTGTTAAGGTTTGACCTCATATTATATGGTTTTGGTAAATCTAAAGGAAAATAGTAAATAGTAAAATTGTATAATGTATGGCCAGGCTTAAGTTAAGTTTATCTGACATCGTCGATTTTCGAATCGTTAGTACGGTGCTTTCGAAAGCCGATTCCGAATATTCATCCGACAAAAGCTGGATGTGCAGACTATAACATTTTTGTCGTATGTGAACTCAACGTCCGTTTTTCATTTAATCAGTATGGTTTTCGTCTGGAAAAAAAACGCAAGAGCAAGACTACACATGCTCAGAAACGAAGGAATACATACAAAACTAGTCAACACATTACGTCACTTCTGAAGTTGCATTCTGTCGTACGAGAATTTTGGTGTGGCGAGTAACCTCTTCACTTTCGACATGAGACTAGCATGCAACAAAAAACAAACGGTCGTCTGAAAATCTGATCGTGTGTATGAGGCCTTAAAGGGGTTGTTAACCCTCGCCATTTTTCACCTTAATGCATTCAATGCATTAAGGTGAAAAACCTCCTGTGCTGCAGCAGCGCCCCCGAGCCCCCCTTATATTTACCTGAGCCCCGTAATTCCCAGGACGGGAACAAGCACACCAGCTCCGTCCGGTGTCTCGTGTCCTGATTGGATAGATTGATAGCAGCGCAGCCATTGGCTCCCGCTGCTGTCAATCAAATCCAATGACGTGTGCACCGGGGGGCAGAGCCGAGTCCTGCTGTCTGTGTCTACAGACGCAGCAGCAGGACACAGGAGCATGCCCGCACGGGTGTCCCGGTGGAGAGCGCTTCTCCGCTGGGACACCCCAGAAGAGGAGGAGCCAGGATCGGGGCCACTCGATATATAACCGCATAACCAACTGCACAGCGGAGGTAAGTATGACATGTTTGTTTGTTTGCTTTTTTTTTAAACTGAACCTTTACAACCCCTTTAACCAAGAACCTCTTCTGATCTACATGCTTTTGACCTCTAAGGGTCAACACTATTGCCCACTAAGGCCTCATGCACACAAGAAGCTGTTAAACGTGCGTTCAGAGGCAGTTGGACACTTTTTTCAACTGCCCCTGAACTCATTCAATGTTATCCTATGTGTCCATGTACACAGTCTCGTTTTTTGGCATTTTTAGGCAGTTGCATTTAACCTCGTTTTTTCAGAAGCAAAAAAATGGGTTCAGACACAAACGTTTTCCACCTTTCAGATGCCAAACGCGGCTAAACGCGGTTAAAGGCCGGTACCGCGTTTAGCCGCATTTGCGTTTATAAGTGTTTTTAAAGGAACCCTATTTTTTGGACCACAAAACACAGAAATATGATGGTAAACTGCAGCAGAGAATGACATTTTGTGACCCAACTTTGGGGTCCCGTATCTCGGGGCCACTTGGTGCTAGGAACCCCAACTTTGGTCTGCAAACACAAAACACAGTGGAACTAGCACTACAACATATCCAGTTGGGGTTCCTAGCACCAAGTGGCCCCGAGATATGGGGCCCCAAAATCGGGTGGCAAAATGTCATTCTCTGCTGCAGAAAAGTGCTTTTCGGAACCCTCTCCCCCTCCGGTGTCACATTTGGCACCTTTCAGGGGGGAGGGGGGTGCAGATACCTGTCTAAGACAGGTATTTGCACCCACTTCCGGCATAGACTCCCATGGGAGTCTACGCCACTTCCCGTCCCTCCGCGCTGTCTCCTGGGAATCACACAGCTCCCAGGAGAGAGCGGGGACCACTTGGGACGCGCATGCGCAGTAGGGAACCGGGAAGTGAAGCCGCAACACTTCACTTCCTGATTCCCTCACCCAGGATGGCGGCGGCAGCTGCCGAGAACCGAGCGGGTTCTCGGCGTCCCCTGCCAACATCGCTGGACTCTGGGACAGGTAAGTGACCATGTATTAAAAGTCAGCAGCTGCAGTATTTGTAGCTGTTGGCTTTTAATATTTTTTTTTTTTTTTTTTGCGGTGTGGGTGGACCCCCGCTTTAACTAAATGCTTCTAGACGCAAACGCGGTAAAAACGTGGCTAAACGCGGCTAAACGTGGCATGCAAACGGGGCAAAACGGGCATTTCTAAACGCCGGTTTCAGCTTTTAAAAACATGTGTTCAGCAGAGTTTGCACCGGCGTCTGGTGTGCATGAAGCCTTAGATGGCCCTAATTAATTACGCAGTCACTGGGCTATCAAATTAGGGGTGGGACTGCACTGTTTATGATCAACCAATATTAACAAGCACTTCTGATCTCTTTGCTTTTACCGCACATGTTTGGAAATTAGTCAAATATCTGCAGACATTGCTCAGTTCTGGTGAAGTCCAATCTAATATAATCTAATTATTGTGATGTGATTTAGTCTTTTATTATATAGCCAAGGAATTCCAGATGGTGGAAACTGTTCCTATTGAGTATTTCTTCCTATGGAAACCTTAAAAAGGACCTCAGAAAACTTTTCAAGTGAATGACCCCTGAGAATGCAGAGCTACGTCCAGCCAAGTGACCTTGACACATTTGCCCTCTGAGAGTATAGCCAAGCAGCAGACAGACAGTAGTCTGTGATCAGGCTGGACAGGCAGATAAGTCATTACATCAGGGGGTCGCTGTGTCTGGGCTAGGGGTCTGGTGTCTGTACATTATCTGCAATGCAAAAGATAGAGCAAGATCAGGTAAAGTACTTATCTGTCTTTCATAAACAATGGTCAGCCCATCACAAAGCATAGACATATACAGATAATATTCACTGGTTCAGAAGTCTCAGAAAGCCAGATCTGTTTCTAAAATGCAGCAATACCAAGATCTGTGGACGATTTCTAGGTCTCAGGCTGGGTTCACACTTGCGTGATGTTAGACATCGCATGTGATGCGCACCGCACTGCTGTGCAGATCACATGCGATGTCTGTGCGATGCCCATTCAGCCATACAGATTGTATGGCTGAATGGGCATCGCATTCTCACCAAACTGGTGCAGGACCCTTTATTTGGTCCGCACTGGAATCGGATCGCATGTATGTTCACACCCATGCGATCCGATTCCTGCACCATTTGACAGTTTCCACTGCGATATGCGAACTGATCTGGGGGTGTCATTAACTTTCTATTGACGCCCGCAGTGGTTCGCATAGGGCAGTGTGAACCGTCTTGAGTTATTTGCGATGTGGGAACCGGCACTTGAATCACGCTGGTTCCCGCATTGCGCTAGTGTGAACCGAGTCTTATGCCGCGTACACACAATCGGACTTTCCACCAACAAAACCGTGGATTTTTGTTCGCAGGTTGTTGGCTCAAACTTGCATACACACGGTCACACAAATGTTGGCCAACAATTATGAAAGTGGGAACGCGGTGACGTACAAGACGTACGACGAGCCGAGAAAAAGGAAGTTCAATAGCCAGTGCGGCTCCTTCTGCCTAATTCCGAGCATGCGCAAACTTTTGTGCGACGGACTTGTGTACACACGATCAGACTTTCCGACATCAAAGTTTTGTTGGCGGAAAATTTGAGAACCTGCTAGCCAACATTTGTTGGCGGAAAGTCCAAAAGCAAATGTTTGATGGAGCATACACACGGTCGGACTTTCCGACAACAAGCTCACATCCAACTTTTCCCATGGGAAAGTCCGACCGTGTGTACGTGGCATTAGGCTGGGTTCTCACTAGCTTCGTATGCGGCTCACAGCAGGGGTCCGGTGTGGCCCCGTTCACTGTTTCAGGTCCGATTTCAGCCCGAATTTTTGGCTGAATTCGGACCTGAAATGGACCAAAAGACGCACAGGACTCCTGTGCAAATTCACACCGGAGCCGCAGCGGAGATGTGTGAACCGGCTCCATAGAGAGCCAATCAAAATCTCCTGCTGTTGCGAATTGAATGCGGGGAACCCGCATCCAATTCGCAATAGTGTGAACCCAGCCTTAAAGCGGAACTAAAGTTGCTTTGGTAATAAGTGCTGACAGTCTCAGACATTTTTTATGACAACAGAAACTGTATGGGGGAGATTTACTAAAACTGGAGCACATAGAATTTGGTGCAGCTGCGCATAGTAACCAATCAGCATATAACTTCTGCTTTTTCAATTAAAGCGACATTAAACCTTTGTTTTTTTATTATTAAAATAATAAACATTTTATACTTACCTGCTCTGTGCAATGGTTTTGCACAGAGCAGCCCCAATTCTCCTTTTCTGGTGCTCCAGGCCCCTCCTCTTTGGCAAGTGCACCCATGGAAAGTCACTTTCCATGGGGGCACCCGGGCGTGCTCACTCCCGATCCACCCAGTCTGCATCTATTGACACAGACTGTCCGACTCGGCCCCGCCCCCAGGTCACAGCATTTAATTGACAGCAGCGGGAGCCAATGGCTATCAATCTGCCCGATGAGGAGGGAGACAGCGGTGAGAGCTGCTGCTCTCGTGCACGCCACTGGATCAGATCGGGCTTAGGTAAGAATGAGTGGGGAGCTGGGGTGGCTCCTGCAGAACAGAAGGTTTTTTACCCTATGTATAAAAACCTTGAGGCTTTAGAACCACTTTTGCCAACAAAACTGTTGGTTACTATGCACAGGGTCACCATTTTTAGTAAATGCCCCCTTATATGTCTCTTCTGTCAAAAATGTTTCTCCCTGCTCACCGGCTCTTTTTTTCCCCGCAAAGCTGGCCATATATGAAGCAAAGTTTATCAGAAACTGGTCAAAATTCAAGCCCTGGGTGGTCCTGTTGGCACCATTCCGCCTGACATCCCGCGATCTCAAAACCAAAGGAGCTTGGAGGAAAGTTGTTGGCCATACAGTAACTTTAGGCTATGAGCTGAAGCCAGTTTGAGTATTCTAACAGCCATGGGTACCACCTGTCAGAATACAATCATCAGCAGAGGATATTCTTCCATCCACACTATTTACTATGGATAAAGGAATAGGTTGATTTTTCTCCCTCAACCTGCTTAGCTGAACAAGAGAAATCTAATGCCCTGTACACACGGTCGGATTTTCGGACGGAAAATGTTCGATGGGAGCTTGTTGTCGGAAATTCCGACCGTTTGTAGGCTCCATTGGACATTTTCCATCGGAATTTCCATCACACAAAATTTGAGATCTGGATCTCAAATTTTCCAACAACAAAATCCATTGTCGTAAATTCCGATCGTGTGTACACAATTCCGACGCACAAAGTTCCACGCATGCTCGGAATCAAGCAGAAGAGCCGCACTGGCTATTGAACTTCATTTTTCTCGGGGTGTACGTGTTGTACGTCACCGCATTCTTGACGTTCAGAATTTCCGACATTTGTGATCGTGTGTATGCAAGACAAGTTTGAGCCAACATCCGTCTGAAAAAATCCATGGATTTTGTTGTCGGAATGTCCGATCGTTTGTACAGGGCATTAGAGTGTATAGCCAGTCTAAGTGGACACTGAGCAGGTCAATTGCAACCCAGTGTACTGAGTGCATAGGCACAATTTTCTGTGAGCACGCACACAAGTTACATCACCTGGGCATGGCCGATCATGAGGCCAAAGACTCCGAACCCATAAAAAGGAGAAGGGGGAGGAGATGAAAGCCCTGACAAAGGAGGGGATTGCTGACATCATAGCGCTGAAAGCATAGGTGTGCGCAGCCTATTTCATAAGGGTGTGCAACCCAAAGCTTAAACAGACCGAAGCATAGTAAACTGTGTTTACTATGTTCCGGTTTGTGAATGAACACAGTGAGTGAGCGTGTTCACTGTGTTCATTTAGAAGGGGAAGGGTTGGTAAATGACAAATTGACTAGCCCTTTTCCCCGCTCTCCATCTGGAAACATCCCCGGGGAGAGGAGAGAAGGGGGAAGCCCGGGCAGTAGGGGGAGTTGGCACCACACAGAGTGATTAGTGGTGTGCCAGGGCACACCCCCTGCGCACACCTATGGCTGAAAGGGATCTCTTTGCTAGGCAAGTCTGCCATAATGTGAAAATATACAAGCACATGATGGCAAAAAGCTCCTGGGGCCCAATATTTTCATTTGGTCTGGTGGTTTAAGTTCCACTTGATGGTCTATTCACACCAGCTGCTGCATTGTAGCATGGCCACTGATGTGCTCTATTCAGTACACAGTGCTGATGCTCTGATTATGGGCACTTCATGGCATTTACTTCATATTTGCATTATAGCGCACGTTTACTTTTTTTATTCAACTTTATTGGACTATCACTAAGGCAATTTGCCTTGCCAATGCGTTGGGACTGCACTTGCAGTCCCTTGTATGAATGCACCTGATATGAATATGCCCTGAACCTGCCTACGCACATTATATGGCGGTCAATTTTCTATACACACACCGCTGAACAATCTTTTATGGCTGTGCTGGGAGAACAGCCTCGCTGTCCTCCAATGGGCATACATGTTTCTGCACTCCTCAGCACAGCCATTCCCTAGGGCAGTGATGGCGAACCTTGGCACCCCAGATGTTTTGGAACTACATTTCCCATGATGCTTAACTCCACTACAGAGTGCATGAGCATCATGGGAAATGTAGTTCCAAAACATCTGGGGTGCCAAGGTTCGCCATCACTGCCCTAGGGAGATCAGTGTAATGCTGTTTCTCTCCACCCCTAGCTCTCTAAGTCCCTTATGCAGCTGACAACAGAGGGTATGTGATCACTTATTTAAAAAAAAAGAAAAAAAAAAAGGTATGAATGAATAATGTTTGTTTATACAGTATATATATATATATATATATATATATATATATATATATATATATATAAATGTTTTGCTTTGCATTCCTCTTTTAAACTGAGTGCGTCGTTTTAAAAGGTAAGGGATTGAATATACTTTAAGTATTGGATGTGTATGGATTATTTTTGCCGAAAAAAGATATCGTTTAGTGTCACTTTAAGCCGTTTCCTGTGGCTGTGCACTCTCAGATCAGATTATATAGATTTCTGGGGGTTTCATTTTATTTTCCATGTGATCATCCATTGGAGGCGTTATTTCCACAGGGACATCTGTAGTCCAGACACTGTGAGCAGCAGCAGAACATGTATTATCACTGCTGATGGTGCTGAAACCATGAAAGTGACAGTTGTCAGCACCACACCCAGCTCAGGTTATCAGCCAGAGTCAGACATGGGACATGGAGCCTCTCCCTGTACTGATCCATCCCTGGGAAAAATGATAAATACAGTGAGAATATAACTGGACTTTATATCCAAAGGGAACAGGGCTCATTCACACCAGTAGCATTGGACTGCATTAGCCAGCAAAGTCCGAAAGCAAGAACTATGATTCAGTTCACACCAACATATTGTGTTGGTGTGCACTGAAAAAAAAAATAGGACATGTGGTATTTTCCTCCAGCACATTCTGATGCACTATAACAGGGGTCAGACTCATGCTGGCCCCATATGCAGTTATTTTTTTAACAAACCTCATTTAAAAAAAATGCAATATCAATAAAAAAAAAAAGGGGGGGCGGGGACTGATTCTGAAAGCGATTGGATTTTCCACCATGGTCGATAGAGGGAAACCTGTCTTCTGAGTCAATCAATCGTAGAAATTCTGTGCTTCTAACTGCTTTGGACAGAGAGCTTGCTTAGGCAGAGGTTGGCCAATTCATAGATCAGGGCTCTCCAAACTGTGGCACTTTGTTTGCCTTTATCTGGCACTTTGGGGCACTATTTCGCCCACGGATACGAGGCACTATTCTTCCAATTGATAATAATGATGCAGCACCATTCCTTCCACTGACACCACGATGGGGCATATATCCTCTCAGAGACACCAATGATGGGGCACCATTCCTCCCCCACTAACACCAATGATGGCCACTATTCCCTCCATGGACACCAATGATGGTGCACCATTCCTCTCACTAACACCATTGATGGGGCTTTATTCCTCCCACTCACACCAATGATGGGCACTATTCCTTCCACTGATACCAACAATGGGGCACTATTCCTTCCATGAATACCAATGTTGGGGCACTGTTTCCTCCATATACACCAATGATGGGGTACTATTCCTCCCACTCACACCAATGATGAGGCACTATTCTTTCCACTGACACCAATGATGAGGTACTATTCCTCCCACTGATACCAATGATGGGGCACAATTTCTTCCACTGACATCAGCAATGGGGCACTACTCCTTCCACAGACACCAAATATGGGGCACCACTGACACTATTCCTTCCACAGACACCAATGATGGGGAGCTATTCCTTCCACTGATACCAATGATGGGGCACTATTCCTTTCATGGAAACCATTGATGGGGCACTATTCCTTTCACAGACACCAATGATGGGGCACTATTCATTCCACAGACACAAATGATAGGGCACCATTCGTTCCACTGACACCAATGATGGGACACTATTCCTTCCACGGATACCAATGATGGAGAACTATTCCTCCTACTCACACCAATGATGAGGCACTATTCCTTCCACTCACATCAATGATAAGGCACTATTCCTTCCACTGACACCAATGATGGGCCACTATTCCTACCACGGATACCAATGATGGGACACTATTCCTCCCATTGATACCAATGATGGGGCACTATTCCTTCCACTGACACCAACAATGGGGCACCATTCCTTACACTAACACCAATGATGGGGCACTATTCCTTTCATGGACATCAATGGTGGGGCACCATTCCTCCCACTAACACCAATGATTGAATACTATTCCTCCCACGCACACCAATGGTGGGGCACTATTCCTCCCACCGATACCAATGATGGAAGCTGGATTGTGATGCAGGGCAGCAGCACAGCAGGCTGGTAGGTCACAGGTGGCAGCAGGCACTTTGGAGGCTGGCAGGTCACAGGCAGCAGGCGCTTGGCAAGCTTGTAGGTCACAGATGGGCAGCAGCACTGGCAGGTCACAGGTGGCAGGCACTCGGCAGGCTGGCAGACAGCAGGTGCAAGACTAGGGGTGGCCACCACAGGCTGGATACAGAGCAGAGTCAGGCAAGCTGGGGGGGACACTAGCAGGCACATCAGGAACAGAGCAGCAGGCCTAAGAGTAGTCAGGTTCAGGTCAGAGTTGGCAATGGTAAACAGACAGACAGAAGGATCAGGCAGAGATGAGGTTGAAGAGCAAGCCAGGGGTCGGTTCAAGCAGAGTTCAAGCGTGGTCAGACGGATAAGGATGACAGCAGGAGATCAAGCACAGAAACAGGTAGCAGAATGCAGTAGACCATAAGGCAAGTTCCTAGTGCAGCAGAGGTGTTTCAATAGCCCACTAGGCTCCAATCAAGTGGCGGGCGTGCAGCTCGCACACTTGTGCGCGCATGTGCGTGAGAACGGGTCTGGCTAACAGGAATTCTCTGTGTGCGAATAACTATGTGCCTGGTCACACTTCATCTTTTCTGACAAAGGGTCTGGCTAACAGGAATTTCCTGTCTGTGCATAACTGTACGCCTGGTCACATTTCCTGACACCTATGGTCCACAAGTGCTATGTGATATTTTACTTCCACTGACCACCAAGCCTGAAGCATTGTTTACTCCGAGTGATGCCGGGCAATTTTCTACTTCCACTGGCCACAGTCCATCACCCCCTAAGGTCTAAAGGGCAGTAAACTGGCACTTTGTTTAGAAAGTATGGAGACCCCTGCCATAGATGATGATAATGTTTAATCTCATAAGGGTTAAGAGCAGTCTGTCCCAACCTTTTTTTACCCCCGAGGAATCCTTGAAATAAATTGTTAGACTCAGGGAACCTCTAATGAAAATGATTATATCTGCAGGTCAAGGTACATTAGCAGGATCAGCAAGTTGAAGAAAGTAATAAAGAAAACAAAGAAAATGTCCTACGTAGATAATCTGACTCCTAAATAGCGGATCATTTATCAACCCCCTCTTGCTCTATACCCCTAAAACCCATTTTTATTAACAATCATAAAGTTAAAGAACAGCAAAAATAAAAGATAGAATAGAAACAGACAATAAAAATGTTAGTAGTAGAATTCCCTTACACTAGTGATTAGAAATGTCCTCTTACATTGGAGGTCAGTAGAAAAATGCCCAGTAATAGTGCTGGCCAGTGGAGAAATGCCTTCTAACATTGATGGTCAGTAAGAGAGAAGTCCATTACATTGGTGGTCAGAGGAGGTGTTCCCAATTTAAATTGGGGATCAGTGGAAAGTGCCCCTTGCATTGGAGGTCAGTAGAAAATGCCCATCACAGTGGCAGTCAGCGGGGAAATGCCTTCTAACATTGATGGTCGGTAAAAAGAGTCCAGTACATTGATGGGCCAGTGATAATGTTACCCACTTAAATTGGGGATCAGTGAACAGTTCCCCTTTACATTGTCAGTCAGCAGGAAAAATGCCCAATTACAATTAGTGGCCAGTGGAGAAAAACCCTCTATCATTGATGGCCAATAGGAGAAAAGTCCATTCGTATGCAGTGGAGATGTTCCCCTTAAAATTGGGATCAGTGGAAAAGTCCCCCTAGCATTGGAGGTCAGTAGAAAAATGCTCAGTTATAATAGTGGTCAATGGAGATGCCCCCCTTAAATTGGGGATCAGTGGAAACGTGTTCATTTATATTGGATGTCAGTAGAAAAATGCCCAGTTATAGTGGTGGCCAGTGGAGGAATACCCTTTAGCATTGATGGTCAGTAAGGGAGGAATCGATTAAATTGGTGGTCAGTGAAGGTGTTCCATTCTAATTTGAGAATCAGTGGAAAAGTGTCCCCTTGCATTGGAGGTCAGTAGACATTTGCTCAGTCACAGTGGTGGTCAGTGGCGAAATGCCCCCTAACATTAATGATCAGTAGGGAAGGAGTCAATTACATTGGAGGCCAGTGGAGATACCCTCTTATACTGGGGATCCATGGAAAAGTGTCCCCTTGCATTGAAGGTCAGTAGACAAATGCCCAGTTACAATGGGGGCCAGTGGAGAAATTCCCTCTAATGCCGCGTACACACGGCCGGACTTGCGAACTATCTAAACTCCGTCGGCATTTCCCACTGAGAGATTTAGAATATATATCTGATTCCTTCGGAATTGCCGACAGAAAAACTCTGATGGGGCATACACACGGTCGGAAAGTCCGACCGAAAGCTCCCATCAGACTTTTTCTGTTGGGAAGTCCGGCCGTGTGTACGCTGCATAACATTGGTCAGTAGGGGAAGAGTCCATTAAATTGGTGGCCAGTGGGGATGCTCCCCCTTAAACTGGGGATTAGTGGAAAAGTGCCTCCTTGCATTGGCAGTCACTGTAGAAATTACCATTACCATTGGACGTCAGTGGAAAATTCTTCCCTTAATGGGTGTAGGTGAGAGATCAATGTGCGCCTGCTCAAGGAACCCCCTAGAAAACTCTGGAGGAAATCTGGGGTTCCAAGAAACATTGGTTATGAGCGTCTTGTCCAGATAAAATCATTTATGAAATTGGGGAAAGAGCGGACAAAATTTGCAACCCTTGTTAGATCTTTACCAACCCTATACCTTGACACGTGCGGTGTCAGCAGGACAGAAAGTCAGGGGAAAGTTTACTAATGGAAACACAAACAGCAATAAAACCCTACTCAAAAAAAAAAAAAAAAATTACCTTTTATGACTCAAAATATATTTTGCCTCTCTAAGACAAAGAACGCCTGCTTCCATTTCAAGCTTTTCACGCAGGTATTTAACTTACAGTCTGCGTAGCCCTTAGATATACTAGAAGCAAAAACAATTTTAATACATAGAAGCTTCTTAGTAGTCTCCCTGTTAACTGTAAATTAATCCTTCAATTAACCTGTTTACCTCCACCACCCCCAACCTCATCAGAGGAGAATTAACCTGTGCAGCACTGTCAGATCAATGCCGCTGTCTGCAACGCAAGGCTGACCTCCCTAGAGACACAGGGGGTTAATGAGTTAGACAGCTGCAGTGTAGCTGTGTTGTAATCCCAGTGCCCAGGAGGGCCAGAGAGAGAGAGAAGTGAGCAGCTGTGCCTTTAAATGCCATTTCCTTCTATTGTATTTGAATGGTGATCAGGAAAAAGGAAATGAAAGCAGAGGGGCTGAGCTAAAATAGTCAATGCTGCAAAGGAGACAGCAATTGCCTATATAAGTGACAGTGACACAGGCTTCTCTCTCAGACCTTCCTTCTTGGCCAGAGGACTCAGGCAGCTGCCAGGAATACAGATGTGGCAGCACGGTGATGGAGAGCGGGCAGTTGGCATCTGACGTTGGACCCTGGAGGGGGGGGGGGGGTAGATCTGCTACAGAGAGGATAGCATTGCATGGACCTGTGTCTGTATGAATTAGCCAGGACCTACAAAGAGCCAAGACAACACACTGTACAGAGGACAATACACAGGAGCAAGCAAATGTCAGCACCCATCGAGAGGAAGAGCCTGGACCCTGCAGAGTAAGCGTGGCTGGGGTCTTATTGTTGCAGCGATTGGAGGTGGTGGTGGTGGCGGGGGGGGGAGCTAATGAAAATAGGGGCAATTGCTGACCATTTGGGCAAGCGATTAAAGGAGGGGGACACATTATATTGAAATAGACAAGGGCTGATGGCTAGCATAGGTACCGGCTGTCCTTGATTTCCAGGAACACACCTGGATTATAGAGGCGTGCAGCTGGAATTTCTTGTTCCTTAAAAATGCCCTGAGATGGAAAATTGAATTTTTTTTTTTTACGCTCAGTCCTTTCTATTCGACCTTATTTTAAAATAAGTATTTAAAATGCTAAAAGATGTATTTGTGTAGTCCATATGCAAAAATGGGAATAAAGTGCATCACGGTGGTGGCGGCATTGTAACTACAGCAAGGACATCATTTTCAGTAGAAATGTGGTCCTGGAAGTTATTTTAAATCAGCCTTTCTTAACCTTACAAACTTTTAGTTCTTTCGAACCAACCTTATTTTAAAATTAGTATTTAAAATGCTAATAGATGTATTTGTGTTGTCCATAAGCCCTAATGGCAATAAAGTGCATCACGGCGGTGGTGGTGGTTGCCTTGTAACTATAGCAGGGACATCATTTTCAGCAGCAATGTGGTCCTGGAAGTTATTTAAAATCAGCCTTTCTCAACCTTTCAACTTTAGTTCTTTCTATCTAACATTGTTTTAAGATAAGTACCGTATTTAAAATGCTAATAGATGTATTTCTCTAGCCCATATGCCATAACGGGAATAACGTGCATCATGGCAGTGGTGGTGGCATTGTAACTACAGCATGAACATCATTTACAGTAGCAATGAGGTCCTGGAAGTTTTTTCTTCTATCAGCCTTTCTCAACCTTTCGACTTTCAGTTCTTTCTATCGAACCTGTTTTAAAATAAGTATTTAAAATGCTAGTAGATATATTTGAGTAGTCTATACAGGGCCGGGACAAGGGGTGGGCAGGAGGGCAAATTGCCCTGGGGGCAATGGTTTATTGCAGGGCTGTGGGTGGCATGACCTTAAACCTAAGGGAAGGGGGGGGGTCACGTTTTGGCATCTTTGCCCTGGGCGCTGGAGTCCATATACCATAATGGGAATAAAGTGCACCACATCGGTGGTAGTGGCGACATTATTAGTATTTTAGTTATAAAGTTATTTTAAATCGGCCTTTCCTATACTTTCAACCTTCGAGGAACCTTGAAATATTTTATATAGTTATACCTATAGTTTGTCGTACATTAGACTGCTTTACAAAGATTTTTAGTATTGAGTTTTGCAATGTAAAAAAACAAAAGGTATAAAAGTAATGCACAAAGGGATATAATAAATTGAGAGTCGTAGATGGTAGGATTACAGCATTTAATGGTACTAATCATGGAAGGTTTAATATAAAAAAAAATGTAATAATAATGCATACCTAGCATATTTGACACCCTGGGTATTTTTTCAACCCTCCTGCTCTGTACAACAGCATTTTTTGTGATAATCTTGATACTACACAAATTATAACAGAAAAGACATGCAGACAGTATAAAGTTGTGGTATCCCCTAACATTATTGGTCATTGTAGATGTGCCCCTTTCATTGGTGGTCAGTGTAGGTAGGAGGTCAATTTACCAGACTCAAGGAACACTTACCAACCTCAGGAGGAACTTTAGGGTTCCATGGAACCCTGATTGTGAACGGCTGTTCTAAATGTTGGTAACGGTGTAATGATAATGAAAGCGCTGGATGGATGGTGGGAATCTAATTTTGAGACAATGCTGTAGCTGGCAGGACATGCTGAGGGATGTAGCTCCCCAAAAAAAGAGCTTCATTGGTTTATGGGTCATTTACTGCTCTGGTGTAGAACATCCCAACAAACCCTTCATGGGCGAAATATGTAGGCTGCTGTTTTTGTGTATTGTGTGTTTAAAAAAAAAACTCCTTTAAACGACCTCCTACAGCACCGGATGGAAGCCCTGGCTGCACCAGGTTTCATTTAACTCTCCAGAATCTACCAAAAACTGAAAAATTGTGTTTGGGTGAACTGTCTTGTACATTGAAAAATATGTACGCCTCCACGGCCGACCTCTTCCCTCTGAAAAATGCAGGTTGCTTGGCTGTCATGCTAATCAACTGGTTCAGCACTTTCTGAGGCATTGATTAGGAACAATTAGCTAAACCAAACATTGTAACTTTGCTTGCTGCAAGTTTATCAATGCTCAGAGCAGTAGAAAGAAACTGAGGCTAGATTGATCAACTGGTCAGCCAGGTAAATATAATTTTCCATTGGATAATATAAAACACAGAGGGCGCACCAGCCTTGCACATTACCCTTTGTGATAGCTTTAATAAAGGATAAAAAAAATATACTGTATACTCATAAAATGGAAAGCATATCCATTTCAACAGTGTCCTAGACGACCTGGTCAACTGAGCGAATCCCAACGACAAGAAGACACTCTGAATGACTGATGCATCTTGAAGGGTGTTCCTCGAGCATTTTCCAAAGACTTCCATGAGAAATAAAAATCCCTTGTATTTTTATAGCTCATCTAGATACAGTTCCTCCAGCAGCTCCCTTTAAAATAACCCCATTCACTTCCATGCAAGTCCAGGTTTCAGACATAGGCAGAAGAGGCACAAAAAGGACAGGAGCTGCAACCTATGCTGATGTTCATAGCCGGGGAGGGAAGTGTGGGAGCACTTTAATAAGGAAAGGGATGGTCGGCACTCAGAATGACATCCAAAATGGTATTTCTTTATTAAATACATGTACAAAGCTGTAAAACGGCCTACGTGTTTCGGACGTTAGTCCTTAGTCATGGCTAAGGACTAAGGTTCCGAAACGCGTAGACTGTTTTACAGCTTTGTACAGGTATTTAATAAATAAATACCATTTTGGATGTCATCCTGAGTGCCGACCATCCCCTTCCTTATTCTGTCACGTTGAAGGTGTCAGCAGCCTCAAGGTCTGACCACCGGGCAGAGCTTTTATGTAGGAAGGTTGCCGCGCCTATACACCTGTTTTCCTTGGGGGTGCACTTTGACATGTTTGCCTTGGGTACTAAAACACCTTGTCCCACCACTGCTTGTGTGACTTGCAAAAAATAGAATCCAAGTGGTGAAATCTATTTTCTACCAGGAAACAAATGTATTTTATTATTGTGCTGCACTTCCAGTTTTCACCAGCAGCTGGTACTGCAAGTAGATGTTTCTAAGGTGCCCTCTGAAAATCGATCCACGTTTAGATTGCTTTTCAGAGGGCATTTGACAGACAGTGAGGAGGCATTATATCACCTCCTCACTGCCTAATTTAACCCTGTATTGCTGCATCATGTTGTAATCGCGTGCATTGCATGCGGTTGTGGCACAGCCCCATTGTACTCAATGCAATGTACTTTTTGCCACCTGTCTGAAAGAACCCATTCTGATCCCCTGTGTCAGTGAGCAGTGGCTGCAGGGGAGAAGAGGAATAGGTCAACAAAGGCTGGGAATTTCAGGAGCCGTGACATCATAGGCTCCAATATCCAAGCCGTTGTCGGCGCTCCCTCATGTCCCTTGCAGCTCACTAACAGGGGATCCAGAGCTGTGGGATCATGTGACTGGACCAGAGCAGACTAAAGTTGTCCATACAAGTATGGAATTTTGTGCGTTTGCAGTGCGAACGACTATTCGTTGCTCGATAGTGACCTGGCCACTAACTGATAGAATAAAATAATTTCTGGATCGAAAGTGATCAGTCAATTACAATAGCAATATATATAATTCCAGTTTACCTATATGGCAAGCACATGCACAATACAAGACAGATTTTTTTTTTTCTTGGTATAACATATACACTTTGGTTGATACAATGAAAAGTTTTCGCTTTGGATAAATCAACATTAGCCGGGCCTACTGTCAAAAGCGATGGTAAAGTTGAGTACACTAACTGTACGAATGTTGAACGATCTTGCCGCACACGACCAGTTTTGGCCAAAATTTTATACATGTATGGCCAGCTAAAATATAGGTAAGTATACTTTTTTTTTGTTTTTTACACAGGTTGGGCATGATAAGTAGAAGAACATTTTTAAGCATAGTTAGTGTTAGGCTGGAATTCCCCTTTAAAGACCAAACAGTCACCACAAAAGATATGAGGGCACACTTTGCAACTAGAGGAAAAGACATTAAGAATATGTTACCCCAACATTTCATGTTCCTGATATGTGTGTTTTGTACCATGTGCATGTGTTAAAAAGTATTGTGTGACTTCCTTACTTCCTTTGTGTAAAACACCTGGTGATGCTGCCAGTCCCCCTGCTTTCCTATTTCAAACTGACCACACTAGGCATGGAAGCACATCCATCTCAGGGTGGTCAGTTTTCTGGCTGTGCTGGGAGAACAGCTTGCCTGTCCTCAATTGGCCCTCCTGCACTGCTCTTCACTGGGAAGATCAGTGTGTTGCTGTTTCTCTACCCCCACCTCTCCAAGCCCCTCATGCAGCTAACAATAGAGATTATGTAATCACTTGAAAAAAAAAAAAAAAGATATTTAGATTTTTCTTAATATCTGTATACAAATGTTTTGCCTTTCATTTGTATTTTAAACTGAATGGGAAAGGTAAGGTTTCCCATATGCTTTAAAGCGGAGGTCCGCCCACCGCTGCAAAAATTAAAAGCCAGCAGCTGCACATACTGCAGCTGCTGACTTTTAATAATCGGACACTTACCTGTCCTGGAGTCCAGCGATGGCAGCACCGCAGCTGATGTTTCCATCAGCTGTCGGATGCATGCCGCCTCTATTGCGAGTAAGGGAACCTGGCAGTGAAGCCTTAAGGCTTCACGCTGGGAACCCTACTGCGCATGTGCAAGACTCCTCTCCTCTTTCCTACTGGTCTGGCGGCTGGGAAAGGAGGAGGGAGCCTGGGTGGAGACGTCAATACCCGCGACCGAGGCTCCCGGAAGTGGAACAGGATATAGCCTGTAAAAAGCGCATGAAAACTGCCTCCATTCTTTGCAGTGTGTGCTTTCACACTGGGGCGGCGCGCTTGCAGGACAGCATCTTTGGGGCGGGTTGGGAGCACTGTAAATAGCGCTCCCAAAACGCCCCTGCCCATTGCAATGAATGCCTTAAAGCATTCATTGCAATGGGCGGCGCTTTGAAAGCGCCGCAAAACAGGACATTTTCCTTTTTTTTTTTTTTTTTTTTTTAAAGGTTAAATCCACCCCGCTAGCGGTCGAAAAGCACTGCTAAAATGCAGCTAAAGCACAGCAAAAACTACCGCGCTGTAATGTGAAAGGGGTCTTAGCAACATTTTAGCTGCGCTTTTCGGCCGCTAGTGGAGCAGATTTTACTTTAAAAAATAGGTAAAAAGTCCAGTTTTGCAGCGCTTTTAAAGCGATTTGGAAGCACTACCCATTCATTGCAATAAGCAGGGGCATTTTGGGAGCGCTATTTACAGAGCTCCCAACCCACCCCAAAGATGCTGCTTGCAGGACTTTTTTTAACTTCCCGCAAGCGCACCACCCCAGTGTGAAAGCACACACTGCAAAGAATGGGAGGAAGTTTTCAGGTGCTTTTTAGAGGCTGTTTCTAGCGCTAAAACGCTTGAAGACTGCCACAGTGTAAAAAGGGTCTAAAAGGTATTAACTGTGAGGGATGAGTTCATGTAGAAAGTAAAAGTTCAACTGCTAGAGGTGTACTTGGCTTCCCTGAAGAGATTAATTTTCTGAGATTCCCTAAAGGTAGACAGGGTAACCATATAGGTTGAGGTAGCGTTTTTCCAGTGGATGGAAGAAGCTCTGGAGAAGTCTTGGCATGCATGGGAGGAAGTAATGAGGGGTCTAGAGAGAAGGAGGTCCTGAAAGGAGTAAAGTGGATGGTTTGCGTGATATTTTGAGATGAGGTTGGTGATGTACCTCAAGGCTTAGTTGTGAATTAATTTGTATGCTTTTCTTGATATTTTGATTTCTATTCATTGGGCAAGTGAAAGCCAGTGGAGGGATTGACAGAGTGGGGTGGTGGACGCTGAGCGGTTGGTAAGGTGGATGAGTGTGGAAGCAGCAATCATGATAGACTGAATGGGGGGGTAGCTTCTGTAAAGGTAGGCCAACAGGGAGTGATGTGGAATAGTCAAGGTGAGAGAAAACAAGGGGGTGAATTAGCTACAAGTTATGTGATGTCATCCAGGTCATGACATCCACGGTTATGTGATGTCATCCAGGTCATGTCATCCACCGTTATGTTTGGCTGCAGGAGGGTGAAAGCTTGGTTCCTGATGCAGGACAACATGTTAATCAGCTAAAGAAGATGGTACTCTAATGTTAGGCTTGGATGATATTTAAAGGGGTTGTAAACCCCTCAAAGTTTTTTACCTTAACGTGTTCAATGCATTAAGGTGAAAAACCTTCTGTAGTGCAGCAGCCCCCCAGAGCCCCCCTTTTACTTAACTGAACTCGATCGATCCAGTGACAGGGACGAGCACAGCAGCTCCAGCTGCTGTCTCAGGTCCTCATTGGATAGATTGATAGGAGCAGGAGACATTGGCTCCCACTTCTGTCAATCAAATCCAGTGACACGGGAGTCGGGGGTGGGGTCGAGTCCTGCTGTCTGTGTCAATGGACGCAGCAGCAGGACTTGGAAGCACGCCCGCACGAGTGCCCCCCTAGGAATGCGGCTCTCAGTGGGTGCACTCAAGAAGAGAAGCCAGGCGCGCCGCTGAGGGACCCCAGAAGAGGAGGATCGGGGCCGCTCTGTGTAAAACCCTTGCACAGAGGAGGTAAGTATAACATGTTTGTTTTTTTTGTTTTTTTCTAAAACAAACCTTTACAACCCCTTTAAGATGAGGTTGATGATGTAGCTGGTGGCAAAGTTGTGGATGGCTTTGCATGTTAAGTATTGTGAATGTTATTCCTGACGTGAGTGGAAGCTGGTGGAGAGATTGGCAGAGAAGGGTGGCTAACATTGAACGGTTGGTAAGGTAGATGAATCTGGCTGCACCATTCATGGTAGACTGGAGGGGAGTCTGTGTAGAGGTAGGCTTTCAAGGAGGGAGTTGCAACAGTCAAGGCAAAAGATAACCAGGGAGTAAATAAGTAGCTCTGTGATGTCATTGGTTATGAAGAGATGTATACTAAAGAATTATTGCATGCTCTACATCATGGTTTCTCAAACCAGGGTTCCATGGAACCCTAGATTATCTCCAGAGGTTGCTACAGGTTCCTTGAGCAATGAGCAATTTCTGCCTCTCAGATAAGTTCCCACAGAGACCATTGATCTTTTTAGCCATCTGTAAGAGGATAATTCTTCCCAATGACCACAAGTGTAAGGAGCATTCTTCCCACCGACCATCACATTAATGTATCATGCTGTATCTATAGAGAAGGCTGCTCTATACTCTGAGCTCATCTTAACATGGGATAGCATGACAAAAAAAAATAAAAATCAGTGCTTAGTCAAGCACTTCTGTAGAAATAAACCAAACAATTGCAAATTAAAATACTTGTTGACCCCTTTTCCGGGGGGTGGTGGGAGACGGGAGCCTTGCGGTGAACTGAAGAGATGGGTCTGTTCCTGTCTTGGGGTGACCTTGGTAGGGCCGCCCCCTGTTCTAGTATTGATCTTGCAAATTATTTGATTTACACATGATACCTCTAATAAACTGTACACCACCCAGCAGGAATAATTTAACTCCTGCATCTGTATTACTATTGTCATCTAACTAAGTACCTTGTGTCCAAATCTCTGTATGTTTCTTATCATGATATACTGTCTTCTTTCTTTGTGTTAAGGAAATAATAAAAATCTTTTCTGTAAAAAAAAAATACTTGTTGAATTTACCAGTGCTGTATGTTTCTTTGTAAATTTGTCTCAAATGAGGAGAGTCACACAATTCAGGGTCTAGACCAGGGATATGCAATTAGCGGACCTCCAGCTGTTGCAAAAATACAAGTCCCATCATGCTCTGCCTCTGGGTGTCATCCTTGTGGCTGTCAGTCTTGCTATGCCTCATGGGACTTGTAGTTCTGCAACAGCTGGAGGTCCGCTAATTGCATATTCCTGGTCTAGACCATCCTGATGGTATGGTTTTCCCCAGATTGAAGATGTTTGCTTGAACATTTTTTTTTTTACAAGTGAAGCTGCTTAAATACCCTTGGGCAGCCTGAAAAATTTGTATTTAGTTTACCTGTGAATTGATTTTTTCATCCTATATTTCTGTACTCAGCCATTCTTCTGCTCTGCGCATCAAGGAGCCCTTGACAGATGTCATTAATGCATGCCAAATTCCCATTTTGATGCCTGTGGGCATGATGTAGCTTGTGGGCATGATGTAACCTAAAATAGTTACATATCATAGAGGAGTGCTAAAAGAAACTAGCCCTGACTGCAGAGAAAAAAAAATGTTCCTCTTCAAAAATGTTTGTTTTATAACTAAAGCTTGTATTCTACATTTTACATTGTTGGATTCAATTTTGAATTATGTATCTCATTTTCTTCCCATAGTGAGCCAGTGGACGAGGTTCTGCAGATTCCACCCTCACTACTAACATGTGGGGGCTGCCAACAAAACATTGGGGACCGCTACTTCTTAAAGGCCATAGATCAATATTGGCATGAGGACTGCCTGAGCTGCGACTTGTGTGGCTGCCGCTTAGGAGAGGTCGGGAGGAGACTCTACTACAAACTGGGGCGCAAGCTGTGCCGAAGAGATTATCTCAGGTAAGGCCTTCATTTCCATAGAGGCAGGAGGAGAGGAATAAATATTAGAAATTATCTGTGGACATTTACCATGCTATGCACTTACAGTGGTGACTGCAGTATAAGCACATCAACTTGTACACCTCTATTCTTTACATGGGGTAAAACATGTATGTGGTCCCAAATATGGGATGCATAAAAAGGGATGCATGAAGTAAATCTTGCATTAAGAACTGGACAGATATTATAGTCCATGATGTGGTCTCTTAAGTGAGCGGAGGACCCACCCATACAGGTAAGTGCAGTTGTCCAGAATCTTGCCAACTCCCCACTGTAAAGATGGTTATTGTCAGTGGTACATTTCTCATACTGATTTATGGGTATATCAAGGAACAGAGAGCAAAGTAAAGGTCCATAGCCATAGTCCATACTCAACTCTGATCAATCCTGGCCACCCTTTCCAGTGCACTTTCTCCAGTGACAGGCAAATTCCATAAGCCATGTAACCAAGATAATGGTTCCTGAAGTATAATCAAATAACATGTTTTTGAACCTACGGAAAAGATTGGACAGAAAGTCTTCTAAATTCTTCATTATTTTGTCTATCCTTGCCCTCGTCTGTACTGTTATGTCTGTTAAAAGACGGCTGTCATGGAGAATGCCAATGCTGAAATCTCCTTTTGAAAATGCTAGCTGCCATGCGGACCTTTATGCTTCAATATTTTTAGCTGCTGACTTGGAACAAATAAGCAAATAAGGATCCTCAATTTTTTTAAATCTGCATGTTTGTCTTAGATTACTAACTCAGAAGTTTAGAAAACAGCAGGGCAGCATAGCTAGCAGCCCTTGTATGTCTCCCATGTCAGGTTCACTTTCTGCATCAAACAAAACAAAAAAAAAAAAAGGGCACGAACGCCTAGTACATTTTCCACAGCACTTTAATGCAAGATGTAAAATAATAGTATATACTTACAAAGGGAATAGGAATGACAGTGTTATAAAATGTCCAGAAACCCAAAAGGTAGGCTCTGCAAAGGAACACCTCTGGTTCGACTGGATGTCTTGCTACCAGCTGACGCATTTCAGAAGACTTGGCCCCTTCTTCAGAGCAAGGCTCAGCGTCAGCTGACTGCAGGACATCCAGTCGAACCAGTAGAGTTCCATTGCAGATCCTACCTTTGGGTTTCTGGACTTTTTATAACACGGTCATTCCTATTGCCTTTGTGTGTGTATATATACTATCATTTAAAATCTTACAATGAAGTGCTTTGAATAATGCACTAGGCGTTTGTGCCCTTTCTGTTTTGTCTTTTTTATACAGTTTGAAGATTCCCCAGTCTTGGTTCACACTGGGGCGACTTTTCAGCCTGACAAGTCGTGCTCCATTCAGTGCAATGGAACCATTCTAATCGGAGCGACTCAAGTTGCTCAAACTTTGAAAAAGGTTCCTGCACTACTTGGGGGCGACTTCAGAGTAGCTTGCATTGACTTCTATTAAAGAAGTCATTTGCAAGCCGCGCTGTGTGGGGCGGCTTCAGAGTCAGGCATCTTTGAAGCCGCCCCAGTGTGAACCGAGCCTAAAAAGGGCAGCGTCATCTACATTATCCAGTCCAGATTTCACTGTGGCTATTTCGATTTCAAGAATTGTGTTTAGTTTTTCTGGGAGTTCTTAGTGCTACAGTGTCAAGTTTATTTTTCTTTCCCTTTGATCTATCACTTTCCGCATCCTAAAATATGTTTTATGGTTTCTGTTGCAGACTTTTTGGTCAGGATGGGCTTTGTGCATCCTGCGACAAGCGGATTAGGGCGTACGAGATGACCATGCGGGTGAAGGACAAAGTCTATCATCTGGAGTGCTTCAAGTGTGCAGCATGTCAGAAGCACTTCTGTGTGGGTGACCGGTACCTTCTCATAAACTCAGACATTGTCTGTGAGCAGGACATTTATGAATGGACAAAACTTAATGGAATGATGTAGCTATGGGACAATGCCCCAGGAGTTTCCTGGAATTGACCTAAATGACTCTAAAGTATCAAGCGATGGACTTACACTGTAGCAATAACAACTGACAGTGCATTATCTCTTCAACAGAAAAACTGGTGACAGACTGGGCATCTACATTGGAATCAGCTAGCAGACACATCTATGGGTTCTAAGGCTCCTAATTATCATCTACTCCTACCAACCAATAATGGTGCTTTTGGATTTACACAATTATTTCTGACATGAGTACTGGGCCCTTCTCAATATTGATCTACTGCAGGCAACTGAAGATCTACACGTGGGACCTTGGATCCTTGCTGAAGTCTCCAAAGCCATGTCCTAATTTGTTCCATATTTGGGCAAAACTGCTCCTCCCATTTTGAAAAGACCTACTACTTCTTGACCTGAAACCAGGGCTGGCTTGTAAAGATAGGGTCATGTGAATTTTTGCCTGCTGACTTACAGATTAAGCATTCCAGGGCCTTAATTAACCCTTCAAAAAATCTACCCAAAAATAATAGTTAAATGGAACCTGTCAAGCTAAAAATATTGCCGCGAACACTACTACAAAGTGTAGAATTGTCATTCTAATCCTTATTTTACTGCATAGTAAATCACTGACTTAGAACAAGTATGAAGATGGTGGATGAGGGATTCCTAGCCTGCAGACTTGGTCCAGGTCAATGACTGGAGTTTGAGCCCGGTCAATGACTGGAGTTTGAGCCCGGTCAATGACTGGAGTTTGAGCCCGGTCAATGACTGGAGTTTGAGCCCGGTCAATGACTGGAGTTTGAGCCCGGTCAATGACTGGAGTTTGAGCCCGGTCAATGACTGGAGTTTGATCCAGGTCAATGACTGGAGTTTGAGCCCGGTCAATGACTGGAGTTTGAGCCCGGTCAATGACTGGAGTTTGAGCCCGGTCAATGACTGGAGTTTGAGCCCGGTCAATGACTGGAGTTTGATCCAGGTCAATGAGTTTGTAAGCTCCTTCAAAAATTATCCAGGAATAGCAGCTTCCATATTTGCACTGTTACAAGTTGGCTTTATGTTTTGGGTGGCCTGATGAACTACACACTGGCTACATGAGGACTCCGTTAAAAAGATCTTTACACCTGAGTTCCCAAGATAGCCTATCATGCCTGGCCATTATACCAAGACCTAAATCCTATTGTTCCATCTCATGGAGAATGAAGTAAGTGGAAAGAAACTTTTTGAGATCTCACCAAAGGAAACTCCAAGAGATTCGAATCAGAGGGTGGATATCTGCAGCAGTGCCCACCCAAAATAAAATTCCAATTTTGGGTTTCTAAATATCTGGATAATTGTCATATTGCTACACTGCAACAAATGGATACATGTACTGTATGTGTATATATCTTGGCCATTGCCGGATAATCTATGCAATACTGGCAGTTTTGTTTGTAGTTTAAATTTTTACTAAAAAAAGGTTAATAAATAAAATGTAAATATAACTGACATCATTCTGCTTGTGAAGGAGCGATTTGCAGAGTGTGCCCAATAATGCTAAGGGTTGAAAACATAACCAAATAAATTTATTGGAAAGACAAATAAACAGTTAATTTGTTGTCACTTTTTTTAACCTATTTGGAAAGTTGGCCATTGTTCTGCTGTTTTTGTACGTTGTCATGGCAGAAGCCTTCAACACTGGATGGGACCCTCAGCTGTGCTAGGTAACAACTGTAATCACAGTAGAATTTCAGCCTAAACCTAACTAGCCTTAAAAATGTCCTCTTGCCACACCTAACACCTCTGCTGGCTAACTAAAAAAAAAAAAAACTGTAAAAAAAGATGTATATACTTACCTATTTTCAGCCCACTCCTGTCTGGTCACTTTATCCGGCTTCCTTGTATTAGCCAGTGGCTGCAGGGAGAAGGAGGGAGCGCCAACAATGGATGGGACATGGGAACCTATGGGGTATGTCACCACTCCCAGACATTACCAGCCGTTGCTGAACGCTCTCTCCTCTCTCTTGCAGCTGCTGCTGGCTAACAGGGGATCACGTACATCTTTTTACACAGGTTTGTCAGCATAGGTGTCATGGTCAGGCTCAGGCACCAGTACCTATAGCAGTAGAGGGACTCCTACCAACCGGCAGGATTGCTATACAAGTAGGTCACCCTGACGAATGATGTGGGCTCACCTGAGGAGCACAGTCGAATTACTAAGCGTAGTTCACCAGAGCTCCTGATGGTGGAGATGGGTTTAGCTGCCAGATAGTACCAGGTCGCGATCCTCGGGATCACCCCACCAAGAGGTGAGCCAGCTGGGGTTTAGTAGCAAATATAGTAAACAAGGAACAAACAGAAGAGTAGTCCGTAAATCAGAAGTGTAGTTGAGGAACAAGCCAAAGTTTGGTAACAAGTGGTAGCAAAGATATGGACAGCAGCAGGAAAAAGTGAGATATTGGCTGGAGAGAGCACAATAATCTGGCAAACAGGAAGTGCAGAGACATGGCTTAAATCAGAAAGTTTGTGGGAAATTTTAGGTGCATTGACTTGTACTGGGAAAATAAAACATTTGTTGCTGACACTGACCCAGGAGTTCTGACTTCCCTTAATGCATGCTTACTCCTGGTCAATGACATGAAAAAATATGGAAGCTAACATTTTAGCAGTTTACTGAACACAGACGTTGACTGTCTCACCATTTGGCAATTTTTACTGTAGATCAGGTGACAGTCACATGTCAGCATTATGTGACATTTATTGAAAAATCTTGATGGAATAAATGATCAGCCAGATGTAATCGATCTCTTTACATTTTATTTGGTGAAATTGTGTTTGGAGAAATCTGTAATGTATTGAAACCAGTCAAGGGTGGCAAAACTTGGTAATATTGGCACAGTCTACACCAGGGGTAGGCAACTTGGGGCCCTCCAGCTGTTGCAGAAGTACAAGTCCCATCATGCCCCTGGGAGTAATTGTAACTGCCAGCCTTGCAATGCCTCATGGGAAATGTAGTTCCACAACAGCTGAAGGGCCCCAGGTTGCCTACCCCTGGTCTAGAGGGAGACTCTAATCCAATCAGCTGGGGCATTTCACACTGGTGCGCTTAAAATGTAGTATGCTTCTAGGTGGGGGTGCAGCGTGGGGCGGTTTCAATAATTCACACAGTCGGGTGCAATGGAAAACTTGTATTAAGATAGTACAGCAACAGTTTACCACAAACCCAGTGGGAAGGCTGCCCAACGAGGTACACTCACGGTCTCCAGTAATGTGAAGAGAGCAGATATCAGCCAGACTGACAGTGTTTGTTAAGAGAGCAGAACGTGAGCTGGCCATCTTGTGCCCAAGCGGGATGAAGCCCAGAGGAGTTGCTTTACCTCCTCATCAGGAACCTCTCCCTACCGCGAGTGCTGTACCTAACAGACAGAGTACCTACCCCCCAGTCTACCAACTTGCAAAAGCACTTAAGCCTGGGAGCCAGGGCCTAAATAGTCTCTGCTTGGCCCAAGATGGCTACCAGAGTTACATGGTTCGTTAGCATCCAATCGGATTGCTTCCTGAGTGACTCAGGAAACTATAGAGGAACTGTGTTCCTTTTGTCTTACCTCTCCAGTGTCCAAGGCAGCAGCAAATGAGCGCCACCAGCACTGGACAAAGTAGACTGCACCTTCCCACATGCTTTAAAAAAAAAAAAACAGCAGTAGTCTGTTGCATCTCCATTCAATATTTCAGCCAGAATTCAGACCTGAAACAGACCAAAAGATGCACAGGGCTCCTGTGCAATTCGTGCCGGAGCCGCTGCGGAGATGTGTGAACCGGCTCCAAAGAGAGCCAATCACAATCTGCATCCAATTTGCAATAGTGCTAATCCAGCCTGACTGTTTTTTTTCGGTGGGCTTACTGACTTCCAGCAATCACATGTAAAACATGGACAATGGACTAAAAAAACCACACACACAAAAAATGCAGATATAGTGTGCTTTTGTTATGCTTCTTATGCGTTCCTTTTGACTTACAATGGAAGGTACATTTTGGTGCGCTTTTCAAAAGCGCACCAAAGATGCAGTGTGCAAGACTTTTCAAAAGGCTGCACAGCAATGTGGACAGTTACATAGGATTTAAAGGGGAATCCTTTTCATGTGCTTTTGTTGGGCTAGAAAGGTGTGTTTAAGGCTAGGTTCACACTGCTGCGAATTTTATTGCGAATTTGAGCCGTTGCGATCGCTCAAATTCGCAAGTCATTTTAATAACATTGTTTTCCATGAGTGCCGTTCACATCAATGCGTTTGCGAATCTAACCTGCGTAAAAAAGGGCTCCTGTCCGAGTTTGATCCGTGTGCGATGCAAATTCAGCTCCATAGATT
This sequence comes from Aquarana catesbeiana, assembly GCF_042186555.1. Lineage (NCBI taxonomy): Eukaryota > Metazoa > Chordata > Amphibia > Anura > Ranidae > Aquarana > Aquarana catesbeiana. The sequence continues at coordinate 41,129,048 of NC_133334.1, read as the reverse complement.
GCAAAATTTGCAGTGGAATCGCAAGAACATATAAAGAATTCGCAATGCAAATTCGCAACGCAATCGGATCAAAATCGCACTAAATTCGCACTGCAGCAGTGTGCACTTAGCCTTATGCCCCGTACACACTGTCGAATTTTCCGATGGAAAATGTCCGATCGGAGCGTGTTGTCGGAAATTCCGACCGTGTGTGGGCTCCATCGGACATTTTCCATCTGATTTTCCGACACACAAAGTTTGAGAAGCAGGATATAAAATTTTCCGACAACAAAATCCGTTGTCGGAAATTCCGATCGTGTGTACACAAATCCGACGGACAAAGTGCCACGCATGCTCAGAATAAATAAAGAGATGAAAGCTATTGGCCACTGCCCCGTTTATAGTCCCGACGTACGTGTTTTACGTCACCGCGTTCAGAACGATCGGATTTTCCGACAACTTTGTGTGACCGTGTGTATGCAAGACAAGTTTGAGCCAACATCCGTCGGAAAAAATCCTAGGATTTTGTTGTCGGAATGTCCGAACAAAGTCCGACCGTGTGTATGGGGCATAAGAGTGGCAGAAGCACATCAGTGTGAAAGGGCCATAGATTTGTCAGGCACTCACATTCAGCAGAACCCGAAGAAAACAGATTCTTCTTATTTTTTCCATCTCAGCACCAGAGGTACACTATATTACCAAAAGTATTGGTACACCTGTCTTTACACACACATGAACTTTCAGTGGCGTCCCGTACACTGTGGGGACACGGGTGCCGCGTCCCCCATCCATGCGCCCAGCCCCTTTCAGGACGCCGGACGCATGCATTCCTATGGCAGGGGTGGTACTTTTTGAAGCACCTGACTAGAGACAGAGGCTCTAATAGGCTTCAAAATTGGGTGAGCTCAGGGCGCCCTGATCCCACCCAATTGTGCGACGATAGCGAATTAATTTTCACTATTTCCACACCAACCTTCCTCCCCACCAATCAGGAGGAAGGGCATCAGACCTGCTTCCTGATTGGCCAAAGTGCCAGGCAACCCTAATGGATGCCTGGCGCTTAGGAAGAGGAGCGGAGGAGACACGCGCTGGAGCGGAGGTCGCCGCCGCTCTGAGAGGAACTGCTGCAGTGCTACGGTAAGTACCCTCGGCTCTGTCAGAGCCGCGCGCGCAGGGCTGGGTTCGGGGGGTGGGACGCTGCCAGAGCTGCGATCCGCACGTGTGGGTGGGGGGTTTTGGGGGACGGTGGCTGCTGCCAGATCTGCAAACGCTGCGAGTGGGGGGGGGGTCGGTGGGCACAGTGGCTGCATTTAATGGGCACAAATGGCTGCATTTGATGGGGGGGGGGGGGGGGATCAGTATTTTTTGTTTTTTTTTGCGCCCCCCCCAAAAAATTTGACCACCACTGTTTAATGGCATCCCAGTCTTAGTCCATGGGGTTCAATGTTGAGTTGGCCCACCCTTTGCACCTATAACAGCTTCAACTCTTCTGGGAAGGCTGTCCACAAGGTTTAGGAGTGTGTCTATGGGAATGTCTGACCATTCTTCTAGAAGAGCATTTGTGAGGTCAGGCACTGATGTTGGATGAGAAGGCCTGGCTCGCAGACTCCGCTCTAATTCATCCCAAAGGTGTTCTATCGTGTTGAGGTCAGAACTCTGTGCAGGCCAGTCAAGTCCTTCCACCACAAACTCGCTCATCCATGTCTTTACGGACCTTGCTTTGTGCACTGGTCCAAATCATTTGGTGGAGGGGGGATTATGGTGTGGGGTTGTTTTTCAGGGGTTGGGTTTGGCCCCTTAGTTCCAGTGAAGGGAACTCTTAAGGCGTCAGCACACCAAGACATTTTGGGCAATTTCATGCTCCCAACTTTATGGGAACAGTTTGGGGATGGCCCCTTCCTGTTCCAAAATGCCTGCACACCAGTGCACAAAGCAAGGTCCATAAAGACATGGATAAATGAGTTTGGGGTGGAGGAGCTTGACTGGCCTGTACAGAGTCCTGACCTCAACTCGATAGAACACCTTTGGGATTAATTACAGCGAAGACTGTGAGCCAGGCCTTCTCGTCCCACATCAGTAGTAAAAATCCTTTTTTTAATTGGTCTTATGTAATATTCTAATTTTCTGAGATATTGAATTTTGTGTTTTCACTAGCTGTAAGCCATAATCATCAAAAATAAAAGAAAGAAATGCTTGAAATGTATCACTCTGTGTGTAACACATTTATTTAAAATATATGAGTTTCACTTTTTGAATTGAATTACTGAAATAAATTAACTTTTTAATGATATTTTAATTTTATGAGATGCACCTGTATATATGCACATGTGTTGTTGTTCGATATTTTATGTTATCTTTGTTTTTTAATTAGTCACCTTGTACATTATCACATTTTAGCGCAGCGATTTACACAATTATCACTGTTACATAGTTTGTCTGACTATTTTTTTTTCAGCATCTTTTTTAACAACTTTTGTACAACCCGCTAGCCAATACATGGATCAAAATTCAACCGGCCCCTGGCGAACCAGACAAATTTTAATCCATGTAAGGCCAGCCTAAGGCAAACAAGTCCAAAGGTCTTTGCCATTATAGGCTCTTATGAAAATGAAGAAAGAGGGAGGTGTTTTGTAGCCCTAGCTAACTTCCTGACCCAGGGTGACAACGCTACTCCTCCAAAGAATCAGTACAGTGAGTATGCGCTGTCATCCTAGCACAGGGAGTGTTTTACTGGCAGGATCACCAGTAAATAAAATAAAGGGGTAAAAAAGCTGAAAAAGAAAACTAATGCAGCCACCACATCTAAGTACTATTAAAGTGTTTCTAAAGCCAAAGCATTTTTTACCTCAATTCATTCCTTGCATTAAGATAACAAATGTTTAGGCACCGTCCCCTCACCCTTTTACTTACCTGAGCCTTCATTCGATCCAGAGCCGTGCACATCTGTAGCTCTTCTCTCCCCTCACTTTGGGGCAGGGCAGCCATTAGAAAATTTGTGGCCCCTTACACAGCTTTAAGCCTGCCCCCCCCACCCCCCCCGCCTGACCACCAACATTCCCCAGGGCCCACCCCCTGGCCGTTCCAACAATTCTGCCCACTGGCCATCCTACTGAGTCCTTCGGTGCACCCACTTTTATTTTAACACACTTACAACTTAATATATGAAAATGAACCCAATCGAACAAAGAGAGATGGCCCCATATATTTAGCAGAGAGACATCCCAATCCAACAAAGAGACATCCCCACATATTCAGCAAAGAGACATCCCTTTGAGTGCATCGCTCACTCTGCGGCCACCTTTCTTTAGCAATCTCTAGTTACTAAAGCAGCAGCAACTTAGTCTTTTTGATTGGGGCTTAGGTGGCCGGGCCCCTCAGGACACCAGGGCCCCCTACATGTGTATGGGTTGTCCCCCTCCTGATGGCGGCCCTGCTTCCGGTCTCAATGGCTTTGCCATTGGCTCCCAGTGCTGTCATCAAAACCAGTGATGAGGAAACAGGGTGGGACTAAGTCCCACTGTCGGTGTCATTGGACACAGCAGTGGGGCTCAGGAGCGACCACGCACAAGTGCCCCCAAAGGAAGCCGCTTCCCATGGGGGCACTGGACAGAGAGGAGGGGCCTGGAGCACCGACAGGGGACCCGAGAAGAGGAGGTTCCAGGCTGGTCTGTGCAATTTTTCCTTAATAATGAATTTAAGCTTAAATATGTTTTTTTCTTTCTTAGGTTTTGTAACGCACCCCACATAGGAGCCGCAAGTGAAATGGGATCCCCCACCCTGTACAGCCAGGCACACTGAATTCCCACAGGCTCGCTGAGTCAGTACTTGGCTTTGTTATTTTATTGAGGGGATAAAACTTGGATAGGGATTGGGAAGAATATGGGATGCCTACTTGACGTCAATCAACTTCAGGGACAAATTCTACGTACACTCCTTCTCTTCCTCCAGCACTAACTTGCTTGCAAAACTCCAGCTGGCACACTGATGGTTAATCTGACACAGAGCCAACAGTCAGACTTTCAGCAATAGCCTTTTACAGGCAGGGACCCCGGGCCCCTTGGGTTGTATAGCAAAGTCCAGTGTCCAGCTTACAGCCCTGTGTCTACTGATCCCAGCACTACCTCTTCAGACACTGCAGACCCCCCCTGGCTGCAGCTGCCCCTTTCACTAGCCCTCCTGGCTAACTTCTTCACAGTCCTCCCAGACCAACACTCCCCTCTCTCCACAGTCCTCCCAGACTGCTCACTCACCAGCCCACCCGGTTGACTCTGAGGAGGTCTCCCGGATGTGCTGAGTCTCTCCCACTGTTCTCTCCTTGCTCCCATGCATCCCTAAAACATATAAAAAGTGCTGCGCAAATAAAAGTCCTTAAGTAAATTAATGTGTAAAAATGTAGTGACAGAATCAGAGGACATAGACCACCAGTGACAGTATGCACGCTGAGATCAATATCTGGATGGTGACAAATCCCTCCACCAGGCATGGATGGCCCCTCACCTCAGATATTCGACCTGAAACAGGTCACACCGCTTATAACCATAGATGGATCAATCTGTGTGGTTGTTGATTCCTCCTTCACTTCCCAACACACGGTACAACAGCGGATGTTACATATAAAATAAAAGGGCAGAACATAGTGCACTCCGTGGCTACTTTATTAGATAAAAAAGGAAGACAAATAAATAAGACACTCACAGAGACCGGCACTCCGATCCGAGTGCCGGCTGACAGGCGTGTGATCGTGTCTGCGAATGACCGCGGGTGACGTCATGCGCTCCTTCCCCCTTACGCGTTACGTCCTGTGGGCGGGACTTCATCGGCGTGGGGCGGGATGCGCACTGACGGCCCGCACTGTTTATGTTTAGTGCCATGGTGACGGTAGCACCAATCAGAGGATCAGGGGCAATAATCAGGGAGTCTGGCACCTCCCATCACTGCATCATAACCCATGGTTGCTAATGCGCTCCCCTTACAAACGGGAAAACGAAACCTACAACACCGCCATCGGCAAACCAATGATAAAAGAAAAAATATAAAAAGAACTTTTCCTGCAAAACCCGGAAGACAAATCTCATTAAGTGCAGTAAAGAAGTTCATCTTAAATTTAAAATTGCAGTATTTACTCTTAAACACGCATAAACACATGCTGCAAATTTGCATGTAAAAAAGTCGCATAAAAAAATCGCATATATACAAAATATATGGACCATATGAAACAGTATATATAAAAAACTTTTTTATATAAAAAAAGAGACATCAAACCACGGTCATCGACTAAACACGATATCATGCATCCCTGAAAGGATTCCCCCATGTGTTGTAGAGGGTTCCTCCAGCACCCGAACCCCAGGCCCAAGGGCGCCCTCCTCCCCAGACTGGGGGGCACCCTTTAAGGGCCACCTACAGCCTCCTCAGCACTCCATCTCCATCTTCCACCCAACTTCCCCTGCTGGTATGACCCCAGAGTATTTAGGAGGTACCTGCCCCCCGGCAGCCCACTTCGCTGGGGATTGGCTTGGGCACCCCATCAATACTCCAAGCAGCTCCTCCTAGACACCACCCTCTGCTTCTGGAAGCTTCTCCAAGGTTCCAGAGAGTAGGGGGAGTTATTAGAGATGCTGCTTGCCGAGTCATCCAGCCTCCTTGAGTCACTCAGCCCTGACCCAGATTCAACCCAGGCCAATTTACCTACTCTAATAACTATGTTCACTAGCTCCTAGCTAGAGGGTGCTATATTTAGGAATTATATTATGATAAACATTCCACTGTATTTTGAAAATGGTGTAGTTATGTAAGAAAAGGTAATTTGGCCAATCCCTGCTGAATTTTTGATCCATGTATGGCCGGTTTAAAACTGTGACACAATCCAATTGAATCAGACATCTGTCTAGTTCCTGTACGGATAGCTTTGTACACAATCTCTTGTGGTCAATCAGGTTATAGGCTGACCCACAGACTCGGACTGAGAGAGCCAAGCAGTTATGTACTGTCATGTGGAACCCTTCTAGGCAAGAAGCAGAGCTTACACATGCAATAGCAAATATGGCTGCCCAATGTACTTATGAGTACAATGATTTTAAAGCATGGCCCTCATTAATTATATTATTAACATAAAACTGATCATACAGATACATATGTAAACAAAAAAATGTATTGCTTTCTTTAAAGTGTTTGTAAACCCTTACATATACCCAGCGAAGTGACTGGCCTCAAGTGATACACAGAGATAAAACGTATCCTCCTACATAAGTTGTACCTGTGTTTCTGTAGTCTTCTCTACATCTGTTCAAAGTCCAGAATTTCTAAAGCGTGCCAGAGCTGTCAGAAAAAAGGGCGGAGAGCTGAAATTACACACTGCAGAGCTCTGTGAGGAGAGCTGTGAGAGTTGATTGGGAGGAAGGGACACCCCCCCCCCCCCCTTCAAACAGCACACAGGAACAGAGCTGATCCTGTCAATCTGCTGGAGCTCCCTCCCCTGTCACCATTTTTCTCTTGGTGTCAGGAAAACTTGTCAGAAGTGATTCAACGAAGCAGTAAACAGAAATGACACTTGGTACTCTTAATTGAGACAAGTACACAAAATACTTTGTTCATATTTCATGTCTGAGGTTTACAACCACTTTAAGGACAGGTTCACAATTGTGCAGCTCTCTGTAAGACCAAACAGAGAACTATGGTTTTCTGCATGCCTTGCTCACAGTTGTCAGCTGCGGGGCAGAGCAGCGCGCAAAAATATGACACTGCTGCTTTATTCCACAGCTGCTCTGCAAGCACCCCACAACTGCATGCAATGCACGTCACACTAGTGTGGGGTCCAAGGGGTTAAAGCAGGTGATAAGAAGGCAATACAACATCTCCTCGTAGCCTTTCAAGTCCTCTCTGAGGAACTATCCAAACGTGGATCACTCTTCAGAGAGCAAAGCTAGTGTGACCTCTTCTAAGTTGCTATTGAATCACCATCAGTAGGTTGCGTTGCATCGAATGCATGCTACTAATGCCCAACTAATCTGTGTTCCAATGCTGCCATCTTGTGGTCATATTTGAATGTTATCTTTTTTCCATACTTTATAAGTATTTAACCACTTGCTTTCAGCGCTGGCACACTTTGACGGCGATCATGCTACACTGTACCCATATGATATTTTTATCATTTTTTTCACAAATAGAGCTATCTTTTGGGGGTACGCAATCACCACTGGAGTTTTTATTTTTTGCTAAACAAACAAAAAAAGAACAAACATTTTGAAAAAAAAACACAAACATTTTTTATAGTTATAAAATTTTGCAAAACAGGTAATTTCTCTCCTTCATTGATATGTGCTGATGAGGCTGCACTGGTGAGGTGGCATTGGTGGGCACTGCTTAGCAACAGCGTCTGGACTAATGTCCCATTTACAGACGGTAATCTGCTTTTTTTTCCCCTAAAAAAGCCAGTTACCGGCTCTGTTTACATCACGTGATCAGCTGTCATTGGCTGACAGCTGATCACATGGTAAGGGGCCGGGATCAGCCCCTTACTCCGATCTGTGATCAGCCGAGTCTCATTGACTCACTGATCACAGAGCGAGCCAAACAAGCTCCGCAGGGGGCTTGCAGGCAGCTCATGCACGGGGGGATGTACATCTATGTCCTCCCGGCAATTTAAGCCCACGCTGTAGCCATCTTTCGGGTATAGCGTGGGCGGGAAAAGGTTAAAAATAGCAAACATGTCATACTTACCTGCTCTGTGTAATGCCCTGTACACACGGTCGGATTTTCCGCCGGAAAAAGTGCGATCGGATTGTGTTGTCGGAAATTCTGATCATGTGTGGGCTCCATCTGACTTTTTCCGTCGGAATTTCCGACACACAAAGTTTGAGAGCAGGATATAAAATTTTCCGACAACAAAATCCGATCGGTTAAATTCCGATCGTGTGTACACAAATCCGACGCACAAAGTGCCACGCATGCTCAGAATAAATTAAGAGACGAAAGCTATTGGCTACTGCCCTGTTTATAGTCCCGACGTACGTGTTTTTTGTATGCAAGACAAGTTTGAGCCAACATCCGTCGGAAAAAAATCCATGGATCTTGTTGTCGGAATGTCCGATCGTGTGTACAGGGCATAATGGTTTTGCACAGAGCAGCCCAGATCCACCTCTTTCCAGGTCCCTCGTCAGCTCTCCTGGCCCCTCCCTTCTGCTGAGTGCCTCCACAGCAAGCAGCTTGCTATGAGGGCACCCAAGCCGCTGCTCTGTGTGTCCATTTAGACACTAAGCCGTGGTTCGGCCCCGCCCGCTTTCTGCTCGTTGGCTCACTGACTGTGATTGACAGCAGCAGGAGCCAATGGCGCTGCACTGATGTCGAAGCCAATCAGGAGGGAGCGTCCCAGACAGCCGAGACTTTCCTGCAAAATCGCTGGACAGAGATGGGGCTCAGGTAAGTATTAGAGGGGCTGGGGGGGGGGGGGGGGCTGCTGCACACAGAAGGCTTTTTATCTTAATGCATAGAATGCATTAAGATTAAAAACGTTCTGACTTTACAACCACTTTAAGTCTGCTTTGTTTATATGCGATTGCCAGCAGTGATAGATTCCTCCATCTACAATGCTAGCAAGGTGAGATTTATAGAACACATAAAGGAATTGTATACCTCAGACATGAAATATGAATAAGGCATATCCTTCTATAGTGTGTACTTGTCTCAGTTATTCAACATAATCAATCAACTTTGATTATTTTTAATCCTCATGCTGCTAGTCTTAGTGAATAGATAGAAAAGTATACCCTATTTACTTGTTTTAAACTTTTTTTCACATTTCTTCTATTACTTCCTGGTTTATTGCCCAGGCAAATGATTTCATACATCCCAGGAGTCTTCAGGAGGGGAGGAGGGTTTTTCTCAACTAAGCACACACACCTGCATGCATGCCTGAGCTAAAGGCAGATGGAATCCAGGATGACCGCTTAAGCCTGAGCTCTGAGCCGCGGACTGGAGATTTACAACATCCCAGCGACAAACCAACATACATCGGACCCACTTAATACCGCCCTAAGAAGCTTACAGCATTCTTCCTTCGGCTGGCACCACCGGGAGGAAAGGCACAAGATGGCGCCGGCAAGCAATACACTCGTACATCCTCAGCATCTGCCAGATTCCGATCACTGTGACAGAGAAGAGGTACAAACAACTACATCCCCAGGCAATTCGACTCCTAACAGCCCCACAACAAGAAACCCAGCCAAAGCCAGAATGAGAATGGATTCTCCTCATTACCCAGCCACAGGGGTGAGTAGACATTCCCCCCACTAAATGCAGATACCTCCTTACAATCCTCCGCTGCCTCATTTACTACTACATGACAACCTGTACTTGACTCAACTATTAAAGACATGCTCCTATCTCTCCAATCAACCCTCATGTCCAACCTCTCCTCCCCCATCTCCCATCCACAAATTATCTGATCATATACAGCAAATGGGAGACAGAGTCTAATGAATGGAGGGTAAAATGGAGGAATGCACACACACAGTCAATGACCTGGTAGAAGCATACGAATATACTAAGGACACCTTCTGGATAATAGCTAAATTGGCAGATTTAGAGGACCGCTCGCGATGCAGTAATGTAAAGCTGCGGGGCGTACCTGAATCAATTCCCTCTCAGGGCCTACATGATTATGCGCGCGACCTCATCTCCACCTTATTGCCAGGCCTGTCACCAGCAGAAATGACCATCGATCGCATTCATAGGCTCCCCGAAACATCAACACCTGGCTGATAACATCCCCAGGGATGTCCTTATGAAAATTCACTTTTTTTACGATGAAAGAACAACTGTTGACCAAGTCAAAAATACTCCCTAACCTCCCAACTCCCTATGAAGGGTTACAAATGTTTGCAGATCTGTCACAATACACTCTCCAGATGAGAAGGCAGTTAAAAACTTTCACTAAAGCGCTTAATAATCACAAATTGACCTATAGATGGCGCTATCCAGCTACTCTACTCATCAATCACAATGGAACAATGCACACAATCTCAAACCTGGAAAAGGCATGAACCTGCTTCACACATGGGGTATAATACCTGACCAACCTCAAGGTAATCCTGCTCTAGCTGTGTCAAATAGGCAACCGCCGAACAACTGTTTCCACAACAAGAAGCATGGTCCAAAATTCAAATGAATATATTAAACTTCGCCCTACCCTCCGGTCCAATATAGAGCTCTAGATCTTCTCCTAGAATTTTTACCCCCAGAATAATTAGCAGCTCACACAACTATCTAGCTGTTCAGTTGTTTTTTTTCCCCTTTATGTTCTTTGTTTTTATTTGTTGTTGTTGATCTTTTTGATCTTGTTCAATTCCGGTTTACGCTCCACATAGCAACTTGCACAACTCAAAAGTTTACCAAATAACTAACCTTTTTCCTACAGCTACAACTACCCACAGATCTGCTGCTATGCCTTCGCCACATCTGTGGACGCAGATCTCCCCAACCGGGAAGCCACCACTCATGGCGAGAATTTCCGGTACACAGGACCACTAACAGCAAATTCTTTTTTATATTAACACACGCAATTTCCACAACAATGTCCTTCACAATTGTGTCCTACATTACACTGGGAATGTTGTGGGAGTAGTTCATTAAGCATATGACTAACTGTCTACTAGATCAATAGTCACCAAACTGCGGCCCTGGGGCTGGATGTGGCCCTTTGATTGCTCTTATCTGGCCCTTGAGGCATTATTGACACCAAAGATGTGGCACTTTTCCCTCCACTGAGAACAATGATGTGGCATTATTCCTTCCACTGACACCAACAATGGGGCATAATTCATAACGCTGAAAGTGAAAATGGGTCACTATTTCTTCCCCTAATATCAAAGATCGGGCATTGTTTACTCCCACTGGGCATAGGGCGCCCCCCAAAACTTTGATGAACAGTAAACTGGCCCTTGCCTTAGAAAGTTTGGAGATCCCTGTACTAGATTATAGCAACAAATATGTTGCATATACGATAGTCTAATTGGTTTCTTGTTGTTGTGAGTGAGCCGGAAGCATGCAGCAAATGTGAACTAATTAAGGAATTGTTTTGTACAATAAATCTACCTGCAACTAATAATTCCTTTTGTTGAGTTTTCTTTTTTTTTTTTGTTTGGACTTATTCGACGCTGAGACCTGTACACCAGAAGCCACCACTTCACAGTAGAACGTGGTGCGGGAAACCAGCGATTTGTGCACGTTTCCGCACCGTGTTCAAATCTCATTGCTCTTGCTATCTGCAGCAGGTGTCAGTACAATGTTAACGTTACTCCAAATGCAGTGCGTTTGCATGCACTGGATCGCATTAGTACAAAACGACCATGCAATCCGGTTGCAGTGCATGCACTATTTTAATGCGATTTAAAGCCTGTTCAAAATGAATGGGCTCAAATCGCACCACAGTGAATCACACGTGAATTTCACAGGAATGCGGTGCGCATTCCTGTGTGCGATTCATAGTGTGCACCTAGGCTCAATGAGCGCCCCCCCCCCCCCCAAATGTATACTGTCTGCATTTAAGGCCGCTCACTGACAACTGCACGCCTGTCAAATTAGGATGAATGGCTGTGTCCCCCATAGGCTTCAAGATAAAAAAATAACATGTAATAGTGCAAGCATTGAAGCACGCGTTCCTCAGTGGATACCCAGCAGAAATTCCATAAAGGTCCTAGACATGTACATCAGGGGGGTTTGGACTGGCTCCAAAATATCAGTGCAGCACCTCAGGAGACTGAATAGGTCGCCAACAGAGCAGACTTCTGTTTCCAGGTCATCCTGACAGGCACACACAAAATCACCACTTTGGGCAAAGCACAGGTGGGAACAGCCGCCATTATCAACCACACAAGGATTCCTACCTGCAAAAGTTTACAGAGTTCCAGATATAGGATGAGACATTCGTTCTCTAATTGGTCATGGTGAAAATCTCAGGAAATAAATTAAAACCCAATAGACCAGATACAATAAAAGGATAAAAAATATATATATATATTTATTATGATTGATATTATTATTACCTGAATGCTGCATACAATATGCCACATAAAACATACATTGATACAACAATGATGTCCATTAGCTCCTCTATATTGCCCAATGTGATTTCTGGGCTCCTCCCGCAGTAATTGTCCATCCCCTGCATAGCCTTGGTTTGCCAATCAGTCCAATATATCCAGCCACCTTTCCTGTTAAAAACAAGATCATTGGCCAAGTAATTTGGTTGGCAAATCAATTTTTCATATACTGTACATTGTGTTGGTAGAAAGATGATCACAGTGTCCCTTCATTCGATGAGCTGTCTTTAACTTGTAATTTGGTTCAATAATCCATTCACCGTTATCAAATCACAATTCCTTAAAGCTGAACTCCAGGGAGTTATTAAAGTTATAATGAAAACATACGTGTTTAAAAATAAATGCATTTTAATTAGAACAAGTATTGTAACTTGTAACCCCTTGTATAGCTGCACTCAGTCTGAAAGAAGAAAGGGCAGGGCTGGGAGCCAATCCAATGTGCTGCATTCACATAGAATATGCTAGCATGAGGATAGAGCAGAGAGATGACCTCATCAGTCTGTTGCTGCTCCCTCACTGTGCAATCACAGGCTGGGGCCAGGGAGATGAGCAAGCTGTAGTGCTGCATTCACTTGTGCTTGTAAGGAAAATGCTTAGGGAGGAGAGAGAGTAGAGATGACCTCATTAGTCTTTTGCTGCTCCTACACTGACCAATCAAAAGCTGAAGGCAGGGAAAAAAAATCAGGGCACCAGACTAGCTGTGTTGGCTGGCTCATTAATATGTTTTTTCCAATGCTGTACTTAGCGGTTTTCCTGAAATTCAGCTGTAGAAAATAAAGACGGTTCCTCTTTCATATACACTCACTGGCCACTTTATTAGGTACACCTTGCAAGTACCCCCTTTCGCCTTCAGAACTGCCTTCGTGGCACAGAGTCAACAAGGTGTTGGAAACATTCCTCAGAGATTTTGGTCCATAGTGACATAATAGCATCATGTAGTTGCTGCAGATTTTGTCAGCTGCACATCCATGATGCAAATCTCCCCTTCCACCACATCCCAAAGGTGCTCTGTTGGATTGAGATCTGGTGACTGTGGAGGCCACTGGAGTACAGTGACCTCATTGTCATGATCAAGAAACCAGTGGTGAGATGATTTGATCTTTGTGACATGGTGCATTATCCAGAACAGGTAACTGTAAGAGAATACAGTTAGACCCCCTTTCACACTGGGGCGGTTTGCAGGCGCTATTGCGCAAAAAATAGCACCTGCAAACCGACCCGAAACAGCCGCTGCTGTGTCTCCAGTGTGAAAGCCTCAGGTTTTCACACTGGAGCGGTGCGCTAGCAGGACGGGAAAAAAAAGTCCTGCTAGCAGCATCTTCAGAGCGGTGAAGGAAATCAATTGATCATTGAAATCAATGGGGCAGCGAGGCTATACTGCCGGCAAAGCGCCTTTGCAGAGGCGCTTTGCGGTGGTTTTTAACCCTTTCTCGGCCCCCCCCCCGCTAGCAGCCGAATACCACCGCTGAAACGACGGTAAAGCGCCGCTAACAATAGCGGCGCTTTACCGCCAACACACCTTGTGCCCCAGTGTGAAAGGGGCTTTAGGGGTTGTTGCTACCAGGCCTGCATTTGATTTCAACCTGAGATGCTTCCGAGAAAATTCAAAATTTACTGACAGGAGGTCAATGACAGTTCAGCAGGCAGTTGATTAAATGTACCTTAGGGCTTTTTCACACATGCGGACCGTTCAGGTCCGCCTGTCAGTTTTTCAGGCGGACCTCTATGGAGCGACGGATGTCAGCAGTGACATGTCCGCTGACAGCCGATCCGCTAAATCCAGACGGATGGAAACCCTATTTTCCATCTGTCTGGCAGGTCGGATGAAAAACGGACAGGCGGTCCGTTTTTATCCCATCCCCCATAGAGGAAAGCGGGGGTGACATGTCCGTCCCTGCACAGTGAGCAGAGATGGACCTGTCAACCGCCGGCTCAGCGGGGATCAACGGATTGATCCCTGCTGAGTAAGCGGAGTCCGTCAAAAGGGACAGCCTCATGTGAAAGGGGCCTAAGTTGCATCCAACGCCCCAACAGGGTAACAGACAACGCAAGGTTGTCGAGGTGTTTATTTTTTCCAAGTCTATCCACAACTAAAATAAGCCAGATGTATCAACACAATAAAATAATCTTTGGTTCCCACCTTTCATACAAAAGGTGGGAAAGGGACTCAGACCTGTCGTTTACCAATCCACGGAGAGAACAAATCTTGCACATTGTTCCACAATAGCCAATAGACTCCCAAGAATCGGTGTATGAAGTGCTAACCCACTGGTACAGGGTACCTACCCATTTTACACATACCTTGCCAAGAATATGGAACCATGCTACATATCTTCTGGACGTATTCCCGCGTCCACCCCTCCTGGGACTCGATCCGGGACCTTATCTTCAATTTTTTTTTTTTTTAAGATATTTTTTTTTTATGATATTTTTTTTTTTTTTAGAAAAAAAATATGTGAAGAGCCCCCCATTGGGGGGCTTTGGTGAAATATCAGAGAGGAAGAGAAGTATAATTTCAGCTTCTGTGGGAGGAAAATACAGATCAGATCCACCCCTCCTGTCCAGGTTTCAGGGGTTGGCAAGAAAGGATTGCGATCTACCGGTCAGCTGCCCGTGATCTAAAAGTGGATTGTGATCTATGGGTTGACGACCCCTGATTAGGATGTGCCCAGGAACACCCGGCACACCCTGAGCGCACGCCTATGTGTATGACCAACATACAGAGCCAACAGACTAAACAGCTCTCTGAACGAAAAGGTTCAATGAGAATCTAGTGTTACAGACATTTTTTACAAATATTAAATTTATAAGAGATACCCTCCACTTGGTGAGAAGTTTTATGCATTTTATGTATGCCCTCATTTTTTGTTTTTCTTGCTGTTTTTCTTACATAATTTTTTAAAATTATTTAGTACATTGTACAATAAGAACCTGCAACAATTTTTCACTTGACCCCGCGCTCATGGCTTAGAGAAAAGAAATCTCTGTGGAATCACTTACTAAACGCAGAGAAACTCTGCATACCTCAAAAATGGATAGATATGCTCAGACCCCCCCCCCCCCCCCCCCCCACAATGGTGGGCCACTGGATTGCTGTGATGAACGAAATTAATGAAATGGAGTGTTTAACCACTTCCCTACTGGGTCAATTCTGACATTTTTCTTCTACATGTAAAAATCAGTATTTTTTTTGCTAGAAAATTCTGCAGAACCCCCAAACATTTTATATATATATATATTTAGCAGAGATCCTAGAGAATAAAAGGGTGGGTGTTGCAATTTATGTCACACGGTATTTGCACACCGATGAAAAAAAAAAAAACAAAACAAAAAAAACACTTAAGAATTTTATTACAAAAAGCCACCATATATAACCCAATTTTTTGGTAAAATATAACAGATGTTACACTGAGTAAATAGATCCCTAACGTGTCGTGCTTTAAAATTGCACACGCTTGTGGAATGGCACAAAACTACGGTACTGTACTTAAAAAATCTCCATAAGATACGCTTTAAACATTTTTAGAGGTTATCAGTTTAGAGTTACAGAGGAGGTCTAGCGCTAAAATTATGGCTCTTGCTACAACGTTTGCGGCGATACCTCAGATGTGTGGTGCGAACATCGTTTATAGATGTGGGCACGACCTACGTATGCGTTCACTTCTGTGTGCCAACACGAGAGGATGGGGGCACTTTAAAAATAAATGCGGTTGTAAGCCGTAGCACATTATGTGAAACTTGCCTCAAAACTAAGCCTTCCAGCGATGCAAAATCATCGCTGGAGACAGCATCCATCTATACTAGGCCTTCCTTCCAGGTTCACGGCTCTGGCCCTGACTGGAGCCGCGATCGCGTCACTCCTGCGCATGCGTGTGGGAGCCTCCAGTCACGGCACACTGCTCTGAAGAAACGGCACGGGCGGCCGTTCCTTGAGAGTGCATGCGCCAGTGACGTAACTGGCTGCTAGGACAGTAAATATCTCCTAAACTGTACATGTATAGGAGATATTTACACTACCTATAGGTAAGTCTTAATATAGACTTATCTAAAGCTAAAACCTAAAGAGGGAAGTTTACTTCCTTTTTAGATTGTTTTTTTTTATCGCTTTTATTCCTATCACAGGAAATGTAAACATCCCTTGTAATAGGAATAGGGCATGACAGGTCCTCTTTATGGAGACAACATGGGGTCTAATAGACCCCAGACCCTAGATCTGTCCTCTACCATGGAAAGCATAAAAACATTGACCTCTGCTTTCCAGGGGAAAAAAAATGTGTTTACATGACGTCACTTCTAGCATCCCAGGATCATAGAGATGGCCGCTGAAAGTGTGCTCATCAGTGCGCTCATAGTCCACTGATACTTCCTACAGCTCAGAGATTGGCAGCCCCTACAGAGGAATGGGCAAAGAGCTGTAGGCAGTGTCTGCAGGAGCCTGACATTGTACCCGTGATCCAGTGATCCAAGGTGCAATGTTCTGCAGGCTCCTGTGAAAAAAAACCATTAACCACTTGCCGACCAGCCGCCGCAGTTATACTGCGACAGAATGGCACGGGCAGGCGAATCGCAGACATGTTACGTCGGCTCCAAAAGGCGGCCACTAGGGGCGCGCGCGCGCCCGCTGCTCACCCCCGGAGCCAATGCGAGTTATCGGCGGTCTCAATGACCGCCGGGCTCCCGCGATCGCTCGTAACACGGCGAGAACCGGGAGCTCTGTGTGTAGACACAGAGCTCCCGGTTCTCTGAGGGGAGAAATGACAGATTGTCTGTTTATACAAAGTATATACAGCGATCTGTCATCTCCCCTAGTCAGTCCCCTCCCCCCTTCAGTTAGAACACACAATAGGGAACACAGTTAACCCGCTACCAATTTTTCCATCTATTTTTGTGTGTATCTCACTCCTAGCAGCTGCTTCTGGTTTATAGTTTTTACTTTTATATTTTCTTTACCACTCAAGAATATTTTCAAATCTTCTTCACTTATTTAGTTTATAGCGCAGTATTTTTGATGTAATTACAGTTAAACCCTTAATCGCCCCCTAGTGTTAACCCCTTCACTGCCAGTGTCATTTTTACAGTAATCAATGCATTTTTATAGCAATGATCGTTGTATAAATGCCAATGGTCCCAAAAATGTGTCAAAATTGCCCGATGTGTCCGCCATAATGTCGCGGTCATAATAAAAATCGCAGATCGTCGCCATTACTAGTAAAAAAAAAATAAAAAAAATAAAAATGCTCTAAATCTATCCCCTATTTTGTAGACACTGTGAATTTTGCGTAAACCAATCAATATACGCTTATTGCGATTTTTTTTTTACCAAAAATATGAAGAAGAATACGTATCTAAACTGAGAACCTTTTTTTTTTTTTTTTTTTTTTAAATGGGGATATTTATTATAGCAAAAAGTACAAAATATTGTGTTTTTTTCAAAATTGTCACTCTTTTTTTTTATAGTGCAAAAAATAAAAACCGCAGAGGCGATCAAATACCACCAAAAGAAAGCTCTATTTGTGGGAAAAAAAGGGCGACAATTTTGTTTGGGTGCAACGTCGCACAACCGCGCTTTTGTCAGTTAAAGCGACGCAGTGCTCTGGTCAGGAAGGGGGTACAATCTTCCGGGGCTGAAGTAGTTAAATGCACATTTTGTTCTTGCAAAAAAAATTTTTTTCCCCCTAAAAGTGAACTTAAAGTGGTTGTTAAAAGGCCTAACACTGAGAACCGAGTGATCAAACACCACCGATCGCTCGGTTCTCACAGCTCCCTGAGCAGAGAGCTGGTGACTTCAGTCACAGCTCTCTCCTCTCCCCCGACACCCACTTGAGTGCTGTGCTGTGGAGGGTGCGGAGCCGTCAGCCCAGGTTCTCAGCAGCTCATTGAAAGGCTGAGCCGGGTGGCGGTCCGGGCATCGGGGGGGCGGATCCCGACCAGATGGTCGCCATCTTTCCTGAGCCTGGACCACTGTGACTGGAAACCGGTCACAGGAATGCAGAACAAACTTCAAACAAACCAGCTTTGGCCATACTTCTCATTCCATTTTTATTTTTTTTACACACAGTTTTGTTTGGTGAAGACCCATGAGACTTTACAATCACTTTACCTCTCACAAAGCCTCCTCTGTGGTAATAAGCGCGGAACCAATTGTATTTAGTGATTTATTTGCACATTATAAGGTTGGGGGCTTTAAAAATGATTTTCTACATATAGCCGCTCACAAGAGACTCACAAACATGTACTGGGGTAAGTTCTCCTCCACCTCGTACTTACAGACACTGAGAAGGGTCTCCTTCCTCCCTCCAGTCATGTGACAAGGGGATAGAGGAGAGGAAGAACGGGCAGCCTTCCCTCACTGCACAGCGCGGCTCTCTATTGCCACCTGCAGGCTGGAGGGAGGATAAAGCTGAATCTTCTCTCCATCTGTCTCCTGTCACTGGACATCGGGGATAAAGAGCCACCGCACGTGCTTTCTCTGATTGGCTGAGGGGGGGTGGCGCATAACGGTTTATCAGGCACGCGAAGGCTGAGGCTGTGCCATTTTCCTGTAGGTTGTGCCAGAGAGAGGGCGTGTCTTTACGAGGCTCCTTTGAAAGAACAGACACAGCGGCCTCCAGTGGAGAAATCGGAGATTACACCCCCAGCGTCTTCATAGCACATCTATCGGAGAGAAAGTGTTATTAGCAGTGATGTCACCTGACAGGGGGGCGGGTCCAGTGTCGTTGGGGGGGGGGGGGCGTGTCCTCCGTACTGCGCAACAGCTGCGACTGCGCAGTACAGGGCGGACATTATGGATGGGGGACATTTCTAGACAGGACACCGGCTTGTGTAATGATCTTATTTGTGTTTTCTCTGCTCCTTTCTGGTGTGAAGCACAGATCGGGGATAAACACCCTGCATGACAGTCACAGGGGGCCCCCTTTTCCCAGTTCAAATCTCTTTGTTCCCCAATCCCAACTCATATCCCACCCTAATCCCCCTCCTAGCAAAAATCTACCCCCCAAATACCCCATCCCAGCACAAATCCAGGGACATACTAAAAGGAATGACAGAATGGAATGCCCATAGACTTTAACAGGGAGATGGAATGCCCATAGAGAGTAATGGAACAAAGTGGAATGCCCATAGAGAATAATGGGAAAAAAAAATCTATTTCTGAGAGACTCTTTAGACATATCATCAATTTCTTTTTTTAAAACCTACTTTTAAATATCAGTGGCCATGTTTAATATGAGATTAGGTGGGATTATTGTTGTTTTTTATGGCATAACAAAGGTGAATGACAGAAGGGAATGCCCATAGAGTATAATGGGAAGTAAAATCTAAACTCATTTGCAGGCAAATCTGAGAGACATAGCAATTCCACCTTTCCCACAGCTGTTCCTCAAGTAGAATAGCAGATAGTAATATTGAGATTTTTTGGGATTACAGCTGTTTTCTATGGAATGGCAGATAAATAATAGAAAGGAATGCCCATAGAGTATAATGGGAAGCAAGATGTGACCTGGAGTCAGAACCATTGCTCATATCAGATCAATCTTTAGCAGACATACTCTCTATGTTCAGTGGTGATGTTCAAATTTGACATTAAGTGGGAATATTAATGTTTTCTATGGAATGACAAACATATGACAGAATGGAATGCCCATAGAGTATAATGGGAAGTAAAATCTAAACTCATTTACAGGCAAATCTGAGAGACATAGCAATTTATCCTTTACCACAGCTGTTCTTCAAGTAAAGTAGCAGATTATAAGATTGAGATTATTTGGGATTACAGCTGTTTTCTATGGAATGACAAACATATGAAAGAATGGAATGCCCATAGAGTATAATGGGAAGCAAGATGTGACCTGGAGTCAGAACCATTGGTCATATCAGATCAATTTTTAGCAGACATACTCTCTATGTTCAGTGATGATGTTCAAAATTGAGATGAAGCAGGATTATTATTGTTTTCTATGGAATGACCAACATATGACAGAATGGAATGCCTATAGAGTATAATGGGAAGTAAAATCTAAACTCATTTGCAGGCAAATTTGAGAGACATAGCAATTTATCCTTTCCCACAGCTGTTCCTCAAGTAGAATAGCAGATTGTAAAATTGAGATTATTTGGGATTACAGCTGTTTTCTAAGGAATGACAGATAAATAGAAAGGAATGCCCATAGAGCAGTGGTTCTCAACCCCTGTCCTCAGGACTCACTAACAGGCCAGTTTTGCAGGATAACTGAAATACATCACAGGTGATATCATTTGCTGCTCAGTGATTGCAGTATTCTAGTCTGCATCTCCCCAAGGTAATGCTTAAAATCTGGCCTGTTAGTGGGTCCTGGGGACAGGAGTTGAGAACCACTGCCATAGAGTATAATGGGAAGCAAGATGTGATTGGAGTCAGAACCATTGGACATATCAGATCAATCTTTAGTAGACATACTCTTTATGTTTAGTGGTGATGTTCAAAATTGAGAAGAAGCGGGATTATTATTGTTTTCTATGGAATGACAAAGGTGAATGACAGAAGGTAATGCCCATAGAGTATAATGGGAAGAAAAATATAAACTTGTTTGCAGGCAAATCTGAGAAACATAGCAATTTCATCTTTCCCACAGCTGTTCCTCAGAGTAGCAGATTCTAAAATTGAGATTATTTGGGATTAAAGTTGTTTTCTACGGAATGACAGATAAATGATAGAAAGGAATGCCCATAGACTATAATGGGAAGTAAGATGTGAGTGCTGTCAGTACCATTCAACATATCAAATAAATCTTTAGCAGATATACTCTCCAAATTCAGTGGCAATATTTAAAATCAAGACAAATTGGGTTATAATTGTTTTCTAAGGAATGAAAGAAGGAAAAGCTCATAAAGTATAATATATATATTAACTCCTTTGCAGGCAAACCTGAAAGATATAGCTATTTAAAAGGGACATATATTCCATCTGAGACAACAGCCTCATTTAAAGGCTTTGCCTTTATTTAAGACTTTTTTTTTTTATGTATAAAAATTGAAGATGCAATCCCGATCTTTGTTCTTCATCAAGCAGCATGTGTGCCTGATGAAGAACATTGTTATGTTGGAAAATGTGCAGTCGCTTATCTCAGATTATCTGTAATGTATATGAATATTTGAAGTAAAGAGAATATTGCACAGATCGGGATTGCATCTTCAATTTTTATACATAAAACAATCTTAAATAATGCCTTTAAATGAGGTTGTTGTTTTAGAAGGAATACATGTCCCTTTTAACTAGCTATATCTTTCAGGTTTGCCTGCAAAAGTGTTGATATGCATTCTACTCTATGGCAGGGCTCAAAATTTCAAGTCCTCAGCTACTAGCCAGGCCTCAAGGGTTACTCGCCACCAGTTGCCCCGCCAAACCCTACCCTGCCCCGCCCCTAATTCTAACCTCATAAATTATCTCATGAAATGACACTTAAATGTTTTATGCAGAATTAAGTTAAAAAATTAATATTAACAAAACTTTATCCATGCCCACCAGTGCAGGCTGCCTGTGTCCGCCAATGCAGCCCGTGTCCCCAGCCTACCTGTGCAGGGGAAGAGAGAGGAGAGCCGTCCCCCGCATGATCAAAGCGCCGGTAACATAACAGCTTTCATTTCATTAGCTGTGTGTTCCCCACCATGCCCCCTCACATACAGCCCCTCCCACCTTGTCCAGGGAACTTTGAAAGACAGATCACTCGTCCCAGGATTGGACAGGTGATCTGTCTATCAATGTGCCCGGACAAAGAGGAGGGGCTGTATGTGACGGGGCATGGCGGGGAACACACAGCTAATGAAATGAAAGCTGTTATGTTACCGGCGCTCTGATCATGCGGTAGGCGGCTCTAATCTCTCTTCTGCTCTGATCTCTGGGAGAACGGCTCCAATACAACCCGCCTGCCGGGGGTGCTCGCCCCCCCCCCCCCCCCCCCCAGGCAGCCCACATCTGCCAGCCCTCAAAATCCACTTGCAAAATGTGAGCAGGTGAGTGGAATTTTTGAAGGCTGCTCTATGGGCATTTCCTTCTTTCATTCCTTAGAAAACAATTATAATCCAAATACTCTCGATTTTAAATCTTGCCACTGAACTTGGATAGTATATCTGCTAAGGATTTATTTGGTATGTTGAAAGGTTTTGACTCCAGGTCACATCTTGGTTCCCATTCTACTCTATGGGCATTCCTTTCTATCATTTATCTGTCATTCCGTAGAAAACAGCTGTAATCCCAAATAATCTCAATTTGACAATCTGCTACTCTACTTGAGGAACAACTATGGGAAAGGTGAAATCCCTATGTCTCCAAGATCTGCGTACAAATGAGTTCATATTTTGCTTCCCATTATACTCTATGGACATTCCCTTCTGTCATTCACCTTTCTTATGCCATAGAAACAGCAATAATCCCACCTAATCTCAATATTAAACATGGCCACTGATATTTAAAAGTAGGTTTGCAAAAAATGAATTTGATATGTCTAAAGACTCTGTCAATAATTTATTTTTTCCCCATTATTCCCTAGGGGCATTCCATTATGTTCCACTAATCTCTATGGACATTCCTTTCTGACATTCACCCATGTCATTCCATAGAAAACAATGCTAATCCCACTTCATCACAATATTAAACATTGCCATTCATCATGGAGAGAATGTCTTCTAAAGATTGATCTGATATGTCTAATGGTTCTGAGTCCAGGTCACATTTAGCTTCACATTATTCTCTATGGGCATTCTATTTTGTTCCATTATTCTCTATCAGCATTCCATCTCCCTGCTAAAGTCTAAGGGCATTCCTTTCTTTTATTTATCTGTCATTCCATAGAAAACAGCTGTAATCCCAAATAATCTCAACTTTACAATCTGCTACTCTACTTGAGGAACACCTGTGGGAAAGGTGAAATTGCTACGTCTCTCAGATTTGCCTGCAAACAAGTTTTATTTTGCTTCCCATTATACTCTATGGGCATTCCCTTCTGTCATTCACCTTTTGTCATTTCATAGAAAACAATGCTAATCTCGGTTCATCTAAATTTTGAACATCTTCACTGAACATGGAGAGAATGTCTGCTAAAGATTGATCTGATATGACCAATGGTTCTGACTCCAGGTCACATCTTGCCTCCCATTATACTCTATGGGCATTCCATTCTGTCATATGTTTGTCATTCCGTAAAAAACAGCTGTAATCCCAAATAATCTCAATCTTATAATCTGCTACTTTACTTGAAGAACAGCTGTGGTAAAGGATAAATTAATATGTCTCTCAGATTTGCCTGTAAATGAGTTTAGATTTTACTTCCCATTATACTCTATGGGCATTCCCTTCTGTCATATGTTTGTCATTCCATAGAAAACAATAATAATTGCGCTTAATTTCAAATTTGAACATCATCACTGAACATAGAGAGTATGTCTGCTAAAGATTGATCTGATATGACCAATGGTTCTGACTCCAGGTCACATCTTGCTTGCCATTATACTCTATGGGCATTCTTTTCTATTATTTATCTGCCATTCCATAGAAAACAGCTGTAATCCCAAAAAATCTCAATCTTATAATCTGCTATTCTACTTGAGGAACAGCTGTGGGAAAGGTGGAATTGCTACGTCTCTCAGATTTGCCTGCAAATGAGTTTAGATTTTACTTCCCATTATACTCTATGGGCATTCCCTTCTGTCATTCACCTTTGTTATGCCATAAAAAACAACAATAATCCCACCTAATCTCATATTAAACATGGCCACTGATATTTAAAAGTAGGTTTTAAAAAAAGAAATTGATGATATGTCTAAAGAGTCTGTCAGAAATAGAATTTTTTTTTCCATTATTCTCTATGGGCATTCCACTTTGTTCCATTACTCTCTATGGGCATTCCATCTCCCTGTTAAAGTCTATGGGCATTCCATTCTGTCATTCCTTTTAGTATGTCCCCCAATCAGTGCCTCCTCATTGGTGCAGGGAGGTTTCAACAATGCCTTACTTTAAAAATAAATTAAATGGGTTAAATATACTATTAAAAAACAAATGGAATAAAATGTATTTTTATTTTCTTAAAAAGCCTCCAATAAACAGAGTTTATATAAAAAAAAGTATCCTTTTTAATTACAAAAGAAAAAAATACACCTAGCAGAGGATGGTTTCGATCCATCAACCTCTGGGTTATGGGCTCAGCACGCTTCCGCTGCACATTCACTCTCTGCACTATTTGGTTGCTATGTAACTTGTTTGTGTATCGTTATGTAACTGTTCAATGACGTTTGATGGGCGGGTACTGCACTCCCACAATGCTTAGTGGCAGAGTTGTTGATTTGCATGCGGCGCTTTGCTTCAAAATATGCTTTATGTTGCTTATTTTCTTTATTTAAATCAACTTTTCAATTTACAGACATTATTTATCAGGAAGAAAAGCAATTCATAGAATTAGTTTGGAATATATAAATTAAAGTATCAATATTTTTCACTCTCCCTAAGTTGGTCAGTTCAGTACTTGGTGGGGTTTATATAACTCTCAGGATCCCCATAGGATTGTCCTCGCTTCGGCAGGACATATACTAAAATTGGAACGATACAGAGAAGATTAGCATGGCCCCTGCGCAAGGATGACACGCAAATTCGTGAAGCGTTCCATATTTTCTTGCCCCAAATATAACGTACTCAATTACTTTTTCCTTCTTGTTATGAACCATTAAATAATAATAAAAAAAAATTATATATATTTATATATATATATATATATATCCACTTCAGGACCGCTCACTGTATATATACGTCATTTTTTTTAAAGATGGATATCTCGGTAACGGCAGCAGCTGCTGCCACAACCGAGGTATCCATCTTTAGGGCCGGCGTTTCTGTACACGATAATGGTGGTCTCTGCAGCGGGTTCGCCGCGAGATCACCGTTATCGGCGGAGGGAGAGGTGCCACCCCCCCTCCCGCCGCTCTCCCGCACCCTGCGCCGCTTACCGGAGCCGTAGGTAGCGGCGGAGGAGATCGGGACCTGTCACTGTTGAGGTACTGAGACGAGTGAGGCCAAGATGGCCCCCACCCGTCTCTATACCATAGGACGGCCGGAGCGACGTCATTACGTCAGCTCCGCCCACTTCTCTTAAAGGCACAATTTTTTTTGTGTCATTTTTTTTAACGACTTTTTTTTTTTTTTTTTTTTTTGCATTTTAGTCTAAATATGAGATCTGAGGACTTTTTGACCCCCCAGATCTCATATTTAAGAGGACCTGTCATGCTTTTTTCTATTACAAGGGATGTTTAAATTCCTTGTAATAGGAATAAAAGTGATCCAAATTTTTTTTAAAAAAAAAACAGTGAAAAAATAAATAAAATAAAGTAAAAT
The DNA here is from genome assembly GCF_042186555.1 of Aquarana catesbeiana. Taxonomy (NCBI): domain Eukaryota; kingdom Metazoa; phylum Chordata; class Amphibia; order Anura; family Ranidae; genus Aquarana; species Aquarana catesbeiana. The sequence continues at coordinate 41,103,617 of NC_133334.1, read as the reverse complement.
AAATAATAAAAAAAAAAAAAAAAATTTTTAAAACGCCCTGTCCCGACGAGCTCGCGCGCAGAAGCGAACGCATACGTGAATAGTATAATGGGAAGCAAGATGTGACCTGGAGTCAGAACCATTGGTCATATCAGATCAATCTTTAGCAGACATACTCTCTATGTTCAGTGGTGATGTTCAAATTTGACATTAAGTGGGAATATTAATGTTTTCTATGGAATGCCCAACATATGACAGAAGGGAATGCCCATAGAGTATAATGGGAAGTAAAATCTAAACTCATTTGCAGGCAAATTTGAGAGACATAGCAAATCCACCTTTACCACAGCTGTTCTTCAAGTAGAATAGCAGATTGTAAGATTGAGATTTTTTGGGATTACAGCTGTTTTCTATGGAATGGCAGATAAATGATAGAAAGGAATGCCCATAGAGTATAATGGGAAGCAAGATGTGACCCGGAGTCAGAACCATTCAACATATCAAAGCTATTTAAAAGGGACATATATTCCATCTGAGACAACAGCCTCATTTAAAGGCTTTGCCTTTATTTAAGACTTTTTTTTTTTATGTATAAAAATTGAAGATGCAATCCCGATCTTTGTTCTTCATCAAGCAGCATGTGTGCCTGATAGGGATGAGCTTCGAGTTCGAGTCTAACTCATGTTCGACTCGAACATTGGCTGTTCGCAAGTTCACCGAACAGCGAACAATTTGGGGTGTTCGCGGCAAATTCGAATGCCGCGGAACACCCTTTAAAAGTCTATGGGAGAAATCAAAAGTGCTAATTTTAAAGGCTAATATGCAAGTTATTGTCATAAAAAGTGTTTGGGGACCTGGGTCCTGCCCCAGGGGACATGGATCAATGCAAAAAAAAGTTTTAAAAACGGCCGTTTTTTCAGGAGCAGTGATTTTAATAATGCTTAAAGTCAATCAATAAAAGTGTAATATCCCTTTAAATTTCGTACCTGGGGGGTGTCTATAGTGTGCCTGTAAAGGGGCGCATGTTTCCTGTGTTTAGAACAGTCTGACAGCAAAATGACATTTTGAAGGAAAAAACTCATTTAAAACTACTCGCGGCTATTGCATTGCCGACAATACACATAGAAGTTCATTGATAAAAACGGCATGGGAATTCCCCAAAGGGGAACCCCGAACCAAACTTAAAAAAAAAAAATGACGTGGGAGTCCCCCTAAATTCCATACCAGGCCCTTCAGGTCTGGTATGGATATTAAGGGGAACCCCGGCCAAAATTTAAAAAAAAAAAATGACGTGGGGTTCCCCCTAAATTCCATACCAGACCCTTCAGGTCTGGTATGGATTTTAAGGGGAACCCCGCGCCAAAAAAAAAAAAAAAAAAACGGCGTGGGGTCCCCCCAAAAATCCATACCAGACCCTTATCCGAGCACGCAACCTGGCAGGCCGCAGGAAAAGAGGGGGGGACGAGAGTGCGGCCCCCCCTCCCTCCTGAACCGTACCAGGCCACATGCCCTCAACATTGGGAGGGTGCTTTGGGGTAGCCCTCCAAAACACCTTGTCCCCATGTTGATGAGGACAAGGGCCTCATCCCCACAACCCTGGCCGGTGGTTGTGGGGGTCTGCGGGCGGAGGGCTTATCGGAATCTGGAAGCCCCCTTTAACAAGGTGACCCCCAGATCCCGGCCCCCCCCCTGTGTGAAATGGTAAGGGGGTACATAAGTACCCCTACCATTTCACGAAAAAAGTGTCAAAAATGTTAAAAATGACAAGAGACAGTTTTTGACAATTCCTTTATTTAAATGCTTCTTCTTTCTTCTATCTTCCTTCATCTTCTGGTTCTTCTGGTTCTTCTGGCTCTTCTGGTTCTTCCTCCGGCGTTCTCGTCCAGCATCTCCTCCGCGGCGTCTTCTATCTTCTTCTCCTCGGGCCGCTCCGCACCCATGGCATGGGGGGGAGGCTCCCGCTCTTCTCTTCTTCTTTTCTTCTCTTCTTCTCTTCTTCTTTTCTTCTTTTCTTCTCCGGGCCGCTCCGCACCTATGCTGGCATGGAGGGAGGCTCCCGCTGTGTGACGGCGCTCCTCGTCTGACAGTTCTTAAATAACGGGGGGGGGGCCACCCGGTGACCCCGCCCCCCTCTGACGCACGGTGACTTGACGGGACTTCCCTGTGACGTCACGGGGAATGCCACAGGGAAGTCCCGTCAAGTCACCGTGCGTCAGAGGGGGGCGGGGTCACCGGGTGGCCCCGCCCCCCCCCCCCGTTATTTAAGAACTGTCAGACGAGGAGCGCCGTCACACAGCGGGAGCCTCCCTCCATGCCAGCATGGATTGCGGAGCGGCCCGGAGAAGAAAATGAAGAAGAGAAGAAGAGAAGAAAAGAAGAAGAGAAGAGCGGGAGCCTCCCCCCCATGCCATGGGTGCGGAGCGGCCCGAGGAGAAGAAGACAGAAGACGCCGCGGAGGAGATGCTGGACGAGAACGCCGGAGGAAGAACCAGAAGAGCCAGAAGAACCAGAAGATGAAGGAAGATAGAAGAAAGAAGAAGCATTTAAATAAAGGAATTGTCAAAAACTGTCTCTTGTCATTTTTAACATTTTTGACACTTTCTTCGTGAAATGGTAGGGGTACTTATGTACCCCCTTACCATTTCACACAGGGGGGGGCCGGGATCTGGGGGTCACCTTGTTAAAGGGGGCTTCCAGATTCCGATAAGCCCCCCGCCCGCAGACCCCCACAACCACTGGCCAGGGTTGTGGGGATGAGGCCCTTGTCCTCATCAACATGGGGACAAGGTGTTTTGGGGGGCTACCCCAAAGCACCCTCCCAATGTTGAGGGCATGTGGCCTGGTACGGTTCAGGAGGGAGGGGGGGCCGCACTCTCGTCCCCCCCTCTTTTCCTGCGGCCTGCCAGGTTGCGTGCTCGGATAAGGGTCTGGTATGGATTTTTGGGGGGACCCCACGCCGTTTTTTTTTTTTTTTTTGGTGCGGGGTTCCCCTTAAAATCCATACCAGACCTGAAGGGTCTGGTATGGAATTTAGGGGGAACCCCACGTCATTTTTTTTTTTAAATTTTGGCCGGGGTTCCCCTTAATATCCATACCAGACCTGAAGGGCCTGGTATGGAATTTAGGAGGACTCCCACGTCATTTTTTTTTTTTAAATTTTGGTTCGGGGTTCCCCTGTGGGGAATTCCCATGCCGTTTTTATCAATGAACTTCTATGTTTATTGTCGGCAATGCAATAGCCGCGAGTAGTTTTAAATGAGTTTTTTCCTTCAAAATGTCATTTTGCTGTCAGACTGTTCTAAACACAGGAAACATGCGCCCCTTTACAGGCATACTATAGACACCCCCCAGGTACGAAATTTAAAGGGATATTACACTTTTATTGTTTGACTTTAAGCATTATTAAAATCACTGCTCCTGAAAAAACGGCCGTTTTTAAAACTTTTTTTGCATTGATCCATGTCCCCTGGGGCAGGACCCAGGTCCCCAAACACATTTTATGACAATAACTTTCATATAAGCCTTTAAAATTAGCACTTTTGATTATTCATGTTCGTGTCCCATAGACTTTAACGGTGTTCGCATGTTCGAACGAACTTTTTTCCTGTTCGCATGTTCTGGTGCGAACCGAACAGGGGGGTGTTCGGCTCATCCCTAGTGCCTGATGAAGAACATTGTTATGTTGGAAAATGTGCAGTCGCTTATCTCAGATTATCTGTAATGTATATGAATATTTGAAGTAAAGAGAATATTGCACAGATCGGCATTGCATCTTCAATTTTTATACATAAAACAATCTTAAATAATGCCTTTAAATGAGGTTGTTGTTTTAGAAGGAATACATGTCCCTTTTAACTAGCTATATCTTTCAGGTTTGCCTGCAAAAGTGTTGATATGCATTCTACTCTATGGCAGGGCTCAAAATTTCAAGTCCTCAGCTACTAGCCAGGCCTCAAGGGTTACTCGCCACCAGTTGCCCCGCCAAACCCTACCCTGCCCCGCCCCTAATTCTAACCTCATAAATTATCTCATGAAATGACACTTAAATGTTTTATGCAGAATTAAGTTAAAAAATTAATATTAACAAAACTTTATCCATGCCCACCAGTGCAGGCTGCCTGTGTCCGCCAATGCAGCCCGTGTCCCCAGCCTACCTGTGCAGGGGAAGAGAGAGGAGAGCCGTCCCCCGCATGATCAAAGCGCCGGTAACATAACAGCTTTCATTTCATTAGCTGTGTGTTCCCCACCATGCCCCCTCACATACAGCCCCTCCCACCTTGTCCAGGGAACTTTGAAAGACAGATCACTCGTCCCAGGATTGGACAGGTGATCTGTCTATCAATGTGCCCGGACAAAGAGGAGGGGCTGTATGTGACGGGGCATGGCGGGGAACACACAGCTAATGAAATGAAAGCTGTTATGTTACCGGCGCTCTGATCATGCGGTAGGCGGCTCTAATCTCTCTTCTGCTCTGATCTCTGGGAGAACGGCTCCAATACAACCCGCCTGCCGGGGGTGCTCGCCCCCCCCCCCCCCCCAGGCAGCCCACATCTGCCAGCCCTCAAAATCCACTTGCAAAATGTGAGCAGGTGAGTGGAATTTTTGAGGGCTGCTCTATGGGCATTTCCTTCTTTCATTCCTTAGAAAACAATTATAATCCAAATACTCTCGATTTTAAATCTTGCCACTGAACTTGGATAGTATATCTGCTAAGGATTTATTTGGTATGTTGAAAGGTTTTGACTCCAGGTCACATCTTGGTTCCCATTCTACTCTATGGGCATTCCTTTCTATCATTTATCTGTCATTCCGTAGAAAACAGCTGTAATCCCAAATAATCTCAATTTGACAATCTGCTACTCTACTTGAGGAACAACTATGGGAAAGGTGAAATCCCTATGTCTCCAAGATCTGCGTACAAATGAGTTCATATTTTGCTTCCCATTATACTCTATGGACATTCCCTTCTGTCATTCACCTTTCTTATGCCATAGAAACAGCAATAATCCCACCTAATCTCAATATTAAACATGGCCACTGATATTTAAAAGTAGGTTTGCAAAAAATGAATTTGATATGTCTAAAGACTCTGTCAATAATTTATTTTTTCCCCATTATTCCCTAGGGGCATTCCATTATGTTCCACTAATCTCTATGGACATTCCTTTCTGACATTCACCCATGTCATTCCATAGAAAACAATGCTAATCCCACTTCATCACAATATTAAACATTGCCATTCATCATGGAGAGAATGTCTTCTAAAGATTGATCTGATATGTCTAATGGTTCTGAGTCCAGGTCACATTTAGCTTCACATTATTCTCTATGGGCATTCTATTTTGTTCCATTATTCTCTATCAGCATTCCATCTCCCTGCTAAAGTCTAAGGGCATTCCTTTCTTTTATTTATCTGTCATTCCATAGAAAACAGCTGTAATCCCAAATAATCTCAACTTTACAATCTGCTACTCTACTTGAGGAACACCTGTGGGAAAGGTGAAATTGCTACGTCTCTCAGATTTGCCTGCAAACAAGTTTTATTTTGCTTCCCATTATACTCTATGGGCATTCCCTTCTGTCATTCACCTTTTGTCATTTCATAGAAAACAATGCTAATCTCGGTTCATCTAAATTTTGAACATCTTCACTGAACATGGAGAGAATGTCTGCTAAAGATTGATCTGATATGACCAATGGTTCTGACTCCAGGTCACATCTTGCCTCCCATTATACTCTATGGGCATTCCATTCTGTCATATGTTTGTCATTCCGTAAAAAACAGCTGTAATCCCAAATAATCTCAATCTTATAATCTGCTACTTTACTTGAAGAACAGCTGTGGTAAAGGATAAATTAATATGTCTCTCAGATTTGCCTGTAAATGAGTTTAGATTTTACTTCCCATTATACTCTATGGGCATTCCCTTCTGTCATATGTTTGTCATTCCATAGAAAACAATAATAATTGCGCTTAATTTCAAATTTGAACATCATCACTGAACATAGAGAGTATGTCTGCTAAAGATTGATCTGATATGACCAATGGTTCTGACTCCAGGTCACATCTTGCTTGCCATTATACTCTATGGGCATTCTTTTCTATTATTTATCTGCCATTCCATAGAAAACAGCTGTAATCCCAAAAAATCTCAATCTTATAATCTGCTATTCTACTTGAGGAACAGCTGTGGGAAAGGTGGAATTGCTACGTCTCTCAGATTTGCCTGCAAATGAGTTTAGATTTTACTTCCCATTATACTCTATGGGCATTCCCTTCTGTCATTCACCTTTGTTATGCCATAAAAAACAACAATAATCCCACCTAATCTCATATTAAACATGGCCACTGATATTTAAAAGTAGGTTTTAAAAAAAGAAATTGATGATATGTCTAAAGAGTCTGTCAGAAATAGAATTTTTTTTTCCATTATTCTCTATGGGCATTCCACTTTGTTCCATTACTCTCTATGGGCATTCCATCTCCCTGTTAAAGTCTATGGGCATTCCATTCTGTCATTCCTTTTAGTATGTCCCCCAATCAGTGCCTCCTCATTGGTGCAGGGAGGTTTCAACAATGCCTTACTTTAAAAATAAATTAAATGGGTTAAATATACTATTAAAAAACAAATGGAATAAAATGTATTTTTATTTTCTTAAAAAGCCTCCAATAAACAGAGTTTATATAAAAAAAAGTATCCTTTTTAATTACAAAAGAAAAAAATACACCTAGCAGAGGATGGTTTCGATCCATCAACCTCTGGGTTATGGGCTCAGCACGCTTCCGCTGCACATTCACTCTCTGCACTATTTGGTTGCTATGTAACTTGTTTGTGTATCGTTATGTAACTGTTCAATGACGTTTGATGGGCGGGTACTGCACTCCCACAATGCTTAGTGGCAGAGTTGTTGATTTGCATGCGGCGCTTTGCTTCAAAATATGCTTTATATTGCTTATTTTCTTTATTTAAATCAACTTTTCAATTTACAGACATTATTTATCAGGAAGAAAAGCAATTCATAGAATTAGTTTGGAATATATAAATTAAAGTATCAATATTTTTCACTCTCCCTAAGTTGGTCAGTTCAGTACTTGGTGGGGTTTATATAACTCTCAGGATCCCCATAGGATTGTCCTCGCTTCGGCAGGACATATACTAAAATTGGAACGATACAGAGAAGATTAGCATGGCCCCTGCGCAAGGATGACACGCAAATTCGTGAAGCGTTCCATATTTTCTTGCCCCAAATATAACGTACTCAATTACTTTTTCCTTCTTGTTATGAACCATTAAATAATAATAAAAAAAAATTATATATATTTATATATATATATATATATATCCACTTCAGGACCGCTCACTGTATATATACGTCATTTTTTTTAAAGATGGATATCTCGGTAACGGCAGCAGCTGCTGCCACAACCGAGGTATCCATCTTTAGGGCCGGCGTTTCTGTACACGATAATGGTGGTCTCTGCAGCGGGTTCGCCGCGAGATCACCGTTATCGGCGGAGGGAGAGGTGCCACCCCCCCTCCCGCCGCTCTCCCGCACCCTGCGCCGCTTACCGGAGCCGTAGGTAGCGGCGGAGGAGATCGGGACCTGTCACTGTTGAGGTACTGAGACGAGTGAGGCCAAGATGGCCCCCACCCGTCTCTATACCATAGGACGGCCGGAGCGACGTCATTACGTCAGCTCCGCCCACTTCTCTTAAAGGCACAATTTTTTTTGTGTCATTTTTTTTAACGACTTTTTTTTTTTTTTTTTTTTTTGCATTTTAGTCTAAATATGAGATCTGAGGACTTTTTGACCCCCCAGATCTCATATTTAAGAGGACCTGTCATGCTTTTTTCTATTACAAGGGATGTTTAAATTCCTTGTAATAGGAATAAAAGTGATCCAAATTTTTTTAAAAAAAAAAACAGTGAAAAAATAAATAAAATAAAGTAAAATAAATAATAAAAAAAAAAAAAAAAATTTTTAAAACGCCCTGTCCCGACGAGCTCGCGCGCAGAAGCGAACGCATACGTGAATAGTATAATGGGAAGCAAGATGTGACCTGGAGTCAGAACCATTGGTCATATCAGATCAATCTTTAGCAGACATACTCTCTATGTTCAGTGGTGATGTTCAAATTTGACATTAAGTGGGAATATTAATGTTTTCTATGGAATGCCCAACATATGACAGAAGGGAATGCCCATAGAGTATAATGGGAAGTAAAATCTAAACTCATTTGCAGGCAAATTTGAGAGACATAGCAAATCCACCTTTACCACAGCTGTTCTTCAAGTAGAATAGCAGATTGTAAGATTGAGATTTTTTGGGATTACAGCTGTTTTCTATGGAATGGCAGATAAATGATAGAAAGGAATGCCCATAGAGTATAATGGGAAGCAAGATGTGACCCGGAGTCAGAACCATTCAACATATCAAAGCTATTTAAAAGGGACATATATTCCATCTGAGACAACAGCCTCATTTAAAGGCTTTGCCTTTATTTAAGACTTTTTTTTTTTATGTATAAAAATTGAAGATGCAATCCCGATCTTTGTTCTTCATCAAGCAGCATGTGTGCCTGATAGGGATGAGCTTCGAGTTCGAGTCTAACTCATGTTCGACTCGAACATTGGCTGTTCGCAAGTTCACCGAACAGCGAACAATTTGGGGTGTTCGCGGCAAATTCGAATGCCGCGGAACACCCTTTAAAAGTCTATGGGAGAAATCAAAAGTGCTAATTTTAAAGGCTAATATGCAAGTTATTGTCATAAAAAGTGTTTGGGGACCTGGGTCCTGCCCCAGGGGACATGGATCAATGCAAAAAAAAGTTTTAAAAACGGCCGTTTTTTCAGGAGCAGTGATTTTAATAATGCTTAACCACTTGACGACCGCCTCACGCCGATGTACGTCGGCAAAGTGGCACGGACAGGCAAAATCACGTACAGGGTACGTGATTTGCCTTCCGCGGGTGGGGGGTCCGATCGGACCCCCCCCCGGTGCCCGAGGCGGTCGTCTTTTGTCCAGCGGCGATCGGTGATGAGGGGGAGACCATCCGTTCGTGGCCCCCCCCTCGCGATCGCCGCCGGCCAATGAAAACACTCCTTTGCTGCTGTATGCTAAACAGCAGCAAAGGAAGTGATGTCATCTCCCCTCGGGTCGGTATTTTCCGTTCCGGCCCGAGGAGAGAAGACATCTATGTGAGTGCACCAACACACACACACACACAGTAGAACATGCCAGGCACACAAAACACCCCGATCCCCCCCCGATCGCCCCCCGATCCCCCCCCAATCACCCCCCCCCCTGTCACAAACTGACACCAGCAGTTTTTTTTTTTTTTTTTTTCTGATTACTGCATAGTGTCAGTTTGTGACAGTTACAGTGTTGGGACAGTGAGTACTACCCCCCTTTAGGTCTAGGGTACCCCCCTAACCCCCCCTAATAAAGTTTTAACCCCTTGATCACCCCCTGTCACCAGTGTCACTAAGCGATCATTTTTCTGATCGCTGTATTAGTGTCGCTGGTGACGCTAGTTAGTGAGGTAAATATTTAGGTTCGCCGTCAGCGTTTTATAGCGTCAGGGACCCCCATATACTACCTAATAAATGTTTTAACCCCTTGATTGCCCCCTAGTTAACCCTTTCACCACTGATCACCGTATAACTGTTACGGTTGACGCTGGTTAGTTTGTTTATTTTTTATAGTGTCAGGGCACCCGCCGTTTATTACCAAATAAAGGTTTAGCCCCCTGATCGCCCGGCGGTGATATGCGTCGCCCCAGGCAGCGTCAGATTAGCGCCAGTACCGCTAACACCCACGCACGCAGCATACGCCTCCCTTAGTGGTATAGTATCTGTACGGATCAATATCTGATCCGATCAGATCTATACTAGCGTCCCCAGCAGTTTAGGGTTCCCAAAAACGCAGTGTTAGCGGGATCAGCCCAGATACCTGCTAGCACCTGCGTTTTGTGCCTCCGCCCAGCCCACCCAAGTGCAGTATCGATCGATCACTGTCACTTACAAAACACTAAACGCATAACTGCAGCGTTCGCAGAGTCAGGCCTGATCCCTGCGATCGCTAACAGTTTTTTTGGTAGCATTTTGGTGAACTAGCAAGCACCAGCCCCAGGCGTCAGATTAGCGCCAGTACCGCTAACACCCACGCACGCAGCATACGCCTCCCTTAGTGGTATAGTATCTGAACGGATCAATATCTGATCCGATCAGATCTATACTAGCGTCCCCAGCAGTTTAGGGTTCCCAAAAACGCAGTGTTAGCGGAATCAGCCCAGATACCTGCTAGCACCTGCGTTTTGCCCCTCCGCCCGGCCCAGCCCAGCCCACCCAAGTGCAGTATCGATCGATCACTGACACTTACAAAACACTAAACGCATAACTGCAGCGTTCGCAGAGTCAGGCCTGATCCCTGCGATCGCTAACAGTTTTTTTTGTAGCGTTTTGGTGAACTGGCAAGCACCAGCCCCAGGCAGCGTCAGATTAGCGCCAGTACCGCTAACACCCACGCACGCACCGTACACCTCCCTTAGTGGTATAGTATCTGATCGCATCAATATCTGATCCGATCAGATCTATACTAGCGTCACCAGCAGTTTAGGGTTCCCAAAAACGCAGTGTTAGCGGGATCAGCCCAGATACCTGCTAGCACCTGCGTTTTGCCCCTCCGCCCGGCCCGGCCCAGCCCACCCAAGTGCAGTATCGATCGATCACTGTCACTTACAAAACACTAAACGCATAACTGCAGCGTTCGCAGAGTCAGGCCTGATCCCTGCGATCGCTAACGTTTTTTGGTAGCGTTTTGGTGAACTGGCAAGCGCCAGCGGCCTAGTACACCCCGGTCGTAGTCAAACCAGCACTGCAGTAACACTTGGTGACGTGGCGAGTCCCATAAGTGCAGTTGAAGCTGGTGAGGTGGCAAGCACAAGTAGTGTCCCGCTGCCACCAAAAAGACAAACACAGGCCCATCGTGCCCATAGTGCCCTTCCTGCTGCATTCGCCAATCCTAATTGGGAACCCACCGCTTCTGCAGCGCCCGTACTTCCCCCATTCACATCCCCAACCAAATGCAGTCGGCTGCATGAGAGGCATTTTCTTTATGTCCTCCCGAGTACCCCTACCCAACGAACCCCCAAAAAAGATGTCGTGTCTGCAGCAAGCACGGATATAGGCGTGACACCCGCTATTATTGTCCCTCCTGTCCTGACAATCCTGGTCTTTGCATTGGTGAATGTTTTGAACGCTACCATTCACTAGTTGAGTATTAGCGTAGGGTACAGCATTGCACAGACTAGGCACACTTTCACAGGGTCTCCCAAGATGCCATCGCATTTTGAGAGACCCGAACCTGGAACCGGTTACAGTTATAAAAGTTAGTTACAAAAAAAGTGTAAAAAAAAAAAAAAAATATGAAATAAAAAAAAATAGTTGTTGTTTTATTGTTCTCTCTCTCTCTATTCTCTCTCTCTATTGTTCTGCTCTTTTTTACTGTATTCTATTCTGCAATGTTTTATTGTTATTGTTATTGTTATTATGTTTTATCATGTTTGTTTTTCAGGTGTGTAATTATTTACACTTTACTGTGCTTTATTGTTAACCATTGTTAACCATTTTTTTGTCTTCAGGTACGCCATTCACGACTTTGAGTGGTTATACCAGAATGATGCCTGCAGGTTTAGGTATCATCTTGGTATCATTCTTTTCAGCCAGCGGTCGGCTTTCATGTAAAAGCAATCCTAGCGGCTAATTAGCCTCTAGACTGCTTTTACAAGCCGTGGGAGGGAATGCCCCCCCCCCCACCGTCTTCCGTGTTTTTCTCTGGCTCTCCTGTCTCAACAGGGAACCTGAGAATGCAGCCGGTGATTCAGCCAGCTGACCATAGAGCTGATCAGAGACCAGAGTGGCTCCAAACATCTCTATGGCCTAAGAAACCGGAAGCTACGAGTATTTCATGACTTAGATTTCGCCGGATGTAAATAGCGCCATTGGGAAATTGGGGAAGCATTTTATCACACCGATCTTGGTGTGGTCAGATGCTTTGAGGGCAGAGGAGAGATCTAGGGTCTAATAGACCACAATTTTTTCAAAAAAGAGTACCTGTCACTACCTATTGCTATCATAGGGGATATTTACATTCCCCGAGATAACAATAAAAATGATTAAAAAAAAAAATATGAAAGGAACAGTTTAAAAGTAAGATTAAAAAAGCAAAAAAATAATAAAGAAAAAAAAAAAAAAAAAAAAAAACACCCCTGTCGCCCCCTGCTCTCGCGCTAAGGCGAACGCAAGCGGCGGTCTGTCGTCAAACATAAACAGCAATTGCACCATGCATGTGAGGTATCACCGCGAAGGCCAGATCGAGGGCAGTAATTTTTCCAGTAGACCTCCTCTGTAAATCTAAAGTGGTAACCTGTAAAGGCTTTTGAAGGCTTTTAAACATGTATTTATTTTGTTGCCACTGCACGTTTGTGCGCAATTTTAAAGCATGTCATGTTTGGTATCCATGTACTCGGCCTAAGATCATCTTTTTTATTTCATCAAACATTTGGGCAATATAGCGTGTTTTAGTGCATTAAAATTAAAAAAAGTGTGTTTTTTCCCCAAAAAATGCGTTTGAAAAATCGCTGCGCAATTACTGTGTGAAAAAAAAAAATGAAACACCCACCATTTTAATCTGTAGGGCATTTGCTTTAAAAAAATATATAATGTTTGGGGGTTCAAAGTAATTTTTTTGCAAAAAAAAAAAACTTTTTCATGTAAACAATAAGTGTCAGAAAGGGCTTTGTCTTCAAGTGGTTAGAAGAGTGGGTGATGTGTGACATAAGCTTCTAAATGTTGTGCATAAAATGCCAGGACAGTTCAAAACCCCCCCAAATGACCCCATTTTGGAAAGTAGACACCCCAAGCTATTTGCTGAGAGGCATGTCGAGTCCATGGAATATTTTATATTGCGACACAAGTTGCGGGAAAGAGACAAATTTTTTTTTTTTTTTTTTTTTTTTGCACAAAGTTGTCACTAAATGATATATTGCTCAAACATGCCATGGAAATATGTGAAATTACACCCCAAAATACATTCTGCTGCTTCTCCTGAGTACGGGGATACCACATGTGTGAGACTTTTTGGGAGCCTAGCCGCGTACAGGACCCCGAAAACCAAGCACCGCCTTCAGGCTTTCTAAGGGCGTGAATTTTTGATTTCACTCTTCACTGCCTATCACAGTTTCGGAGGCCATGGAATGCCCAGGTGGCACAAAACCCCCCCAAATGACCCCATTTTGGAAAGTAGACACCCCAAGCTATTTGCTGAGAGGTATAGTGAGTATTTTGCAGACCTCACTTTTTGTCACAAAGTTTTGAAAATTGAAAAAAGAAAAAAAAAAAATGTTTTTTCTTGTCTTTCTTCATTTTCAAAAACAAATGAGAGCTGCAAAATACTCACCATGCCTTTCAGCAAATAGCTTGGGGTGTCTACTTTCCAAAATGGGGTCATTTGGGGGGGTTTTGTGCCACCTGGGCATTCCATGGCCTCCGAAACTGTGATAGGCAGTAAAGAGTGAAATCAAAAATTTTCACCCTTAGAAATCCTGAAGGCAGTGATTGGTTTTCGGGGCCCCGTACGCGGCTAGGCTCCCAAAAAGTCCCACACATGTGGTATCCCCATACTCAGGAGAAGCAGCTAAATGTATTTTGGGGTGCAATTCCACATATGCCCATGGCCTGTGTGAGCAATATATCATTTAGTGACAACTTTATGAAAAAAAAAAAAAAAAAAAAAAAAAAGTGTCACTTTCCCGCAACTTGTGTCAAAATATAAAATATTCCATGGACTCAATATGCCTCTCAGCAAATAGCTTGGGGTGTCTACTTTATAAAATGGGGTCATTTTGGGGGGTTTTGTGCCACCTGGGCATTCCATGGCCTCCGAAACTGTGATAGGCAGTGAAGAGTGAAAGCAAAAATTTACACCCTTAGAAATCCTGAAGGCGGTGATTGGTTTTCGGGGCCCCGTACGCGGCTAGGCTCCCAAAAAGTCCCACACATGTGGTATCCCCATACTCAGGAGAAGCAGCTAAATGTATTTTGGGGTGCAATTCCACATAGGCCCATGGCCTGTGTGAGCAATATATCATTTAGTGACGACTTTTTGTAAATATTTTTTTTTTTTTGTCATTTTTCAATCACTTGAGACAAAAAAAATAAATATTCAATGGGTTCAACATGCCTCTCAGCAATTTCCTTGGGGTGTCTACTTTCCAAAATGGGGTCATTTGGGGGGGTTTTGTACTGCCCTGCCATTTTAGCACCTCAAGAAATGACATAGGCAGTCATAAACTAAAAGCTGTGTAAATTCCAGAAAATGTACCCTAGTTTGTAGACGCTATAACTTTTGCGCAAACCAATAAATATACGCTTATTGACATTTTTTTTACCAAAGACATGTGGCCGAATACATTTTGGCCTAAATGTATGACTAAAATTTAGTTTATTGGATTTTTTTTATAACAAAAAGTAGAAAATATCATTTTTTTTCAAAATTTTCGGTCTTTTTCCGTTTATAGCGCAAAAAATAAAAACCGCAGAGGTGATCAAATACCATCAAAAGAAAGCTCTATTTGTGGGAAGAAAAGGACGCAAATTTCGTTTGGGTACAGCATTGCATGACCGCGCAATTAGCAGTTAAAGCGACGCAGTGCCAAATTGGAAAAAGACCTCTGGTCCTTAGGCAGCATAATGGTCCGGGGCTCAAGTGGTTAAAGTCAATCAATAAAAGTGTAATATCCCTTTAAATTTCGTACCTGGGGGGTGTCTATAGTGTGCCTGTAAAGGGGCGCATGTTTCCTGTGTTTAGAACAGTCTGACAGCAAAATGACATTTTGAAGGAAAAAACTCATTTAAAACTACTCGCGGCTATTGCATTGCCGACAATACACATAGAAGTTCATTGATAAAAACGGCATGGGAATTCCCCAAAGGGGAACCCCGAACCAAACTTAAAAAAAAAAAATGACGTGGGAGTCCCCCTAAATTCCATACCAGGCCCTTCAGGTCTGGTATGGATATTAAGGGGAACCCCGGCCAAAATTTAAAAAAAAAAAATGACGTGGGGTTCCCCCTAAATTCCATACCAGACCCTTCAGGTCTGGTATGGATTTTAAGGGGAACCCCGCGCCAAAAAAAAAAAAAAAAACGGCGTGGGGTCCCCCCAAAAATCCATACCAGACCCTTATCCGAGCACGCAACCTGGCAGGCCGCAGGAAAAGAGGGGGGGACGAGAGTGCGGCCCCCCCTCCCTTCTGAACCGTACCAGGCCACATGCCCTCAACATTGGGAGGGTGCTTTGGGGTAGCCCCCCAAAACACCTTGTCCCCATGTTGATGAGGACAAGGGCCTCATCCCCACAACCCTGGCCGGTGGTTGTGGGGGTCTGCGGGCGGAGGGCTTATCGGAATCTGGAAGCCCCCTTTAACAAGGTGACCCCCAGATCCCGGCCCCCCCCCTGTGTGAAATGGTAAGGGGGTACATAAGTACCCCTACCATTTCACGAAAAAAGTGTCAAAAATGTTAAAAATGACAAGAGACAGTTTTTGACAATTCCTTTATTTAAATGCTTCTTCTTTCTTCTATCTTCCTTCATCTTCTGGTTCTTCTGGTTCTTCTGGCTCTTCTGGTTCTTCCTCCGGCGTTCTCGTCCAGCATCTCCTCCGCGGCGTCTTCTATCTTCTTCTCCTCGGGCCGCTCCGCACCCATGGCATGGGGGGGAGGCTCCCGCTCTTCTCTTCTTCTTTTCTTCTCTTCTTCTCTTCTTCTTTTCTTCTTTTCTTCTCCGGGCCGCTCCGCACCCATGCTGGCATGGAGGGAGGCTCCCGCTGTGTGACGGCGCTCCTCGTCTGACAGTTCTTAAATAACGGGGGGGGGGGGCCACCCGGTGACCCCGCCCCCCTCTGACGCACGGTGACTTGACGGGACTTCCCTGTGACGTCACGGGGAATGCCACAGGGAAGTCCCGTCAAGTCACCGTGCGTCAGAGGGGGGCGGGGTCACCGGGTGGCCCCGCCCCCCCGTTATTTAAGAACTGTCAGACGAGGAGCGCCGTCACACAGCGGGAGCCTCCCTCCATGCCAGCATGGATTGCGGAGCGGCCCGGAGAAGAAAATGAAGAAGAGAAGAAGAGAAGAAAAGAAGAAGAGAAGAGCGGGAGCCTCCCCCCATGCCATGGGTGCGGAGCGGCCCGAGGAGAAGAAGACAGAAGACGCCGCGGAGGAGATGCTGGACGAGAACGCCGGAGGAAGAACCAGAAGAGCCAGAAGAACCAGAAGATGAAGGAAGATAGAAGAAAGAAGAAGCATTTAAATAAAGGAATTGTCAAAAACTGTCTCTTGTCATTTTTAACATTTTTGACACTTTCTTCGTGAAATGGTAGGGGTACTTATGTACCCCCTTACCATTTCACACAGGGGGGGGGCCGGGATCTGGGGGTCACCTTGTTAAAGGGGGCTTCCAGATTCCGATAAGCCCCCCGCCCGCAGACCCCCACAACCACTGGCCAGGGTTGTGGGGATGAGGCCCTTGTCCTCATCAACATGGGGACAAGGTGTTTTGGGGGGCTACCCCAAAGCACCCTCCCAATGTTGAGGGCATGTGGCCTGGTACGGTTCAGGAGGGAGGGGGGGCCGCACTCTCGTCCCCCCCTCTTTTCCTGCGGCCTGCCGGGTTGCGTGCTCGGATAAGGGTCTGGTATGGATTTTTGGGGGGACCCCACGCCGTTTTTTTTTTTTTTTTTTGGTGCGGGGTTCCCCTTAAAATCCATACCAGACCTGAAGGGTCTGGTATGGAATTTAGGGGGAACCCCACGTCATTTTTTTTTTTAAATTTTGGCCGGGGTTCCCCTTAATATCCATACCAGACCTGAAGGGCCTGGTATGGAATTTAGGAGGACTCCCACGTCATTTTTTTTTTTTAAATTTTGGTTCGGGGTTCCCCTGTGGGGAATTCCCATGCCGTTTTTATCAATGAACTTCTATGTTTATTGTCGGCAATGCAATAGCCGCGAGTAGTTTTAAATGAGTTTTTTCCTTCAAAATGTCATTTTGCTGTCAGACTGTTCTAAACACAGGAAACATGCGCCCCTTTACAGGCATACTATAGACACCCCCCAGGTACGAAATTTAAAGGGATATTACACTTTTATTGTTTGACTTTAAGCATTATTAAAATCACTGCTCCTGAAAAAACGGCCGTTTTTAAAACTTTTTTTGCATTGATCCATGTCCCCTGGGGCAGGACCCAGGTCCCCAAACACATTTTATGACAATAACTTTCATATAAGCCTTTAAAATTAGCACTTTTGATTATTCATGTTCGTGTCCCATAGACTTTAACGGTGTTCGCATGTTCGAACGAACTTTTTTCCTGTTCGCATGTTCTGGTGCGAACCGAACAGGGGGGTGTTCGGCTCATCCCTAGTGCCTGATGAAGAACATTGTTATGTTGGAAAATGTGCAGTCGCTTATCTCAGATTATCTGTAATGTATATGAATATTTGAAGTAAAGAGAATATTGCACAGATCGGCATTGCATCTTCAATTTTTATACATAAAACAATCTTAAATAATGCCTTTAAATGAGGTTGTTGTTTTAGAAGGAATACATGTCCCTTTTAACTAGCTATATCTTTCAGGTTTGCCTGCAAAAGTGTTGATATGCATTCTACTCTATGGCAGGGCTCAAAATTTCAAGTCCTCAGCTACTAGCCAGGCCTCAAGGGTTACTCGCCACCAGTTGCCCCGCCAAACCCTACCCTGCCCCGCCCCTAATTCTAACCTCATAAATTATCTCATGAAATGACACTTAAATGTTTTATGCAGAATTAAGTTAAAAAATTAATATTAACAAAACTTTATCCATGCCCACCAGTGCAGGCTGCCTGTGTCCGCCAATGCAGCCCGTGTCCCCAGCCTACCTGTGCAGGGGAAGAGAGAGGAGAGCCGTCCCCCGCATGATCAAAGCGCCGGTAACATAACAGCTTTCATTTCATTAGCTGTGTGTTCCCCACCATGCCCTCTCACATACAGCCCCTCCCACCTTGTCCAGGGAACTTTGAAAGACAGATCACTCGTCCCAGGATTGGACAGGTGATCTGTCTATCAATGTGCCCGGACAAAGAGGAGGGGCTGTATGTGACGGGGCATGGCGGGGAACACACAGCTAATGAAATGAAAGCTGTTATGTTACCGGCGCTCTGATCATGCGGTAGGCGGCTCTAATCTCTCTTCTGCTCTGATCTCTGGGAGAACGGCTCCAATACAACCCGCCTGCCGGGGGTGCTCGCCCCCCCCCCCCCCCCCCCCCCAGGCAGCCCACATCTGCCAGCCCTCAAAATCCACTTGCAAAATGTGAGCAGGTGAGTGGAATTTTTGAGGGCTGCTCTATGGGCATTTCCTTCTTTCATTCCTTAGAAAACAATTATAATCCAAATACTCTCGATTTTAAATCTTGCCACTGAACTTGGATAGTATATCTGCTAAGGATTTATTTGGTATGTTGAAAGGTTTTGACTCCAGGTCACATCTTGGTTCCCATTCTACTCTATGGGCATTCCTTTCTATCATTTATCTGTCATTCCGTAGAAAACAGCTGTAATCCCAAATAATCTCAATTTGACAATCTGCTACTCTACTTGAGGAACAACTATGGGAAAGGTGAAATCCCTATGTCTCCAAGATCTGCGTACAAATGAGTTCATATTTTGCTTCCCATTATACTCTATGGACATTCCCTTCTGTCATTCACCTTTCTTATGCCATAGAAACAGCAATAATCCCACCTAATCTCAATATTAAACATGGCCACTGATATTTAAAAGTAGGTTTGCAAAAAATGAATTTGATATGTCTAAAGACTCTGTCAATAATTTATTTTTTCCCCATTATTCCCTAGGGGCATTCCATTATGTTCCACTAATCTCTATGGACATTCCTTTCTGACATTCACCCATGTCATTCCATAGAAAACAATGCTAATCCCACTTCATCACAATATTAAACATTGCCATTCATCATGGAGAGAATGTCTTCTAAAGATTGATCTGATATGTCTAATGGTTCTGAGTCCAGGTCACATTTAGCTTCACATTATTCTCTATGATCATTCTATTTTGTTCCATTATTCTCTATCAGCATTCCATCTCCCTGCTAAAGTCTAAGGGCATTCCTTTCTTTTATTTATCTGTCATTCCATAGAAAACAGCTGTAATCCCAAATAATCTCAACTTTACAATCTGCTACTCTACTTGAGGAACACCTGTGGGAAAGGTGAAATTGCTACGTCTCTCAGATTTGCCTGCAAACAAGTTTTATTTTGCTTCCCATTATACTCTATGGGCATTCCCTTCTGTCATTCACCTTTTGTCATTTCATAGAAAACAATGCTAATCTCGGTTCATCTAAATTTTGAACATCTTCACTGAACATGGAGAGAATGTCTGCTAAAGATTGATCTGATATGACCAATGGTTCTGACTCCAGGTCACATCTTGCCTCCCATTATACTCTATGGGCATTCCATTCTGTCATATGTTTGTCATTCCGTAAAAAACAGCTGTAATCCCAAATAATCTCAATCTTATAATCTGCTACTTTACTTGAAGAACAGCTGTGGTAAAGGATAAATTAATATCTCTCTCAGATTTGCCTGTAAATGAGTTTAGATTTTACTTCCCATTATACTCTATGGGCATTCCCTTCTGTCATATGTTTGTCATTCCATAGAAAACAATAATAATTGCGCTTAATTTCAAATTTGAACATCATCACTGAACATAGAGAGTATGTCTGCTAAAGATTGATCTGATATGACCAATGGTTCTGACTCCAGGTCACATCTTGCTTGCCATTATACTCTATGGGCATTCTTTTCTATTATTTATCTGCCATTCCATAGAAAACAGCTGTAATCCCAAAAAATCTCAATCTTATAATCTGCTATTCTACTTGAGGAACAGCTGTGGGAAAGGTGGAATTGCTACGTCTCTCAGATTTGCCTGCAAATGAGTTTAGATTTTACTTCCCATTATACTCTATGGGCATTCCCTTCTGTCATTCACCTTTGTTATGCCATAAAAAACAACAATAATCCCACCTAATCTCATATTAAACATGGCCACTGATATTTAAAAGTAGGTTTTAAAAAAAGAAATTGATGATATGTCTAAAGAGTCTGTCCGAAATAGAATTTTTTTTTCTATTATTCTCTATGGGCATTCCACTTTGTTCCATTACTCTCTATGGGCATTCCATCTCCCTGTTAAAGTCTATGGGCATTCCATTCTGTCATTCCTTTTAGTATGTCCCCCAATCAGTGCCTCCTCATTGGTGCAGGGAGGTTTCAACAATGCCTTACTTTAAAAATAAATTAAATGGGTTAAATATACTATTAAAAAACAAATGGAATAAAATGTATTTTTATTTTCTTAAAAAGCCTCCAATAAACAGAGTTTATATAAAAAAAAGTATCCTTTTTAATTACAAAAGAAAAAAATACACCTAGCAGAGGATGGTTTCGATCCATCAACCTCTGGGTTATGGGCTCAGCACGCTTCCACTGCACATTCACTCTCTGCACTATTTGGTTGCTATGTAACTTGTTTGTGTATCGTTATGTAACTGTTCAATGACGTTTGATGGGCGGGTACTGCACTCGCACAATGCTTAGTGGCAGAGTTGTTGATTTGCATGCGGCGCTTTGCTTCAAAATATGCTTTATGTTGCTTATTTTCTTTATTTAAATCAACTTTTCAATTTACAGACATTATTTATCAGGAAGAAAAGCAATTCATAGAATTAGTTTGGAATATATAAATTAAAGTATCAATATTTTTCACTCTCCCTAAGTTGGTCAGTTCAGTACTTGGTGGGGTTTATATAACTCTCAGGATCCCCATAGGATTGTCCTCGCTTCGGCAGGACATATACTAAAATTGGAACGATACAGAGAAGATTAGCGTGGCCCCTGCGCAAGGTTAACACGCAAATTCGTGAAGCGTTCCATATTTTCTTGCCCCAAATATAACGTACTCAATTACTTTTTCCTTCTTGTTATGAACCATTAAATAATAATAAAAAAAAATTATATATATTTATATATATATATATATCCACTTCAGGACCGCTCACTGTATATATACGTCATTTTTTTTAAAGATGGATATCTCGGTAACGGCAGCAGCTGCTGCCACAACCGAGGTATCCATCTTTAGGGCCGGCGTTTCTGTACACGATAATGGTGGTCTCTGCAGCGGGTTCGCCGCGAGATCACCGTTATCGGCGGAGGGAGAGGTGCCACCCCCCCTCCCGCCGCTCTCCCGCACCCGGAGCCGTAGGTAGCGGCGGAGGAGATCGGGACCTGTCACTGTTGAGGTACTGAGACGAGTGAGGCCAAGATGGCCCCCACCCGTCTCTATACCATAGGACGGCCGGAGCGACGTCATTACGTCAGCTCCGCCCACTTCTCTTAAAGGCACAATTTTTTTTGTGTCATTTTTTTTAACGACTTTTTTTTTTTTTTTTTTTTTGCATTTTAGTCTAAATATGAGATCTGAGGACTTTTTGACCCCCCAGATCTCATATTTAAGAGGACCTGTCATGCTTTTTTCTATTACAAGGGATGTTTAAATTCCTTGTAATAGGAATAAAAGTGATCCAAATTTTTTTTTAAAAAAAAACAGTGAAAAAATAAATAAAATAAAGTAAAATAAATAATAAAAAAAAAAAAAAAAATTTTTAAAACGCCCTGTCCCGACGAGCTCGCGCGCAGAAGCGAACGCATACGTGAATAGTATAATGGGAAGCAAGATGTGACCTGGAGTCAGAACCATTGGTCATATCAGATCAATCTTTAGCAGACATACTCTCTATGTTCAGTGGTGATGTTCAAATTTGACATTAAGTGGGAATATTAATGTTTTCTATGGAATGCCCAACATATGACAGAAGGGAATGCCCATAGAGTATAATGGGAAGTAAAATCTAAACTCATTTGCAGGCAAATTTGAGAGACATAGCAAATCCACCTTTACCACAGCTGTTCTTCAAGTAGAATAGCAGATTGTAAGATTGAGATTTTTTGGGATTACAGCTGTTTTCTATGGAATGGCAGATAAATGATAGAAAGGAATGCCCATAGAGTATAATGGGAAGCAAGATGTGACCCGGAGTCAGAACCATTCAACATATCAAAGCTATTTAAAAGGGACATATATTCCATCTGAGACAACAGCCTCATTTAAAGGCTTTGCCTTTATTTAAGACTTTTTTTTTTTTATGTATAAAAATTGAAGATGCAATCCCGATCTTTGTTCTTCATCAAGCAGCATGTGTGCCTGATAGGGATGAGCTTCGAGTTCGAGTCTAACTCATGTTCGACTCGAACATTGGCTGTTCGCAAGTTCACCGAACAGCGAACAATTTGGGGTGTTCGCGGCAAATTCGAATGCCGCGGAACACCCTTTAAAAGTCTATGGGAGAAATCAAAAGTGCTAATTTTAAAGGCTAATATGCAAGTTATTGTCATAAAAAGTGTTTGGGGACCTGGGTCCTGCCCCAGGGGACATGGATCAATGCAAAAAAAAGTTTTAAAAACGGCCGTTTTTTCAGGAGCAGTGATTTTAATAATGCTTAAAGTCAATCAATAAAAGTGTAATATCCCTTTAAATTTCGTACCTGGGGGGTGTCTATAGTGTGCCTGTAAAGGGGCGCATGTTTCCTGTGTTTAGAACAGTCTGACAGCAAAATGACATTTTGAAGGAAAAAACTCATTTAAAACTACTCGCGGCTATTGCATTGCCGACAATACACATAGAAGTTCATTGATAAAAACGGCATGGGAATTCCCCAAAGGGGAACCCCGAACCAAACTTAAAAAAAAAAAATGACGTGGGAGTCCCCCTAAATTCCATACCAGGCCCTTCAGGTCTGGTATGGATATTAAGGGGAACCCCGGCCAAAATTTAAAAAAAAAAATGACGTGGGGTTCCCCCTAAATTCCATACCAGACCCTTCAGGTCTGGTATGGATTTTAAGGGGAACCCCGCGCCAAAAAAAAAAAAAAAAAACGGCGTGGGGTCCCCCCAAAAATCCATACCAGACCCTTATCCGAGCACGCAACCTGGCAGGCCGCAGGAAAAGAGGGGGGGACGAGAGTGCGGCCCCCCCTCCCTCCTGAACCGTACCAGGCCACATGCCCTCAACATTGGGAGGGTGCTTTGGGGTAGCCCCCCAAAACACCTTGTCCCCATGTTGATGAGGACAAGGGCCTCCTCCCCACAACCCTGGCCGGTGGTTGTGGGGGTCTGCGGGCGGAGGGCTTATCGGAATCTGGAAGCCCCCTTTAACAAGGTGACCCCCAGATCCCGGCCCCCCCCCTGTGTGAAATGGTAAGGGGGTACATAAGTACCCCTACCATTTCACGAAAAAAGTGTCAAAAATGTTAAAAATGACAAGAGACAGTTTTTGACAATTCCTTTATTTAAATGCTTCTTCTTTCTTCTATCTTCCTTCATCTTCTGGTTCTTCTGGTTCTTCTGGCTCTTCTGGTTCTTCCTCCGGCGTTCTCGTCCAGCATCTCCTCCGCGGCGTCTTCTATCTTCTTCTCCTCGGGCCGCTCCGCACCCATGGCATGGGGGGGAGGCTCCCGCTCTTCTCTTCTTCTTTTCTTCTCTTCTTCTCTTCTTCTTTTCTTCTTTTCTTCTCCGGGCCGCTCCGCACCCATGCTGGCATGGAGGGAGGCTCCCGCTGTGTGACGGCGCTCCTCGTCTGACAGTTCTTAAATAACGGGGGGGGGGGGGCCACCCGGTGACCCCGCCCCCCTCTGACGCACGGTGACTTGACGGGACTTCCCTGTGACGTCACGGGGAATGCCACAGGGAAGTCCCGTCAAGTCACCGTGCGTCAGAGGGGGGCGGGGTCACCGGGTGGCCCCCCCCCCCCCGTTATTTAAGAACTGTCAGACGAGGAGCGCCGTCACACAGCGGGAGCCTCCCTCCATGCCAGCATGGATTGCGGAGCGGCCCGGAGAAGAAAATGAAGAAGAGAAGAAGAGAAGAAAAGAAGAAGAGAAGAGCGGGAGCCTCCCCCCATGCCATGGGTGCGGAGCGGCCCGAGGAGAAGAAGACAGAAGACGCCGCGGAGGAGATGCTGGACGAGAACGCCGGAGGAAGAACCAGAAGAGCCAGAAGAACCAGAAGATGAAGGAAGATAGAAGAAAGAAGAAGCATTTAAATAAAGGAATTGTCAAAAACTGTCTCTTGTCATTTTTAACATTTTTGACACTTTCTTCGTGAAATGGTAGGGGTACTTATGTACCCCCTTACCATTTCACACAGGGGGGGGGCCGGGATCTGGGGGTCACCTTGTTAAAGGGGGCTTCCAGATTCCGATAAGCCCCCCGCCCGCAGACCCCCACAACCACTGGCCAGGGTTGTGGGGATGAGGCCCTTGTCCTCATCAACATGGGGACAAGGTGTTTTGGGGGGCTACCCCAAAGCACCCTCCCAATGTTGAGGGCATGTGGCCTGGTATGGTTCAGGAGGGAGGGGGGGCCGCACTCTCGTCCCCCCCTCTTTTCCTGCGGCCTGCCAGGTTGCGTGCTCGGATAAGGGTCTGGTATGGATTTTTGGGGGGACCCCACGCCGTTTTTTTTTTTTTTTTTTGGTGCGGGGTTCCCCTTAAAATCCATACCAGACCTGAAGGGTCTGGTATGGAATTTAGGGGGAACCCCACGTCATTTTTTTTTTTTAAATTTTGGCCGGGGTTCCCCTTAATATCCATACCAGACCTGAAGGGCCTGGTATGGAATTTAGGAGGACTCCCACGTCATTTTTTTTTTTAAATTTTGGTTCGGGGTTCCCCTGTGGGGAATTCCCATGCCGTTTTTATCAATGAACTTCTATGTTTATTGTCGGCAATGCAATAGCCGCGAGTAGTTTTAAATGAGTTTTTTCCTTCAAAATGTCATTTTGCTGTCAGACTGTTCTAAACACAGGAAACATGCGCCCCTTTACAGGCATACTATAGACACCCCCCAGGTACGAAATTTAAAGGGATATTACACTTTTATTGTTTGACTTTAAGCATTATTAAAATCACTGCTCCTGAAAAAACGGCCGTTTTTAAAACTTTTTTTGCATTGATCCATGTCCCCTGGGGCAGGACCCAGGTCCCCAAACACATTTTATGACAATAACTTTCATATAAGCCTTTAAAATTAGCACTTTTGATTATTCATGTTCGTGTCCCATAGACTTTAACGGTGTTCGCATGTTCGAACGAACTTTTTTCCTGTTCGCATGTTCTGGTGCGAACCGAACAGGGGGGTGTTCGGCTCATCCCTAGTGCCTGATGAAGAACATTGTTATGTTGGAAAATGTGCAGTCGCTTATCTCAGATTATCTGTAATGTATATGAATATTTGAAGTAAAGAGAATATTGCACAGATCGGCATTGCATCTTCAATTTTTATACATAAAACAATCTTAAATAATGCCTTTAAATGAGGTTGTTGTTTTAGAAGGAATACATGTCCCTTTTAACTAGCTATATCTTTCAGGTTTGCCTGCAAAAGTGTTGATATGCATTCTACTCTATGGCAGGGCTCAAAATTTCAAGTCCTCAGCTACTAGCCAGGCCTCAAGGGTTACTCGCCACCAGTTGCCCCGCCAAACCCTACCCTGCCCCGCCCCTAATTCTAACCTCATAAATTATCTCATGAAATGACACTTAAATGTTTTATGCAGAATTAAGTTAAAAAATTAATATTAACAAAACTTTATCCATGCCCACCAGTGCAGGCTGCCTGTGTCCGCCAATGCAGCCCGTGTCCCCAGCCTACCTGTGCAGGGGAAGAGAGAGGAGAGCCGTCCCCCGCATGATCAAAGCGCCGGTAACATAACAGCTTTCATTTCATTAGCTGTGTGTTCCCCACCATGCCCCCTCACATACAGCCCCTCCCACCTTGTCCAGGGAACTTTGAAAGACAGATCACTCGTCCCAGGATTGGACAGGTGATCTGTCTATCAATGTGCCCGGACAAAGAGGAGGGGCTGTATGTGACGGGGCATGGCGGGGAACACACAGCTAATGAAATGAAAGCTGTTATGTTACCGGCGCTCTGATCATGCGGTAGGCGGCTCTAATCTCTCTTCTGCTCTGATCTCTGGGAGAACGGCTCCAATACAACCCGCCTGCCGGGGGTGCTCGCCCCCCCCCCCCCCCCCCCCCCAGGCAGCCCACATCTGCCAGCCCTCAAAATCCACTTGCAAAATGTGAGCAGGTGAGTGGAATTTTTGAGGGCTGCTCTATGGGCATTTCCTTCTTTCATTCCTTAGAAAACAATTATAATCCAAATACTCTCGATTTTAAATCTTGCCACTGAACTTGGATAGTATATCTGCTAAGGATTTATTTGGTATGTTGAAAGGTTTTGACTCCGGGTCACATCTTGGTTCCCATTCTACTCTATGGGCATTCCTTTCTATCATTTATCTGTCATTCCGTAGAAAACAGCTGTAATCCCAAATAATCTCAATTTGACAATCTGCTACTCTACTTGAGGAACAACTATGGGAAAGGTGAAATCCCTATGTCTCCAAGATCTGCGTACAAATGAGTTCATATTTTGCTTCCCATTATACTCTATGGACATTCCCTTCTGTCATTCACCTTTCTTATGCCATAGAAACAGCAATAATCCCACCTAATCTCAATATTAAACATGGCCACTGATATTTAAAAGTAGGTTTGCAAAAAATGAATTTGATATGTCTAAAGACTCTGTCAATAATTTATTTTTTCCCCATTATTCCCTAGGGGCATTCCATTATGTTCCACTAATCTCTATGGACATTCCTTTCTGACATTCACCCATGTCATTCCATAGAAAACAATGCTAATCCCACTTCATCACAATATTAAACATTGCCATTCATCATGGAGAGAATGTCTTCTAAAGATTGATCTGATATGTCTAATGGTTCTGAGTCCAGGTCACATTTAGCTTCACATTATTCTCTATGGGCATTCTATTTTGTTCCATTATTCTCTATCAGCATTCCATCTCCCTGCTAAAGTCTAAGGGCATTCCTTTCTTTTATTTATCTGTCATTCCATAGAAAACAGCTGTAATCCCAAATAATCTCAACTTTACAATCTGCTACTCTACTTGAGGAACACCTGTGGGAAAGGTGAAATTGCTACGTCTCTCAGATTTGCCTGCAAACAAGTTTTATTTTGCTTCCCATTATACTCTATGGGCATTCCCTTCTGTCATTCACCTTTTGTCATTTCATAGAAAACAATGCTAATCTCGGTTCATCTAAATTTTGAACATCTTCACTGAACATGGAGAGAATGTCTGCTAAAGATTGATCTGATATGACCAATGGTTCTGACTCCAGGTCACATCTTGCCTCCCATTATACTCTATGGGCATTCCATTCTGTCATATGTTTGTCATTCCGTAAAAAACAGCTGTAATCCCAAATAATCTCAATCTTATAATCTGCTACTTTACTTGAAGAACAGCTGTGGTAAAGGATTAATTAATATGTCTCTCAGATTTGCCTGTAAATGAGTTTAGATTTTACTTCCCATTATACTCTATGGGCATTCCCTTCTGTCATATGTTTGTCATTCCATAGAAAACAATAATAATTGCGCTTAATTTCAAATTTGAACATCATCACTGAACATAGAGAATATGTCTGCTAAAGATTGATCTGATATGACCAATGGTTCTGACTCCAGGTCACATCTTGCTTGCCATTATACTCTATGGGCATTCTTTTCTATTATTTATCTGCCATTCCATAGAAAACAGCTGTAATCCCAAAAAATCTCAATCTTATAATCTGCTATTCTACTTGAGGAACAGCTGTGGGAAAGGTGGAATTGCTACGTCTCTCAGATTTGCCTGCAAATGAGTTTAGATTTTACTTCCCATTATACTCTATGGGCATTCCCTTCTGTCATTCACCTTTGTTATGCCATAAAAAACAACAATAATCCCACCTAATCTCATATTAAACATGGCCACTGATATTTAAAAGTAGGTTTTAAAAAAAGAAATTGATGATATGTCTAAAGAGTCTGTCAGAAATAGAATTTTTTTTTCCATTATTCTCTATGGGCATTCCACTTTGTTCCATTACTCTCTATGGGCATTCCATCTCCCTGTTAAAGTCTATGGGCATTCCATTCTGTCATTCCTTTTAGTATGTCCCCCAATCAGTGCCTCCTCATTGGTGCAGGGAGGTTTCAACAATGCCTTACTTTAAAAATAAATTAAATGGGTTAAATATACTATTAAAAAACAAATGGAATAAAATGTATTTTTATTTTCTTAAAAAGCCTCCAATAAACAGAGTTTATATAAAAAAAAAGTATCCTTTTTAATTACAAAAAGAAAAAAATACACCTAGCAGAGGATGGTTTCGATCCATCAACCTCTGGGTTATGGGCTCAGCACGCTTCCACTGCACATTCACTCTCTGCACTATTTGGTTGCTATGTAACTTGTTTGTGTATCGTTATGTAACTGTTCAATGACGTTTGATGGGCGGGTACTGCACTCGCACAATGCTTAGTGGCAGAGTTGTTGATTTGCATGCGGCGCTTTGCTTCAAAATATGCTTTATGTTGCTTATTTTCTTTATTTAAATCAACTTTTCAATTTACAGACATTATTTATCAGGAAGAAAAGCAATTCATAGAATTAGTTTGGAATATATAAATTAAAGTATCAATATTTTTCACTCTCCCTAAGTTGGTCAGTTCAGTACTTGGTGGGGTTTATATAACTCTCAGGATCCCCATAGGATTGTCCTCGCTTCGGCAGGACATATACTAAAATTGGAACGATACAGAGAAGATTAGCGTGGCCCCTGCGCAAGGTTAACACGCAAATTCGTGAAGCGTTCCATATTTTCTTGCCCCAAATATAACGTACTCAATTACTTTTTCCTTCTTGTTATGAACCATTAAATAATAATAAAAAAAAATTATATATATTTATATATATATATATATCCACTTCAGGACCGCTCACTGTATATATACGTCATTTTTTTTAAAGATGGATATCTCGGTAACGGCAGCAGCTGCTGCCACAACCGAGGTATCCATCTTTAGGGCCGGCGTTTCTGTACACGATAATGGTGGTCTCTGCAGCGGGTTCGCCGCGAGATCACCGTTATCGGCGGAGGGAGAGGTGCCACCCCCCCTCCCGCCGCTCTCCCGCACCCGGAGCCGTAGGTAGCGGCGGAGGAGATCGGGACCTGTCACTGTTGAGGTACTGAGACGAGTGAGGCCAAGATGGCCCCCACCCGTCTCTATACCATAGGACGGCCGGAGCGACGTCATTACGTCAGCTCCGCCCACTTTCTTAAAGGCACAATTTTTTTTGTGTCATTTTTTTTAACGACTTTTTTTTTTTTTTTTTTTTTGCATTTTAGTCTAAATATGAGATCTGAGGACTTTTTGACCCCCCAGATCTCATATTTAAGAGGACCTGTCATGCTTTTTTCTATTACAAGGGATGTTTAAATTCCTTGTAATAGGAATAAAAGTGATCCAAATTTTTTTTAAAAAAAAACAGTGAAAAAATAAATAAAATAAAGTAAAATAAATAATAAAAAAAAAAAAAAAATTTTTTAAAACGCCCTGTCCCGACGAGCTCGCGCGCAGAAGCGAACGCATACGTGAATAGTATAATGGGAAGCAAGATGTGACCTGGAGTCAGAACCATTGGTCATATCAGATCAATCTTTAGCAGACATACTCTCTATGTTCAGTAGTGATGTTCAAATTTGACATTAAGTGGGAATATTAATGTTTTCTATGGAATGCCCAACATATGACAGAAGGGAATGCCCATAGAGTATAATGGGAAGTAAATCTAAACTCATTTGCAGGCAAATTTGAGAGACATAGCAAATCCACCTTTACCACAGCTGTTCTTCAAGTAGAATAGCAGATTGTAAGATTGAGATTTTTTGGGATTACAGCTGTTTTCTATGGAATGGCAGATAAATGATAGAAAGGAATGCCCATAGAGTATAATGGGAAGCAAGATGTGACCCGGAGTCAGAACCATTCAACATATCAAAGCTATTTAAAAGGGACATATATTCCATCTGAGACAACAGCCTCATTTAAAGGCTTTGCCTTTATTTAAGACTTTTTTTTTTTTATGTATAAAAATTGAAGATGCAATCCCGATCTTTGTTCTTCATCAAGCAGCATGTGTGCCTGATAGGGATGAGCTTCGAGTTCGAGTCTAACTCATGTTCGACTCGAACATTGGCTGTTCGCAAGTTCACCGAACAGCGAACAATTTGGGGTGTTCGCGGCA